>NC_137830.1:43917349-44062349 GCF_963921795.1 Nannobrachium achirus
AGGAGACGGGAGGACGAGAGAGAGAAACTCGAACACTCAACCCCTGGGTAACTATTGGACTTACCAGCAGTAGTAAATCTTACCCAGCAAGATGGGTAGGTCCATTTTTACCCAGCAGCTGAGTAAAATATTCTACCCACATACTGGGTAAAAGTTAACTACACATCTGAGTAATTTACTCAGATGTGTAGATGGTTCCAAGTGTAGCAATATCAACATAAAGGTGCATAATTGAAAATATAAGCAACCATGTTGAAAATACTATCATCCCCACACACATGTTTCCATGCTCCGGGGGGTCGGACAGCATCATAAAGGACGCGTCCAGACAGTCAGAGGCAGATGCATTGACCCCCATCCACTCCCATGTTAAAGATGGGGTGCCATGATGTTTTCCTCCTTAAAACATGATTATCAGCTATTATGATTATACTAGGAGGAAGATTTTTTTTCCAAAAAAAAAAAAGTGTACAGAAAGAGTTTAAAATTAGGTTTTTATGTGGCCACACCCACCAGTTCAGTATGCCTGGTTGTCATGGTGGGTGGTGATCCAGCTGAAGTTAGCCACACCCACGGTGTTGGGTGAATGGTAAAAGGGGAGGTGATCATTATATGATGTCACTCTATTCTGTGTTTTTGGATCGGCACTTTGACCCATAAGGTGGCAGCCTCGAGGAAGGAAACCCAAAATACAAAGAAATACATAATTGCTCATAACAACCACACCAGGGGGTCTAATGAAATACTGTCAACCTCCTAGACACATGAAAACCAGAAAAAGTACAAAACTATGGCACCAACACAGGGAATAACTCAGATGAGGCGTATAAGGTCTCTGACCGAAGACGCATTATGCTGCTAGAGGCAGGGGCGTTTTGCGCCCTTATACGAGGCCAGATATGTGGACGCACCCAAACGGTGCAGCTTGTCAGGTGAGCCCTGGTAAGGAAAAGCTCAAACGACAGAGAATCACAAACTCAGCCTTCATGGCCGCGGCTTTCTGAATGTGCATGATTTCCTCTCGAACCGTCAATACTCACCCGGTTGACAACATTGAATCACCATGCAAGTTTTATTTTCCCTTTCTCTTGTGTTTTTTTCTTTTAACACGTCACACACTGTCTTTTATCCCGTCAAGTGACAGAACAGGCTGTGATCCGGGGTTGTTCTGCGTCCAGCGTGTTTACCAGGACGTGCAAATAATGTGGGCTGACATTTCTAAAAGGGCTCTTTGCTGAAAATATCTGCGACGCGTTGTGAGCTTGGAGGTCGGCTATTTTCGTGAAACCACACTGAACCAAGCATAACTATTACACACCTCAGCACCCCACCCCCCAGGACCTTGAGGTCGCGCCAATGAACCCTTTGCAAATCCCGCCCCCATTCTGCCCTGTTACTATGATGGACATTAACCCTGGGCAGATTGTTTTTATAGTGGAAGTGGATGGATTTTTTTCCCCTTCATAGCCTCATTACAGCTATATACAGTACCAAAGGAAAAACACCTAGGTGATATTAATAAAAAGGGAAGACAAAGGTACAGTAGTTACATTGCAAAACAGGGGATTTACCCGAAAATATATGTTTTAATTTGTTTAATCCCAGTGGACAGAATCCTCTTTGCAGATTTTTTTATAGTGGTAGTGGATGCGATTTTTTTTCCCTTCATAGCCTCATTACAGCTATATAAAGTACCACAAAAAACACATCTACGTGATATTAATAAAAAGGGAAGAAAAAGGTACAGTAATTACATAGCAAAACAGTAGTTTTCCCCCGAAAAATAAATGTTTTAATTAGTTTAATCCTCTGGATCAGAGATAGAAGAGAAGCGCATTGCATCTTGGGTACTAGGAAGAGGACAGAGAGAATGTTTCTCCTCACAAAATAGGCTGGCTTTTCGTAATTCTGCCCATTTTAAATTATATGTACCCAATCGTGACTCTTAGACCATTGATAAGGTACATGTGAACTAGTTTGTTGAAGCTTATTCGTTATGATGAGCGAGATCGCTTGACGCTTGCCGTCGCTATCACCGTACCGGCCGATCTCCGTGTCGCGCACTGCGGACAGTTTTGAAAGGCTGAAGCAACATTCTCCACTGCACAAAACTCCACCCCCGATAGCAAAAAGTGAATGTTTTTTTCTGGTTGGCCAGTCAGGGGTCTCAGGGACCAATCAGAAGGCTGACAAACGGTCGTATTCCTTGACTATCTGGCCAACCACAGCGTTTCTCTGACGATTCTAGTTGTTATCATTCTGGGGGGAGTTTGTTCATGTTTTTGTGAGGGTATCAACCCTAGGAGACATGGGGAGAACATGCAAACTCCACACAGAAAGGCCCTATCGCCAACCCCACCTAGGTGTGTGAGCGATAGGGCCTAAACATGGAGATGTGGAGAACACTATATATGGATATAGTCCAGTCCATCAATGTCATATGGTACTACCGTCATAGACAGTAGCCATTGTTAGGCCGGAGTCAATGGCTGTCTGTCTGTCTGACTGTCCTGTACAGGAAGTGATGTCACATGACATACTTTTTATGCCCATATATGAGTCATTCTGTACCACATCTCCATGTTTGGGCCAAACAGGTTCGCTCCATTTCTCCATGTATAGGTCCAAATGACCAACGTCGAGGCTTGACGAGGAGGATACCGCACATTGTACCTCATCCACCCTTTCTTCTCTCTCCTTTTTGGTATCTTTATCCTCCTCCTCCTTTTTTCTTTTTTATTCTTCTCTTTTTTTCACAGCCGCCCCCATATTTACTTTAGAAAATATAATGTAAATTCTAATTTTATTCTTCTCTTTTTTTCACAAGCCGCCCCCATATTTACTTTAGAAAATATATATTAAATTCTAAGAACGTTTCGAGTACCAGTTTGATACAAGAGCGAATAAGCGCTACACTTCTGGAATCCTGTGCGTCGACTTAAAGTCGGATCCAGGCCTAGTAACTTTATCTAGCCGCCCCCGTTGCCACCTCCTTTCTTTTCTGAGACACATTGTACCTCATCCACCCTTTCTTCTCTCTCCCTTTTGGTATCTTTATCCTCCTCCTCCTTTTTTTGTCTTTCTTAGTCTTGTGTATCCTTCTCTTTTGGCTACTGTCTATGACGGTAGTCCCATATGACATGATGGACTGGACTATCTCCATATATAGTGTTATCCACATTTCGTGTAGCCACCCCGTACAGGAAGTGATGTCACAACTCGCTGACATCACACTGACATCACAGAGGTTACGGAAGGAAGGAAGGACACTCAAGCGACACGGTTTTTCAGAGTATATGCGACCTTCGGTCGCAATCAAGTCAATACTGGAGATGTGGTGTACGGCATTGTACGGCATTCATATATAGTAAAAACTGTATTCATTGTCTGGAGAGGGCACTTTTTACGGACAGATAAAAGGGCAGGGGCTCAAGCCCCCTTTGACGTCTATTTGTGCACGTGCCTGGTGTTTACGAGACATTACGAGAGGCCTCAGGGTGGGCGCGGGACACCACAGCACGCCAAAATGCACCGGAGACGAGCTTTCTTAGAAACCTTTTTGCAAGTGTTTACGTGACCGTTTAAAGCTATTCACCAAAGCCACTCGGCTGTCCAACATGGAGTGAAGTGTATCTGACATCGAGATGAAAGCAGTCCGAGGCAGGAGAGAGAGAGAGAGAGAGAGAGAGAGAGAGAGAGAGAGAGAGAGAGAGAGAGAGAGAGAGAGAGAGGAGAGAGAGAGAGAGAGAGAGAGAGAGAGAGAGAGAGAGAGAGAGAGAGAGAGAGAGGGGAAGAAATTGAGAGGCAGTGAAAGACGGCGAGATGGGAAAAGAAAGAAGCGGGATAAAGGCAGCAGAGCCGGGGAGAATGAAAGAGAGAGGAAGAGAGACAGCTGGGGGTTTCAGACATGGTAATAAAGCCATGTTGCGCTCCAGCGATAAAGCCCAACCTTTTGAAGTTTATATCCTCCCAAAATGTAGATGGATCTGTGCGGGGGCTTCTGAACTCTGTCCAACACCAACTGCAAGGACACCGAAGTGGACTGTTGCTGCAGAGAAACGGACAGACCAGGGGAGAGAGAGAGTGAGTCAGAGGAACCCAACCACCCTAAAGACTATTAAATAGCCGATCTACATGCTCACAGCGCCTTAACCATCGTATGTCCCTACTCTGTCTCCATGTAACCTTGACACATGAAAACTGTTTCACTCCTTTTCACTTGTACATATTCTGTGTTTTTATTCTGATTGTATTGTATTATATTGTGTACACTTCTGCTTTGGCAATGTAAACATGTGTTTTCTCACGCCAATAAAGCCCTTTGAATTGAATTGAAAATTGAGAGAGAAAGAAAGACAGAAAGACAGAAAGAAAGAAAGAAAGAAAGAAAGAAAGAGGGGTAATGAAAAAGATGGCCTAAGCATAAATAAATGCCGTATTTCGTAAGGTCAAGAGAGCGGAAGGTGAGGAAAACATCTGTCACTAATCCTTCCGTCACAGACACCACTGTTTTGTCTAAGGCCTCTCCCCCGTCTCTGTCTCTCTCTCTCTTGGTTTCTGTCTCTCTCTCTCTTGGTCTCTGTCTCTCTCTCTCTCTCTTGGTCTTTCTCTCCCTTTCTCTCTCCCCCTGTTGGTTCTTATAGGAGTAGCACAAAATTACTTTTTTTCTATTGATTAGTCACGCCATGGAGTTCAATAATATTTTTAGTTTTTTGTCGCATTCCTAAGACAAAAATGTGATAACAATAAATTTACCCCCATTCGTTCCGGATGGGGACCCGTTTCGAAACGGATCCCCATCCGGAATCAATGGGGGTAAATTTACTCGAATCAAATTTTTGTCTTAGGAATGCGACAACAACCAAAAAATATTATTGAACTCTACTCTCCATGACATGAGTAATCAATAGAAAAAAAGTGATTTTGGGGGTGAACTACTCCTTTGAGGTATCACATGACTACAGTGGTGCAATAAAGGGTTTTTAAATAAAAGGAAGAAAACGCGCCCCTTCCTCTCTCCTTGTTTCCCAATACATAATTTCCCCTTCCCTCTATCGTCCCTTGAGCAATCACAGGGTTGGTATTCCTTTATGCATGCACATGCTTTCATGCCCCATATTGGATTTGCTGATAAAAAAAAAATATGGAGGTGGGTGGTTGGTGGTGGGGGGTGTGTGCGAAAATGATATTGCGCGCAAACAATTTTGACGTGGATATTCAAATGCGCCCCTGTGAAGTATTGTGGAGTGAAAGATGATGAAATGAACGCTGCTCTGAGGTCAGGTCCAATACCGCGGGGCCAGATCGACATGAAAGGGGAACCGGCATCCACGCGCCTGATCCGGAGTCGGTTTCATCAAATATTGACGACACGCGCGGTATTCCTGGGAGCGTAGCCTGGACCGAATACAATTACAAGCAATAAACAGCGGTTCTGCTTTAATCGCAAGATCAACGTTTACATGATTAATGCAATAAAGTCCGACCTCATATCGCAGTTATGAGCTCAAGCTGAGCCGCATTGTGCCAACGTCGTGATTATGCACATGATTATGTTGATTTCATTATTATTATTATTTTCTTTCCCCCCGTTTCTTTTTCGTCGGCTCTTTTCATTTGCCGTCGTCGTCGTCGTAGGCTCCGGGGGTTTCATCACAGGTGACAGCGATGCACTCAGGGGGCGGCGAGGTGGTGGTGGTGGTGGTGCGCTGTGCAAGTAGGAGCTGCGACGCGGTGAGCCGAGCGCAGCGCAGCTGACAGTCAAATCAGTATGGCTTTGAAAGGGTTTCTTAAACACTTGTTTAGCCGCTCCAACTTGACTGCATCTCTCCAACTCTCACACAGGGGTAGTGGCGTCAGTTCAGCAAAAGCTAGGGTATGGCAAAGATGGGAGTCCAAATCGGGTTTTGTCTGTTTTTTTCCCCGGGTTTCTACGGTTTCTTGGGCTGGATATGGCAGCCTGGAGCGGTTGTTCAAGTGCAGCTAAACTTGGCATGTTAGCAAACGTGCCACAATTAACAATAATGCATTGCACCTGTGCAGCTGACCTGCGGAACCTGGGAATATACCATTTTGTCAAGATGGGGAGAATACATGTGTGGAGAATATAATGTTTGCGACCAAAGGTTACAGTTTATTTACCATGAGAAATGTCACAGCTTGTCCGCGTGTAGACGTGTACACATTTTTTACAGTCTATGGGTTTGCCGCTCTGACATCATGCTCTGATGTCACTGTGATGTTAGGCACATCTTGTCCATGTATCCGTGTATCTCTGAAGCAGGGACGTGCTGGGCCCCTGATTCAGCCCGGGAAAAAGAGTTGGAGAGGCCCTCATTGCATGCTATAGAGAGAGATCTCTCTCTATAGCACTGCTGCTACTCAAAGATTTGCCATTTCAGATCATGACAAGTGACAAGCCAGTGGGCCAATTACTGTACATGAGTTATATTTCGTCGTTGTCGGGTGGAAACCTTGTATGTTCAAAACCGTTTGTTTTGTATTTATCATTTTAAAAATGATTTAAACTAGTGAAAACAGCCGATCTACAAGCACACAACGCCTCGCGGTGCGAGGCGTTGTGTGCTTGTAGATCTGCTGTTTTCACTACTTTTGTGCAACGGCCTTATATGATGAAGCAGGGCTTTGCTTTGCGAAACAATGTATACATTTGAAACTTGGAGATACGAGGTTTCTGCCCGACAGTGACGATTTACTTTGTGGGTCGCAAAGCCCCCAAAATGGAACGAAGGCTGACATTTTATTTTAATTTTTTTCCTAATGGCCGGCCTGGACCGGCCGGGAATGAACCGGCCGTTCGGGAGTTATCCCGCTTTTCCCAATGGCCAGCACGTCCCTGCTCTGAAGGTCATGCCTGACACTCAAGCTCTCCGAGATGGCTTGACTAGAGCGCTGTTTCTGCCTCCTCCGGCGCTGGGCATAACATATATTGTATGTTGTGAGCCCCTGCCCTTTTATCCGTCTGTAGAAAGTGCCCTCTCTAGACCATGAACGCAATCTTTACTATGGTGAAAGAAATGCCCTCTTTCCACGCCATACCCGAACCTGTGTGAGCATTCAAGAGAATTGCCATGTTCAAACTCTCTTAAACTTGAACGCAGCATCGTATGTTGAAAGAATTGCCCTCTCTATATTTGTAGAAATCCATGCCGTTATGCCACATCTCCAGTATTGACTTGATTATGCTTAGTCCGGTGTGTTACCAAGCACCAAAAATAGCCGACCTCCAAGCTGCGACGCGTTGTGAGCTTGGAGGTCTGCTATTTTCGATATTTTCACCAAAAGCCCCTTTTTGAAATTTCAGCCCCTGCCTCTCTAACATTCTCTGCACGTCCCTGAGAGTCTGGCAACGCGAGGCAACTCCGGTTGTGCTCCACCTCTCTCTCTGTGTCTCGTTTCTCTCGTGTATGTGCCAAGTGAACCTTGACTTTTAATGATGTTAATGATGTACCGCTGGAGAAGTGATGTGCCAGTGATGTGTCAGTTCAATACGCATAGCTATTGATGTAGTCTCGTCTAGCCAGACGATCAGAGATTTCCACCCGCTGATGCGTCTGGTGACTTTTAAATTACATTAGGATGCATGAAACAAAACAAGTACAAATTAATAGATACAGGTACAGTGCAAAGGAGAAAAATACCTCTGAGTAGAACGTTTGGTTCTAGGGACTGCTCTGCGTCTGCACTGAGTAACCTTGGTGCATAGAAAATGTTTTCCTGGATATTCTACTGTTTATGTGATATGCTCCACTTTCTTATCAGTCGAGCAGCAGCGTTCTGAATCAACTCTTGTCATCTGATGGATTTCCTATCCATCAGACGATGGATGGACATAAAATGTCTCCAATTGTTTCCACCCAGGTTTAGCAATGAAAGCTGAGGGCAGTGTTGATTTTGACAGCAAATTTTGATTTAGTTTTAGTCATAGTCTTTTAGTTTAAGTCATATTTTACTTAAAGGATTTTACTTACAAATTTTGAGCAGTTTCTAAAACGCTTAAACCCATTTTTATCCTGGGATTTTTGAGGAATTTGCATGAAACGTTCTACAAGCAATCTAAGGAGCTTTATTTAACATGCCTATGAAGTGCACACAAAATAACACAGCCTGTGTGGAATTTTGCACGCACATTCCCACTAGGTCAAGGAACAGATGCCACCCTTCTCACATTGGCCTGTTATAGCACCACCAGCGGGTCAACTTTTGCAAAACACATTTTTGGAACAAAATGCCTCAAATCACGCGTGCAGCGTCCGATTGCCGTGAAATGCCCAAGAACACGTGGCACCCTTTTCACATTGGCCTATTATAGCACCACCAGGAGGCCAAAAAAACCTACCTGACCTGCCGGAGACCTGTTCTCGGAAGAGCACTGCTTCTAGTTTTCTTTGATTTCTTTTCCAACGTTTTTTTTTGCTTTTCCTGGTTTTTTTCTCTTACTGCTTTTTTGCTTTCGTACTTCTTCCTGGCTTGGCCACTTTATCGCTGCTTGCAGCTATATTCTTGTATTTGTTTTACCGAAGATACTGTTCGAAATACGGTTAGTGTACAAAAGGTTCATATTGGACTGGCTCATCATCAGCTCCACCCCTCACCTGCTCCCACTTCACCACACCTGCACTCACTCACCCCTATTCAGACCGCCTATGGACGGGTTTCTGGTCCACGTTACACTGATAAGAACTAGATGCGCACGCAGGTCGGTACCAAAATTAGCCAATGAAACCAGCGCTCCCCAAAACAACAGGTTTGGGGATTGGTGGGAATTGATTACATGATACATTCAGCTGTGCATTTAGTCTCAATGTTTGTAAACAAGAAACCGGTCCATATATACTGCCTCTGTCAGTCCCAGTTGAGCAGCAGAAGGAACAACACCTCTAGAAAGCCCTGGCCTGGAGTCCTGAACATTTCCACTAGTTATGCATCAGTGAAAATAAAAACCATAACATATATGGAAACAACCACTCCTCAAGCATTCTTACCGATGCCCCCATGGCGATGCAACACACCTAAACCAGCCCCCCCCCCAACTAAACCTTTCTTTCAGTTAGGCATAGTTTTACTGAGGTTAAGATTGGGAATAACGGTTTTACTTAGGTTAAAGTTAGGAATAAGATTAGGTTTAACCGTTTAGGCATAGTTAATTGAGGTTATGTTTATGAATACCAGGCAGAGACCGCCAGATAGACGCCCGAGACGACTGTGTTTTGGGGAGAGCGTTCTGCTATTCTGTTATAGTACAGCATCAAAATGAATTTAAACACTTTATAGCCTTTACTTTGGCTATTTTGGAAACATTTTGAAGCATTTTTTCTTATATGGGGTACCTGGCACAAAATCAATTTCTGGGACCCTTGACATTAAAATGTTTAAGAAACACTGGTTTAGAGACTGACTTGTACGTCTAGATGTAGATGTACTGTATGACAACCATATTTGATATTTCCTGTGAATGGTAAGCGGTTGCCAAAGCTCCTACACCCAAACCTTTTCTTTTCCTCCAGCTCTTCATACCTTCACTCCCCACCTTCTCATTTCCACTCTTACGGGACAGATGGTGAGTCATCAGTTTGGAACGCATCCAGCCGCTCCTTAATGCTTATTTATTGGTGTTTTGTCTGTCAGAGGAATCACTCCGAGACTTAACTTTGCCAGGAGGAAGACAAGCATATTGTGGCGGAGCTGGAGCTGATCGCAGAACTTTCCAAAGCCGCATCACCGGAGCACGACGGGTGAACGAGAAGAGAGAACGGAGCTGACAATCAAAAACTGTTTCCTACTCAGTTCTGGCTGTGAGAAAAAGAGACACCTGCACCTGATCAGGCAAAAAAAACAGTACGCTACGCTGAAAAATGCTGAGCATTAACTGAACTCTGATGCTGCGTTCCCACTGGCAGATACAAAAGATACAAAGGTACACACCATATTTTAGCTTTGTATCTGAATTTGAAACAGCAGCAGCAGCAGCAGCTACAAACGTTAGCTGACTGTATATCTTTGTATCTTCATGTTGCTGGGCTTGAAATGAATGGTCGCTTGCGTCTTTGTAGCTTGCATCTTTGTAGCTGCCTGTGTGAACGCAGCACGAGAGAATGAAAACCGGCACATATTTACACTCCGGTGTTGATTTCGTCAACTAAAACTATATGACGAAGAATGTTTGTCGACTAAAACTAAGAGTAGGGAGTAACAAACTATATTTAATTGGTTAATTGCTGCCTGTGAGCCCCTGGAACCCTCAGTCCGATTCTGGGAATGTCATCATAGTAGGCAAACATTCTGCCAAAATAAACAATCCTTGCCAAAAATAGCCGATCTACAAGCTTACCGTGTTGTGAGCTTGTCCAAAACTGTTGACAAAAAATACATAATGGTGTCAAAGGAAAAAGGAAGGGATCAAGTATAGACCCCTGTGGGATCATGGTCAATGAATTAGCCTATATAAGGGTTTAAGTGGTTAGAGGTGTGCTCCCTCGGCCAGCCTGATTTAAAGCTATACTGTGTAAGTTGCTCAACTAGTGGTCTGTAGCAGTATAGCAAACCGCGGTCGTGTCTGCTTTTTTCGGCCGTTTTTCGCCGCAGACCGGGCCTTCAGACCACCGCGTCCGCCTCGCCTCGCCGAGACGCATCCACAGAGGTCTATCGTGTCCCTCTACGAGCAGCGGTTGGGGAGTTACATGCTAGACTTCTAGACCAGCCTAAACAAAGCTGTTGAAGCAAGCTATTTCCTGAAGAGACGCAAGATGCACTGTAATTGGCCGGTAGTGTATCATGTGTGTATGATCCGCAATGTGATTGGCCAACGTATACACAACGTATATGGATGATGCAAATGACGTCATTTTTCCGCGAAATCCGGACCCCGGCAAGGATAATAGAAAACATATAAAGAGAAGGCTTTAGAAGCTGAAAATAACAGAGTGGGTGTTCTAAAACTTTAGCGATTTAACAGTTGGGACAATTTTAAGATTTGTTTTATAAAAAAAGTTACATGGTATAACTTTAAGGCAATGGTACCCATCTTTTCCCTGCCCACCACTCCATCCGAGGGGCGGGACCATGTTCTGCTTTTCGACTCCAAACATGCCGTTTGAAACACGACCGCCCTGCTCTTGTACTCTCAACTCCCTGCATCATCACTTTCTCCAGGACCCTCCTCCCACCCCCACCTGTTCCGTTCTTCCCTCCCTTCCCACCCACTGCGTTGTGGATGGAGTTTACCGCACGCGCGTGTGTGTGTGTGTGTGTGTGTGTGTGTGTGTGTGTGTGTGTGTGTGTGTGTGTGTGTGTTTGCTGTGTTTTGCCTAGAGTCAGGGGTGTCGCACCAAATTGATTCACTCACATTTTGTGCTTTAACTATTGAAAAATAGCAGACATACAAGCTCACAGCGCGGCACCGAGTGCCGCGCTGTGAGCTTGTATCTGCTATTTTTGAAAAATCTTGAAAATGTGTGCAAGTCTTTGAATATTTCAAATCCTTGAAAGGTTTTTTGAAAAACCTATATTTCTATGTCAGTGGTGCTCAAACCTTTTCATGTCAAGGACCCCCAAAATAATATGTATTTGGCCACGGACCTCTATCTCAAAATATTTAGTTCCAGGGACTCCCCAGGAGCAAAATTTGACTTCACTTAAAAAATACATATATTCAAAGATTTGCACACATTTTCACGACTTTTCAAATATAGCAGATATACAAGCTCACAGCGCGGCACTTGGCTTAATTTAGCTTTTTTAATAGCTAAAGTATAAAATAATTAAGGCCCCTCCTCCTTGGGCCCTAACTCAGTCCCACTCCCCCCCCCCCCCGCCCCCCTTGTGACGCCCCTGCCTAGAGTTGTCGGGGCACAAGGGGGTAGAGAGAGTTGCGTCTGCTGCCCTGGTTCTGTCTGACGGTTCGTGCCAGGTCATAAATCTCTGCTCTTAGCTGGGCCTCTCTCTGTGGCATAGACTGTGAAAACAAATATGCGGACGAAGGGAGCCGCGAAAACCATTGGTTTCGACGGACCCGCTTTGAAGCCGCTATTTCAAGCGGATTCAAATCCACGATCTTGGATTTCCGTTCCCAGAAAATGAATGCTATTGGGTGGAAGGGGAGCGAGGGGCGGGTTTTCACCAGTAGAACCCAATCACAAGCCCTGAAAACATACCTTTCTTCATCATCAATTACATTAATTAAATAATACTAATACTAATACTAATAAGGGTAATAATACCAATAAGGGTAATAATAATAATAATTAAAAAGAAAGAAAAATACTGTGGAAGAATAGTCAAGTCTGAAAAGGCTTACGTAAGTAATAAAGCCAGGTGTAAAGTTGTGTCAAGTCACCATTGACCCCAATGGAATATACAGCAGACCTATATAGCCAGATTAAGGGAATCAGCGACACCTTCTAGGCCAGGGGTCTTCAACAGGGGGTCCGGGACCCCTAGGGGGTCCTCAGAGTCACTACAGGGGGTCCTCCAAATCTTTGCGAGGTAAAAACCTTTTTCTCTTTTTTTTATATCAACCACCCTAGCGTCCATATTCCGAGAACTTTAGCCAAAAATAACACATCTACAAGCTCACAACGCCATTTTCAGCAAATAGTTTTGGTGTATAGGGCAGAGCCTTCTACCTTCGGAGAGTTGCGTCACTCCCGTTCACTTCATGGGGCCAGGTCTTCTACGCACACATCTATTTGGCGTATAGTGACAAACGGCAAACCGAAAGTTTACAGAATGCATTGAAGTCTATGAGGTGTAAAGTGACAATGAACCACGTGACCAGCGCTGTTTCTGACCCCGCAGTGGCAGGACTCACTGATTAGACGACTCTGGTATATGGGAAAAAGAGCAGACTAAATACAGAGTGAAAGGTCATGTTAATTAAATATTGACGGTTCAAGTGGTTAAATATCTGAAATTGACATGAATCCAAAATACACTGATGATTGTGCTGTCAAACAATGAAACTTTATGGAATCTATGAACAGGTTATGTGGGGGTCCCTGCTTCATCTCTCTCTCAACTAAGGGGTCCTTGGCCTGAAAACGTTGAAGACCCCTGATGTAAAGAATGCGAGTAGTTTTTCCACCACTGCCCACCAGCGCTGTTCCAGCCTGCAGTGGAAAACGTCTGCCCTTATAAACTGTCCTGCCTCTGGAGAACACATCTTCCTCCAACATACTTTATATGGTCGCCTCTCTGCGCTCTTTTACCATCGCCTCTTAAAACCCATTCAGAACGGGTACACATTATTGTGTATCATTATTCTATGCTTTAACTATTAAAAAATAGCAGATATACAAGCTCACAGCGCGGCACCGAGTGCCGCGCTGCGAGCTTGTAGATCTGCTATTTTTGGAAAATCGTGAAAAGTAGAATTTTGACCCGATTCTATAACTGTCTTTTGAATCCTTCTAAGGTTTTTTGAAAATCCTATGTTTCTATGTCAGCAATCTGGCCAGCCATCGTCAAAGAAAAGGTGTTCTTTTCACTTAACTGGAGCTCACTTAGTCTGTTCTTGAGAGACTATGTCAGTGGTTCTCAAACCTTTTCATTTGAAGGACCCCCAAACTGATATGTATTTGGCCACGGACCCCCATCTCAAAATATCTAGTTCCAGGGACCACCCAGAAGCAAAATTTGAGTTACAAACGTTCGCTTTAAAAATACATATATTCAAAGATTTGCACACATTTTCACGACTTTTAAAAAATAGCAGATCTACAAGCTCGCAGCGCGGCACTCGGTGCCGCGCTGTGAGCTTGTATATCTGCTATTTTTCAATAGTTAAAGCATTCAATAATTCTAGGCCTAAATAGGTTAAGCCTGAGTTACATTATATCATCGCACAGCGGACTCCGTGCCCAAAAGAAACGATCTGCAAGCTCACGCCGGGCCGCCTGCGAGCTGCGCTGTGAGCTTGCAGATCGGCTATTTCCGGCGCGCCACACCATCCTACGACGGAGTGTAAGGCTATATCAGGCTTCGTGCTAAAGAATGATTTTGGCAAATAATGATAAACAACGGGGAGGAATTGAGTGCTATGAGATACTGAGTGAGGGTCAGAAATGTTGGATGACACACACGCGCGCACGCACACACACACACACACACGCACATGCAAACACACTCACGCGCACACACACATGCGGGCACACACGCACACACCACGTGAGAGAAGAAAACAGGGGCGTTAATTGGGTATGCAGCTGCCATACCCTGGGTCCAGGGGGGATAATAAAAGTTACTTTTAAAATATAAATCCATGAATGTCTCTTTGTCTATCTGCGCTGGTTATTATGTTGTTAAATTACAGTAAAATAACTACAAATGCAAAATTTAACATAATGGTCACTTTAACCAGGCATTATAATTATATTCTCCACACTTGTATTCTCCCCAGCTTGACAAAATGGTATATTACCAGGTTCCGCAGGTCAACTGCACAGGTGCAATGCATTATTGTTAATTGTGGCACGTTTACTAACATGCTAAGTTTAGCTGCACTTGAAAAAACAATCCAGGCTGCCATATCCAGCCCAAGAAACCGTAGAAAACCCAGACATTGTGAAAATAGCCGATCTACATGCTCACAACGCCTCGCAGCGCGAGGCGTTGTGAGCATGTAGATCTGCTATTTTCACAATAGAACCGTGTTATCCAAAATGTAACTCCTATTTTCCATGAGGACTCCCATCTTTGCCATACCCTAGCTTTTGCTGAACTGACGCCACTGGAAGAAAACTTTAAACATTCAAACACTAGGTATAAAAAAAGCAGTGTTCTGATTGTGGTCCTCTGTGGCCATTAAACGCTGAGTACACAGCCATAAATCGCACAGTTTATACTCATAGAGCAGGACCAAAGTGGGTTACGCCGACTGCCAAATGCAACAGGCTGTGACATTCACTTTAATGGACAGAGTAGTCTGCGCATTGCGCACAACATTAAGTAGGTTTCGCCAAAGCGCGTGTCCTATCTGCAATGCTACACTTTCCTATTCCACCCCTGTGTTTCTCAACCTTTTTTCTGCATGCATGGGCACACTTTTCATGTCCCAAGAATCCATGGGCACACCAACATAAATACGGGGGTGTAAATATCGTCACTGTCGGGAAGAAACCTCGTATCTCCAAGTTTCAAATGTGTAGGTTTCTTCGCAAAGTAAAGCCCTGCTTCATCATACATGGCTGTCGCACAGCAGTAGTGAAAACAGCAGATCTACAAGCACACAACGTCTCGCGGTGCGAAGCGTTGTGTGCTTGTAGATCGGCTGTTTTCACTAGTTTAACATTTTAAAATGATAAATACAATACTGGCTTTCAAGCAGTTTCAAGGGGCACACTTGACCCTTCTCAGGGGCACATCAAAGGTCCCCAGGCACAGTGGTTGAAAAACACTGCCCTATACAAGTGGACGCACAGCGGGGGAATAAAAATAGACAAATATATGTGGCTGTGTTACCATCTATATGCCTGCCTGGTGCCCTGTCAACATCCCGTAAGGATGGCAATCAAAGGGGCAAACATGGATGTGTGCACTCAAATGTGTCATCACTCTGTCTGCCACACACACACACACACACACACACACACACACACACACACACACACACACACACACACACACACACACACACACACACACACACACACACACACACACACACACACACACACACACACACACACACACACACACACACACTTACACACACACACACACACACACACACACACACACACACACACACACACATACAAACAGCTGAAGTTGTTTGTCTCCTCTCATTCGTCCCTCTCCATACCGTCCGCGTCCAGGCTAATCTCCCATTAAAACGGCAGTGAATGCGGGTTGTGTTTACTCTGACCCTGGCGGATATGAGTATGTGTACGTGGCCGTGTTTGTTGTTTTTCTATTTTATTTAAAACGTAATTTTTTCCCTTTTTTTTTTCTTGTTTAGACCAACGCCTCGCTGCTGTTTGAAGTGCTAATTCTGTTGTTCTGCCTCTTATCTTGTGATGATCAGAGGGTCTTAGCCTGCATGGCGCCCCTGGGGGACGGACGGAGTCCCAGGTGAAAGCTTCGTGCCGGACTGTCCTGGTTTTCCACTGATGCATGCATGCTGCACTAACATCCAAAATAAGGCAAACTGCAACCACAAAACCCCCTGTTTACGTAATATAAGGACGATATCTGTTATGTAAACACGTTCCTCTTACTGCAGTATATCGTCGTTGTCGGGTGGAAACCTTGTATGACAAAGACCGTTCGTTTTGTATTCATCATTTTAAAAATGAACTAAACTAGTGAATACAGCAGATCTACAAGCACACAACGCCTCGCGGTGCGAGGCGTTGTGTGCTTGTAGGTCGGCTGTTTTCGCTACTTTTGTGAGACAGCCTTGTATGATGAAGCAGGGCTTTACTTGGTGAAAAAAAAAACATATAAATGTGAAACTTTGAGATACGAGGTTTCTGCCCCGACAGTGACGATATGGTTTCACAGCATTTTTGTTCTACCGCACAATTTTTTGTCTCACTCGACACTAGAAAGTACAAATTACCCGGTGGCAATTTGTGAACTTTGTGTTATTGTGCCTGCCTGCCTGCCTGGGCTGCACCATCCATTCTACGCACAGTCAAATCTTTTCAAAAGTTTTCAATTTAGTCTGAAACTGTAAAAAAAAAAAGAAAAAAAAAAACAACAACACAGATTTTCACTGTGCATCTCTACACTTTCAGAGTCTACAGTCAGAGTACAGACTGCAACATGGCAATGCCAACATAGTGCAGGTGCAGAGCGGAGGTTTCTATTATGTCACGCATCATGCTCTTCTCTTTACATGTCTAACTTACACTCTAGTACAGGGGTCCACAACGTTTTCAGGCCATTGGGACCCCTTAGTCGAGAGAGTGAGATGACGCAGGGACCCCCACAACCCATAGATACCATATCATTTTACAGCACAATCATGGATTCATGTCAATTTGTATTTTCAGATATAACCACTTGAACCGGCAATACTTAATAAACTTGACCTTTCACTCTGTACTTGAACTTGTACTTTTGCTGCGAGGCGTTGTGAGCTTGTAGATCTACTATTTTTGGCTAAAGTTCTCAGAATATGGACGCTAGGGATCAAGTAGTTAAAGGACAAACAAAAAGCTTCTATAACACAAAGATTTGGAAGACTCCCTGTAGTAACTCTGAGTACCCCCTAGGGGTCCCGGACCCCCTGTTGAAGACCCCTGCTCTAGTAGTTTATTTACATACAACAACTCCTTGAGTGACCCGATTGCATGGCCAAGAGTGCTCATGCGGTCTTGTTCAGCCGAGTGCGAAACTGGCACGCGGGATCCTAGGAGATGATCCATGCGAGACCTCCGCGCACATCAACCTTTCATCGCTGCGTTCACACGAGTGGGCTAATCTTCACCCAGCTCCTATCAGAACCTCTCCCTCCTTATAGCTCCGAGATGAGGTTAAGCCCTTTGCACACAGGACAGTTGCGTTTTTTTTTTCGTTTGCTGCATGAATAAAACGCATTGGATTTGGGGTGCAATCCTGTGCGGAATCGGCGCTGCGGATCCCAAAAGGAGTCATAAAAGGAGTGATGAGTTTTTTACTGCATGCGACAAGACGCACGAATCGAACTGGGTTCGATCGAGAAAAAAACTCACGGCCGCAGCCATTCGTCGCGCGGCTAATTCGGATCCGGTGTGCATGAGGTCGTAGAGAATCATTGTTTTCTTTTTAAAAAATGAAATTGTCCGTTTTATCTGTGCGGATAAACGCGCCTGAGTGCAAAGGGCTTTACTCGGCGATAGCCGCCCAAATCGGAAATCTCCAGCGAATGTTCGCCGCGATACATGATTCTTACCCTTTCCCACACATCATCGTGTCCAAAAAGCTCTCAGATGTTTAACATTTTAGCGCACAAGAAAATCTAACTGATGGCTGGAAACCATATACTGTAAAAAGAATCAAACCCGTGTGAACTGAGCGGTGTGTGTGTGTGTGTGTGTGTGTGTGTGTGCGTGCGTCCGTGCGTGCGTGCGTGTGTGCGTGCGTGCGTGCGTGCATGTACATTTCAAGGCTGCTCAACAGCACCTCTCTGGTCACCCAGCGGTATTGCAGGCCAGGCTCCATGGCTACAGACACACATAGACGCATAGACACACGCATAGCTCGGTCACGTTAAGGGGACCACCGCTCCAAAAAAGCACTACATTGCGCCCATATACACTCTGCTGACGGTAAATGAAGCCTATTTGGCAAGCTTGTGCATGCCGCAATATTTGTACATCCTGTCCTGAAATGGAAATTAAACCAGAATTCTATTGGTTGGGACAGAGCGGGGGGTGGGTCAATAAATGCTATTGGTTGGGAGCTTGTCAATCAAGCTTGCCACACCACTCCTATGGCATACATTACTTTATCATCCATTTCAAAATACCATAATTTAACAAAACGCATATCAAGGTGATTGAAAGAAGACTCTAAACTAGCGACTGGAAGCATAAAATATTTAAGACCATTTTTATTAAGGTAATAAAATCAAGTGTAAAGTTCTGCAAAAACCCATCCACTTGAATATAGAGTTATTGTCTCCACCAGCCGAAGGCATGGGGGAGAGTATGTTTTCCCCTTCGTCCGTCCTTGTGTCCGTGTGTCCGTGCGTCCGTCCGTGCTTCCGTGCGTCCTCGCAGTTTGTGACCACCTAATCTCAGTCGCCGTTGGCCCGGTCGCTGCCAAAGTGAGCACACACACTCCCTGGATGCCAATCTAGAACCTCTGCCCCACGTTTTTCAAATGGGCCTGTTCTAGCGCCACCATGAGGCCGATGTTCGCAAAACACATTTCTGTGCACTACTCTTACAGATTTTGTCCAAAAATCCAACAAATCGGTAGGCAGTATCTCGACAGTCATGTGATCGACACTGATCTGTCCGATTTTGCATATTCCATCCTGATTGGCTAAGATTGGCTTCCAAAGTTTGCAGGATTGGGCCGTTTTGAACAAAATGCCTCAAATCCCAAACGCAAAGTGCAATTATCATAAAATCACGCACACATGTTCCCACTAGGTCGAGAAAGAAATGCCACTTCAAATTTTTGAAATCAGCCTCATGGTTGCGCTATAATAGGCCGATTTCACCGATCAGTTTCAAACTTTGTAAGCGCAGTCCCTATAGGCCAAGGAAAAACCCTTTCCCTGCTTTTTTCACATCAGCCTTTTATAGGGCCACCAGGAGGCCGACTTATGTAAAAAAAAAATCCTATTATTCCTTGAGATTTTATCCAAAAATCATGCAAATCGGTACACAGTATCTCTATAGTCATGTGATCAAGTCCTATCCGTCTGATATTTCATATTCCATCCTAATTGGCTAATATTGGCTTCCAAAGTTTGCAGGATTGCTCTGTTTTTGAACAAAATGCCTCAAATCATCAACGCAGCTTGCGATTAGTGTGAAATTTGCCACACATATTCCCACTAGGTCAAGGAACAAATGCTACCTTTTTTACATTGGCCTGTTATAGCGCCACCAGCAGGTAGACTTTAGCAAAACACATTTTTGGAACACAAAGCTTCAAATCATGTATGCAGCGTCCGATTGCCATGAAAGGTCTAAGGTGAAGAACATATGCCAACCTTTTTACATTGGCCTATTATACAGTACTAGAAGCTCGGCCGCCCTTCGGGCGGCCGAGCGTCTAGTCGGCAACCTGGCCAACTCGGGAACAATGTAAATAGGGAATGAATGCCCCGCCCTTTAATGCAAACCCCATTATACCTGTTGTCATAGGATCCGTTTTGACCATCTGTTTGCGTGTGTCCATTTATGCCCATATATGGAGAGATATGTCTGTCTACGTCCATTTTCTGCCCATATATGGAGATCTCTGTAGGACCTGGTTTGGAGATATATCTGTCTGTGTCCCTTTTATGCCCATATACGGAGATATATCTGTCTGTGTCCCTTTTATGCCCATATATGGAGATCTCTGTATCTGCCCATATGCCCATTCTCTGTATCAGTCTGTGTCCCTTTTATGCCCATATACGGAGATATCTGTCATGGAGATCTCAGTCTGTGTCCCTTTTATGCCCATATATCTGTCTGTGTCTCTTTTATGCCCATATACGGATGCAAACCCCATTATATGGAGATCTCTGTATCTGTCTGTGTCCCTTTTATGCCCATATACTCTATCTGTGTCCATCTTTTATGCCCATATGCCCATATATGGAGATCTCTGTATCTGCCCATATGCCCATATATGGAGATCTCAGTCTGTGTCCCTTTTATACCCATATATCTGCGTCCATTTTATGCCCATATGCCCATATATGGAGATCTCTGTATCTGCCCATATGCCCATTCTCTGTATCAGTCTGTGTCCCTTTTATGCCCATATACGGAGATATCTGTCATGGAGATCTCAGTCTGTGTCCCTTTTATGCCCATATATATGTCTGTGTCCCTTTTATGCCCATATACGGAGACATATCTGTCTGTGTCCCTTTTATGCCCATATACGGAGATATCTGTCGGGTCGAGGCAAGGCCCCTGTATTGCCCATATATGGAGATCTCTGTATCTGCCCATATGCCCATATATGGAGATCTCAGTCTGTCGGGTCGAGGCTAGGCCCCTGTATCTGCCTGCAGTGATGTCACAATGACTCAGCGCTTGCGCCCGGCACTGCAGTGATGTCACAATGAGTGAGCGCTTGCGCCGATTTTGCGCCGATTTCCGCATAAGGAGATTCCGAACGTTTCGCGCCGGTTAGGGAAAACCGCGCGTCGGGTCGCCCATATGCCCATATATGGAGATCTCAGTCTGTCGGGTCGAGGCTAGGCCCCTGTATCTGCCTGCAGTGATGTCACAATGACTCAGCGCTTGCGCCCGGCACTGCAGTGATGTCACAATGAGTCAGCGCTTGCGCCGATTTTGCGCCGATTTCCGCATAAGGAGATTCCGAACGTTTCGCGCCGGTTAGGGAAAACCGCGCGTCGGGTCGGGTCGAGGCCCGGCACTGCACTCCGTGCCGCTGCGGGGAACGCGCGTGCCGAATCTGAAGCCGGTGGGACGAACGGTTCTCGAGATACGCGGATTACAAACACACACGCAGAGACTTCTCGCATTTATAGATAGATAGCACCACCAGGACGCCTGGCCTGGTCTAGACCTGTGCTCGGAAGAGCACTGCTTCTAGTTGTTTCTGTCACCAGCAAAACTAGTGACCGTTGATATGAACTCTTTCTTGAAGTCTCTTCCTATATCGTCTCAACTTACAAGGCCGATACTGGGCCCTTGATTGAAGCAAGCGTTTAAATCACTTATTCAGTCAGCCTGTGGCCAGTCAACCCCCGTCCGCTTGCACATTACTGCTACTCCACTACATCTGGGATCCAAATATTAAAGCTACTTTTACGCCACTAGATTTACTTGAAAATGTATTTGCGACCGCAGGTCGCAGTTTAGTATGTGAACGGTCACAGCTTGTCCGTATCTCTGTCTCTAACGCCTGACACTGTGGTTCTATGGGTTTGTCGCTCTGACATCATGTTCTGACATCACTGTGATGTCAGGGGAACCGTAGGAAGAAGAGAGGTCCGCACACTGTCCTGCAGCTCCAGCGACAATTTTATTTAAGCAGAAACAACGTTTCGACCCTTGCAGGTCTTCATCAGGTCTGGTGGTCTCAATGTGAATGGTAGTTAAATACATAGAGATGAATCACAAATTAGTCACAGCTGTGTTACCAAAGGATCAATGACACACCCACCCCCTCTTCAGGGGAAAGGCTATACTTTGTCACGTAGTATGAAATAGTTTAGATAGTAATAGTAACTTACAAGATAACAGTTTTAAGAGGCAACAAAGCCAATGAGATAATATATATGTATAATCAAGGGTGTTGGGATCCGAACACACTAGGAGTAGAGAGATATAAATATAAACTCCTGAAAAACACCTCATCAAAAGCCTAGACACAGGACCAATATAAATGTAGATTAAAATAAAGATTGGGTACAGATATGCAGTACAAAATAAAATACAAGGTAAGGAAAAAACAAAAAACAAAAGACAAGTATACATTTCAATGAGACATGATTAAAAACAAAGTATTCATGAGAGCAGCAATTGTAGAGAATACAAAATAAAAGTTATAGGAAGGGTTTGACCTCAAATTCCTCATTTAGCTCATGAGGGGCCATGGTGTTCAGTGTATACAGTAGATGTAAAAAGATTTGCGTTGCAGCAGTAAACGTTTCTGATCTCCACCTCGAGGAGGCCTGTCTACCTTCTCTATTCCCCAATAGCGTAGAGAGGTGATGCCGTGTCCCATTTTCTTAAAATGGGCTGCTACAGGATTGCGTACATCCCCACATCTGATATTACTTCTATGTTTCATTTTGTTTTTCACTGTCCGCTGTATCATGACTTAAGAAATGTCTTATTTGAAAAAATGCAAGCCAAGAATCCAGATTAGATTTGTTTTGGATGTCTGAATGTTCCATGTTACGCTGGCTGTTCACTAAGGACGTTTTTGTTTTAGCAAAATTCATAGAGAAGGCATGGCAGTTGCGTTGGAGAACATCCGTAAATAACGGCATGGACAATCATTACGTTTTTCTTTTGCATTTTTCTGTGTGAGGTTTATCTTGGTGTATGTATGTACTGTCTATGTTTGTGAGTGTCTTGTAAGCCCGTACGGGCTGGGCATCGTCTGGTGCAGGACACTTTAATAAAAACCTCTATCTATCTATCTATCTATCTATCTATCTATCTATCTATGTTCACTGATACGCGTGCGTAAAGCTCTACTAGTCTTACCTACAGTATGTGTCAGGGGAACCGCTCTTAACAGAGTGGGTTTGCTGCTCTGACATCACGCTGTGGCTTCACTGTGATGTCACACTAACAGAATCCCTTTTATGCCCATATATGGAGTTCCCTGATGTCATCAATATTAAGGCCATATCTAACAGGACTTCATATGGGAATGCCCAGATGGAGGCCACATCGGCCACATACCACACTAACGGCTGGTTCTGCAGACAGGGATCTCCATGTAGGGGCATAAAAGGGTATGATGTCAGATGTCATAGACATCATAGGACTTTCACATAACGAATAACTGAGTAAGCATGTTTGGGCTCTCACAGCATATCTCCATATACAGTACATGGATCTCCATATATGGGTACCAGGGGTCTCCAACTGGTCCGATATAAATCACTGGCCAGATGGCCAAGAATTAGCACGACCTCGCCCTTTAGGGCGAGGTTGCATGTCGCCCTGAGGCGTCTTACTAGTACTAGTTACTTTGTAGATTGATTATTACAAAACATATAAACCACAGCCCTATACTGTACAATTCAGCCATTTGAAAATAACCGATTTAGCTCACAATGTGTCGCGATGCCAAAACGTATACTTTTACTCAAGTAAATTTAGAATTCTATTCCTGAAAAGTTGCAATGTTAAAGTGGAAGAAATTGTTCTCGCGATGATGTCACAAGATGATGGGTTTCTGAACTTCCCACAGCTCTCCTAAGAGACTTGGACCAAGTAGATTTCTTTTTGCTATTTTATTTTGAACATTAATTAGTGAGGACCTATTATATGAAGATAGGTTGAAAAGTGGCAAATTTGTCCTTTCAGGGCCAGATGTACTTTTCCCACCACCGAACAAGACCCAGTACAAACGGCTGAGGCCTCCTTCCGTTCCGTCCATCTGTGGTCGGTCTTTGTTCTGCGGGGAGACAAAGTGAGCGCTGTGCGTTAAAGTGTGCTCATATTCACTCTGTTTATAAGAAGTATATTTCCCCTCCACAGCTAATAATGTTGTCTTCATAAAAGGGAACGTTCTGTGGACGCAGGCCTCGCACTATTTATGTCGGCTTTTACTGAGCGTGATAATCCATTCAGTATGTACACAGATCCATTAGAACGATCCATAAAAATGTGTGTGTGTGTGTGTGTGTGTGTGTGTGTGTGTGTGTGTGTGTGAAAACATTTGTGGATGGACATTTTTTGTGTGTAGGCGTTTGTGAGCCTTTTTGTGTGTTCATGTGCAGTAGCCTACATATTTATTAAGGAACAGTAAATGCATCTATACAGTATGTGCATACACACACACACACACACACACACACACACACACACACACACACACACACACACACACACACACACACACACACACACACACACACACACACACACACACACACTTCAATTACAGTACATGTATCTGACAAATAAAATAATTAGTGGTCAAGCCCTGTAAGGTGCTTGTAAGGCACTATTGATATTGATGTTTCTATTCTTCTGCCACTTTTCGCAACGGTGCAGTCGCTTTTTACGAAACTCAGCAATATGTTAGATAGGGTGACCATATTCTGAATCCCCAAAAAGAGGACACTCTACCCGGCATACCACACGCACGCACGCACGCACGCACGCATGCACGCACGCACACATATATATAGCCCAAAATAATCATATTTAAACAAGAGACCCCTCCACCCTTACGAGCACAAACACTACAGTTGAGGCATTACATTTTGTATAATTCTATTCTATTGAGAAAATAGCAGATCTACATGCTTGGTAGATCGGCTATTTTCACAATTTCTGCCTCTAATATTTGTTTAATTTGCCATTTTAGAGGTACTCATACTGTTGAGTGAGAAAACAATGTTGCACATCAAGTTAATCATCTGGGGACCCCTCAAAATAATTTGGAGACCCCCCCTGGGTCCCGACCCACAGGTTGAGAACCACTGCCCTATACCACTAATATTATTAGTTATGTATTTATTTTTGAGGGGGTTCCAAATTGACCCTTTACAGATCCACTGATTTAAAGTGCTCTTGACTCCTGTATGAACGTTCAGCTTTGTATTACAAAGAAACTAAATACAATATACGGTGGTTTCTTCAAACCACCGTATCTTCAGCTTTACAAGGTTGTAGCCTACAACAAAAACATATTCTGTCAATTTAGTTAGCAGAAGAGCTCTCACCTCGCACAGACTGTCTTGTACTTTGCAGTGTCTAAATACCTTTAGTTGTGATGGAATGGAGACAGAAGTGCCAGCTTTTAATGCAGACTGCAGAGTGAACGCTCTGCTTCTCATTTGGTCACCAAGACGAAAACACTGGCACTTGTCGTGCATTATTTCATCAGTGTAAACCAGCATTAATTGCGTTTGCAGTGCTATCGTTCGGCTGAATCGGCTCTGCGCAGCGCAAGCTGCCGAGCTCTGCTCTGAGTCTGGTCTGAACAGCGACGCATCTGAACGAGGGAGGGAGGGAGGGATCGCAGCGGAGACAGCAGAGTAGTATGAATAATACACGTTCCGGGGTTAAGGGGTGGAAATCCGTCTTTCACGCTGTGTTTACAAACGAACCACTGAACGTGCATTGTAAATGCCCATGATTTAACGCTGATATGCGCGAAACCCCGGACATTTGAAGGAATCTATAAAACCCCCCCGGACAGGCCGGACAGCCCCCTAAAAGAGGACATGTCCGGGCAAAAGAGGACGTATGGTCACCCTAATGTTAGAGGACTATGCCAAGCGGCGAAAACACGAAGCTCGCAACGATTGGCCAAAGGGTGGCGCTGTAGGAAGCCTTTGAAAGGGCAAACTTTGAACAGGTATAGCTCATGCTCTTTTTTTAAATTCAAATCACGCATGCAGTGTCCGATTGCCGTGAAAGGCCCAAGAACACGTAGAGCTCTTTTCACATTGGCCTATTATTGCGCCACCAGGAGGCCAACAAAAACCTACCTGACATGCCGGAGACCTGTTCTCGGAAGAACACTATATTTATAAATTACATGCATGCATACATACATACATACATACATACATATATTGATAGATTCATTGAAAACACCCGTCCTTGGTTCTGGTGACTGATAGGCCTATTTTCCTAGGGGGCTGTGTTTTCGCAATTACTTTAATCATTCTTTTTTTTATAATGTTTGGGGAAAGTAAACAAATTAAAAAAAAATTCTTAAAAAAAAAAAAAAAAAACATGACTTCCTCATGTATTAGGAGGGCATTATGACTCACCAGAACGAAGGCCGGGTATTTTCGATGGTTAAATGGAGTTTGAAGTTAATGGGTTTATACTGTATAAGGGGGAGTGTCTGTTAAAATGAATATAAAATATCTAAATACTGAATCAAGCAACTTAGAATCTGTCAGGGCTGCTCACAAAGGTGTTAACATGACCCCAAACATGTTTGAAAGTGAAATATCCTTTTAGTACGGCACTTACAGTACTTAGAGGTAATAATTACTCTACTACAATTATTTGACAACTATAGTGACTTACAGATTTGTATAGATGTTCAGTCTACTATGTCACTGTGGCCTTCACATCTAGAGGTTCAGGCCACTTTGCAGGCTGAAAATCTTGCACTATACTGTGATCAGAGCACTATACATCACACAAAGCGTGGCCAATCAAATACAGATGTTACATTTTACTTGCAGATCTACAATGTTTTGGCAAATGTTCCGCCCCAGGATAATGGCTGTTGGGGATATTTAGATTATCGCTGTAATATAGATGACACTCAACTGTTTTTATCCTTCTCCCCTTTGCCACCCAGGTGGAAGACAGCATTGCCGCATTTCTGGCCGACAGCTCACTAGTGGATGTCAGCCCACCACCTCAAGCTGAACCCAAACAAGACGGAGCTTCTCTTCTTCCCAGCTAAGTCTTGCCCATTGCAAGATCTCACTATTTCTATAGACAACGCATTGGTGACTTCGGTTCCAACTGCTAAAAACCTTGGTGTGGTCCTGGATAGCCACATTAGCCAGCAATCATTCAAGTCACACATTGCTTCAGTCACCGTTCCTGTAGGTTCACAATATAATATACGTAAAATCAGACCTTCCTCACCCAGGAGTCAGCCCATGCAGTCATATCAAAAGTTGACTACTGTAACTCTCTCCTCACTGGCCTCCCGGCATGTGCACTTAAGCCTCTCCAACTGATCCAAAATGCTGTGGCACGACTGGTCTTAAACCAGCCAAAATTCTCACGCCTCCCCCCTCCGCTCACTCCATTGGCTCCCGGTTGCACCCCGCACAGAATACAAAACACTGATGCTGGCCTTCAAGGCAGCCAAAAGTATGGCACCTCCATACCTCCAAAGCCTGATCAACCCCTACAACCCCACCCGTTCACTCAGATCAGCTAACACAGGGATGCTGACAGAACCCTCGCTAAAAACCCCAGGTCAAACATCCACTCGGCCTAGACAGTTCGCTCTCCCCCCAAACTGTGGAATAAACTCCCTGTCGCACTTAGAACTACAGACTCACTCCCTAGCTTCCATAGTGGACTGAAGACTCACCTCTTCAGACTCCACCTAAACTCATAGCACTTACTGTAGCACTTGCATGTATGTGACCATACATGCAAGCTATAGCATTTTTAGGTTTTACAAAAGTTTGTACTGATTAGGTCTACCTACGTAATTGTTTTCTAGATTGATATTCCTATGCATTTGTTGTATTGTTGTTGATGTATGACGTATTATCTTGCTCATTATCTTGCTTATTCGCTATGGATTATGCGTCGGCTAAATGCCTATATTGTAAACTGTAATCAAAAATCGGGATTTCTTTGGTCACAATAATCGTGATATGAAAATTTCATATCGTCCCATCCCTACTGTAAAGCTTGGCCAGTTGGCTCAGGATCCAAAACATTTGAAAGAGTCCAAGAATATAATTTTCTGTTGTTTTATTTACCTCTCCACACACCACTAAACCGTCCAGCATACACAGAGCGGGCCCCAGGCACAAACAATACTTCATTAACATCAGGAAAAAAACAAGAAAAAATGGAAATGCAGACAATGGAAAACACTTAAGGGCAAAACCTGAGAAACTGAAAGAGGCCATGCCCTTTCTGTCCAAAGGCACTGGTAGCTCTCTCCCTGAGTGTAGCATAACATTTAGAGTCTAGTCAAGTATAATGTTTTATAAAGTTTCTTCCATCCCTCTTTCCGGATTAACTTTATTTTGCCGCTCTACTCTTCCCACAGTTTGGGTGGCACGCACACACGTCATATGTCAAATCAACTGGCTTCATCGCGACTCGTAAGATATACGTTATATATAGTTTAATTTATATGAATTTATTAGTGAATTCATTTTCTCCATAAACTTGAATGGGAAAATGCAAAAAAAAAAAAAAATGCTTTTCCCAAATATGGAGAAGACTGACATCATAGATGTCTGACGTCATATAGACCACATGAGACTGACACAGTATGTCCATAAGGGCTTTCCAAGATATGAGCTTAATATTGATGACATCAGGGATCTCCATATATGGGCATAAAAGGGACAAGGAGTCGAGAACGTTGTTTTGACGTTCCATATTAATCCTATGGGGCCGACCAGTCAAAAAGCATCTATGACGTCATCACTGCTTGCGACGAACACTACAATGGCTCCCCCCATGGGTTGAAAATATGAACTTTTTTCTCTCAAAGGAAGACATTGTAAGTGTTTTAAATGGTATATTTTGGTTAAAGAGGGTTATTATAACATATTAACCCTTCCAGTGCCAGCCCCTAGAGGGCGCCAAAGAATGCCAGGGTATCTCCCATAGGCGAGCGCATTAGCATCCGGGGACTCACGTTGCAGTGACGCGCATGCTCACGTTCGTGCACGTCATGAAAAGGTGCCGGATGAAAATGGCTACAAAATAGCTATTAGCTTTTTCTCATTTAAAAGATCATTTTTCGGCGATTTCGCCGTAAATAAACCTCGCGCCGCCTCCCTAAAAACACAATCCAGAGAAAATGACCTTCAAAGATGTGGGTTTGCATTGGATTCGGCGGCGATTCGCGGCGGTGTTACTCGTTTACGGCCGGCCAGGGGGGGGCCGGATCTCGGTCACTGGATGGAAAATTTAGGCCGGGGCTTCAGTAGGCCTCGGATCATTTTATTCATTTCATTAAAAAAGCCGCATTAAAGCTATACTGTGTAAGATGCCCAACTAGTGGTCATTAGCCCTATAGCAAACCGCGGTCGCGTCCGCGTCTTTCGGCCGTTTTTCGTACCTTCAGACCCCCGCGTCTGCCTCCACCTCGCTGAGATCTATCTTTAGAGGGGTCCCTTGTTCCTGTGCGTTCAGTAATTCCAGAGATACGGACTCCTTCACCCTGCCTGGTAGGCGAAATTACCTAGAGACGGGATGGTACAAACGGGTGACAACAAATATGGCAGCCATAGCGACCCCACTTCAAGATGCGCTGTGATTGGCCGGCAGTTGTATAACCCTCGCTGTGATTGGCCGGTAGTGTGATGACGCAATTTTGGCGCGAGATCCGGTCCCCGGCAAGGATCACAGTTTACATATATAGAGAAGGCTTTACAGGCTGAAATTCACGGCGCGGATCTTCTAAAACTTTTGTGATTTAATAGTTAGGAGAATTTTAAGATTTGTTTTATAAAAAAAGTTACATAGTACAACTTTAATTCGGGATCGGCACACTGGACGTCGTACCGCCGGCGGCGCCGAACATTCGGTGAACATTGGGGGGCTCAAAAATGTATTTTAAACCATTTTTAATGGAATATATCGTCGGACCATGTAAAATGGCTCGCTGGAAAGCGTAGGACGAGCCAGGACCACCCACGGCTCTACAAGCAGCTCAGGGTAAGTAAAATAATAATAAAAAAAATTGTATTGGATTGAAATAAAGCCGAATTGTTCGGGATCGGCACAATAAGAGTTAAGGCCTACATGGCTTACTAGCCAGGGATCCTTTTAAGTAAAGTAGGCTACTTCTTCTATACCAGTGGTTCTCTGCACTTCATGGAGTTGTAAAGCTGTGTCCAAACCTGAAGCTATTATAGCTTCTATTCTAGTCGCTTCTATCGCTTCACTCTGGTCGCGCGGGTCCGCGTTGGTAAAAAAATCATGTCCCGTTGGAATCAAGGCGAAACACACAGATAAAAAAAGGGAGTCCCAATTAACTCCAAACACCAAAAACATGCCCGTGTCTCCAGACAACATCAACGCTGATTGGTTGTCAGGACGCGATGGGTGGAGTGGGGGTGAAGCGAAGGTCGCTTCAGTTGGATTTGTCCAAGTGGGGGCGAAGATACGAGGCGACCGTTCGCGCTGTTCGCGCCGCCCCTTTTGGATGGCTCGCGCTGCGCCCGCTCGCGCCGCGCGCCGTCTCGTCTTTGCATTCACTTTGTATGTAATCGAGCCGCTCGAACCGTCCAGGTTTGAAGCCAGCTTAGGAGTGAGGCATTACATTTCATTAACTCAGTTCTGATGTGAAAATAGCAGATCTACATGCTCAGTGGATCAGCTATTTTCACAATTTCTGCCTATTTCTACTATTTGACAATTTGGTCAAATTGAATTAAAAAGGTCTTAAATGTCCTTAAAGGAGTAGTTCACCCCCAAAATGACTTTTTTTCTATTGATTACTCACGCCATGGAGACTTGAGTTCAATAATATTTTTTTGTATTTGTCGCATTCCTAAGGCAATAATTAGATTACAATAAATGTACCCCCATTGATTCCGGATGGGGACCCGAATGCATTTGGGTCCCCATCCGGAATCAATGGAGGTAAATTTACTATAATCAAATGTTTGTCTTAGGAGTGCAACAAATACAAAAAAAATATTTTTGAACTCAAGTCTCCATGGCGTGAATAATCAATAGAAGAAAAGTCATTTCGGGGGTGAACTACTCCTTTAAATTGTCACTTTAGATACCATGTATACACTTAAACTGTATGTTGGTTTGTTTGCCGTTGAGTGAGAAAACATTGTTACACATTAAGCTAAGCATCTGGTCCGACCCTCAGGTTGAGAACCACTGTTCTAGACCCCAATCGATGGATCAGTCCATAGATAGATAGTGTGTGTGTGTGTATGTGCGTGTGTCGGCGTGCGCTCCCTCCCTCCATTAAACTGTGAGTGTAACTCCACAGGAGAAGCTCGCGCAGGGCTGAGCAGGTGACCCAGAAAGAAAAAAGCAAAATGCAGATGGAGGGAGAGAAGCGAGGGAACTGAAGGAGAGAAAGAGAGAGTCTGATATTTATAGATATGAGGATAATGACGGAACCCCATGGAGAGACACCCGCAATGTAGCGTGCGTGCGTGTGCGTGCGTATGTGTGCGCGTATGCGTGCATGTGCAAGTAAAGTGTGTATGGTGAAATGTGTATTTCTGCAGATAAGACCTGGACAACATCAATAATCTCTTATGCACAATTCTGGCATATCAAACTCCAGCCAACATTCTAGATACTGTACGTACATTCTCACAGGGCGCCATTCTTCTATTTATTCATGCATTCATAGCTAAAAAAAATGTTTGGTGGAGTTTTTACAGGTTTTTAAGATACCAACAGGACAGATAAAAAGTCTTTCCCTGAGTTTTAACCTGGGAGTGTGGTACATTATTTCCAATGATAATACAACAGCAGTCCTTGGGGCAGGGTTTGTATCGCCACAGGGCTGTAGGACTATTTCGCGGTTCCACTAGCGTCAGCAGTCTATCGCCAGCAGCGTACAAGGCCCACAACTTTCTAAGCTGTGGCGCGAAAGGTTTTTTACAAAAGATCACGGAAGATTATCCAATTACGACTCTCTAATGCAAGTGGTTCTTTGCCTATACGCTCCCCTGTAAATAACCTTTTTCATCCATGGCACCCCTGAATTACATTGCTACAGCTAAAATGCATGTCAAATATGTAAATATTCCCCCTAAGATACAGTATGTTGAGAGAAAAACTTGAGAAAATATCTGTTTCCATTATATTTGGACAGATCGAAAATAACTTCTATACTTGGCGTTTAACCACTTAATCACCAGCATCCCTATTCTGGGGGGAACAAAAAATAGCCTATATCAAAAATAGCTCACAATGTGTGCATTGTGAGCTTTTAGATCTGCTATTTTGGGGGGGAAGAGATGGAAAAATGCAACTCAGTTCCGTTTTAAGTATAAACCGAAGGGATATTGATTAATTCAAAATATCATCAAAGTATTCTGCGGCAATTCAAAATATCATCAAATATATATATTAGGAATTATAAGACATAATACTTATGGAAAGTGAAAAAACTGTATATCTTCAACAGTTTGTGGAACAACAGTATAAGTCCGTACAAGCAATATTCAGCAGACAAAGGGAACAGATAACATTAAAACAAAAAAATGACTTAAGACTGTTATTCGTCTCAGGTTGATCTCCTCTACTGTGTGAATCGTAAAACAAGGGCCTACTTTTCTGCTGGCAGCTGACCTTCAACCTGTAGTTACCCGTAGTTACTCCTTACATTCTAACCTTATCTACAACTTGTTCTCAGCGTTCAAACTCAGTCTAGCAACACACAATATTCACTGCTCACAGTATAACATATATTTCACGTCAGTACGAATACGTTTTGATAGACGCCGTGGTTTCCTTAAGCATTCAGAGAGGGTGGCTGACGCTATCGCGCTGTGAAGGCGGCTCAGGGAGGGGGAGGGCCGTTTCCAGATGGTTCCTGTCTTTATCTCACTTACCAGTGCTGATATCCATCTCCAGCTCAGCAGCAGTCTGAAAATGTACGTTCACACTTCTCTTTCTAAATATAATACATACAGTATCGTCACTGTCGGGCAGAAACCTTGTATCTCCATATTATCATACTTTTTATGTTTTTATTTCCATACATGAATGCATGATTTATTTAATAATTTGTCAACAGGGAAAATGGCCAAGGTACTGGCTCACAACAACACATCGAGCTTGTAGATCTGCTATTTATATTCTCTTTTATTTTCTCCCAGGACATGCCCAAAATAGGGACACCAGGTTGAAATTGGTTAAGTCTGTCTGAGGGTTTTATAAATATTTAACTAATGCAAACTAACTGCAGCTTGTGACTAAACACTGTAGTAAACACGCGGGGTCTGCTGGAACCCAGGTGGTTTTGTTTTGTTTCGGACATACAAGGGTTCCCTGTTGGACAGCGAAGCGGCACAGTACATTCCTACAGTACGTTGACCTATCCCTTCAAATCTGCAGTCCGTCTCTTTTCCTCTTGTCTTTTCTCTTCACCCGTCCCTTGTTTTCCCGAGCCCTGAGGTTTTCCAGAGGTTTCTACTTCTTCTACCTTTACCCCTCTCTCGCCCTCTCTCCTTCATTCAGTGTGGCAGTCTCTCTCCCTCCCTCCCTCCCTCCCTCCCTCCTTCGTGCAGTGTGTGAGGCAGTGCTCAGGTGTGTCGCACCAAATTCTGAGCCCTGTGTACAAGGATTCATTGTTTTTACGCATTATTTTGTGCTTTAACTATTGAAAAATAGCAGATATACAAGCTTGCATATCTGCTTGTATATCTGCAATATCTTTCAATAGCTAAAAGCTATACTATGTAACTTTTATTAATAAAACAAATCTTAAAATTGTCCTAACTATTAAATCGCTAAAGTTTTAGAACACCCACTCCGTTAATTTCAGACCCAAAAGCCTTTTCTTTACATGTTTTCTACTGAGCCGTGAGGCCGTGACCGGGACTGCATTTCCCGGCAAAATTACGTCATCTGCATCATTCCGTATATACGTGTCTCCCAGATCATACACTACCGGCCAATCACAGCGCGGATCATAAACTACCGGCCAATCACAGCGTGTCTTGCCGTCGTCTCAGGAAGTAGCTTGTCTCAACAGCAGTGTTTACACTGGTGAGGAGTCCTAGCATGTAGCATGCTCGTATGGAAACCCCTCTACCCCCTATGGATGCATCTCGGCGAGGGAAAGGCGGCTTTGGTGGTTCGCGGCGGCTTCGGGTGAAAACAGCCAAAAAAAGCAGACGAGACCGGGTTTTTTGTAAAATACCTGCAATACCGCTACTGACCAGTAGTTGAGCAACTTCCAGAGTATAGCTTTAAAGTATCAAATAATTACAGGCCCCTCCACCTTGGGCCCTAGTAACTCTGTCCCCCCCCCCCCCCCCTTGTGACGCCCCTGGACAGTGCCAGCGTGTTGTCATGCAGAGGGCTGGTGGTGCTGGTAGTCGGCGGCCTGCTGACACCTTGTTCCATCCCTCAGACCCACACTGTCACCTGCCTCATTAGTGCAAGAGCTGGGGGAAGAAAGTGACACGCGGAAACCCCCGAGGTGCATGTGCACGTGTGCGCACACACACACACACACACACACACACACACACACACACACACACACACACACACACACACACACACACACACACACACACACACACACACACACACACACACACACACACACACACACACACACACACACACACACACACACACAAAAGTGTGTGTGTGGTATGTGCACGCAGGCACGCTCAGAGAAAGTGGATGAAAATGAATGTTCTCATATACAAGCACACACACACCGAAGAAAGAGAGAGGGAGGGGATAGGAAGAGAAGAACTTGTGTGCGTGCGTGCGTGCGTGCGTGCGTGCGTATGTGTGTGTGTGTGTGTGTGTGTGTGTGTGTGTGTGTGTGCGCGTGCGTGCGTGCGTGCGTGCGTGCGTGCGTGCGTGTGCGTGCGGCAGAAGCCCTTTTACAGAGAGGACGGTGAAGCTCTTGACAGACGGTTTTGATTTCCTCTCTTGTCTGACAGAAGTGACTCATGGCCATGGCTGCTGTCTGCTAAAGGCCTGCAGCCCCTTTACCAGGAGGCTGTGTGCTCCAGGAACCACACGCACGCACGCACACACACACAGCCACGCGCACACGCATGCAACACCGCAATGGTATAGCAACCAGTGGTGGAAAAAGTACTCGCTTGTTTAAGTTAAGTAAAATGATCAATACTGCAATGTAGACATACTCTGTTTACAAGTAAAAGTCTGGAATTCTAAATGTACTATGTACTTGAAGTACCAAAAGTAGAAAGTAGTCATTACAAGTTTTCAAATGTATGAAGTGTATAAAACTCTTTTGAAAATGCTCGCAATGCGTCGCAAAGCAACGCATTGTGAGCTAGTAGATCGGCTATTTTCAAATGGACGAAATGTATATAGGGTTGAAGTGGGTACTGGCACATGCACTGGGCGCAATAAAGATAAAAAAAATATCGTTCTCAATTGACCCTTCGCTAAGCCCCTCCCCAACCGGCCAACAAAGTAAATCGTCACTGTCGGGCAGAAACCTCCTATATATCTCTAAGTTTCAAATTTGTAATTTTTTTTCGCAAAGCAAAGCCCTGCTTCATCATACAAGGCTGTCGCACAAAAGTAGTTTAAATCATTTTTAAAATGATAAATACACAACAAACGGTTTCCTCCCACAACAACGAAATATAACTCATGTAATTGGCCCACTGGCTTGTCACTTGTCATGATCTGAAATGGCAAATCTTTGAGTAGCAGCAGCGCTATAGAGAGATCTCTCTCTCTATAGCGCACAATATTGAGGGCCTCTCCAACTCTTTTTCCCGTGCTGAATCAGGGGCCCAGCATGTCCCTGCTTTAAGCTGTGTAGGCTATGTGTTGCCACAGCCATGCAGTCTTGCAGTTTAAGTGCAGATTTCAGCATGGGAAAAGGGGTGGAAAAATGCACCCTCCAACCGTTTTCTGGCTATGGGGAATCTGTTGCTGGTTCTTATAGTCACCATCGTGTTATCGTGGTTTTCCTATTCTTGCTATGTTGCAAACTGTGTGTGAGCATGCGAAATAGCATTGACAGCAATGACTGCAGACAGAAGCTTGCCATGGCAAGCTGCCATGTTAGTAACGGTTGATATTTTGCTATTAGCATTGGACAATCGCTTGGGGAGGGGCATAGCGAATGGGCAATTGAAGTGAATGGCAATGCTATGAACGCTGTGAACGCCGACATAATGATTGTTAGCGATAATTATCGTTATCTTTATCGCCCCAGTGGGAATGGGCCTCAATGTAGGTTTTGTAAAAAATAATCAAAATCTACAAAGTAACTAAAGTTTTCAATTAATTGTAGTGGAGTAAAAGTACAATATTTGCTTCTGAATGTAGCGGAGTAGAAGTAAAAGTACTGAAAACTGGAAATACTATGGTAAAGTAAAAGTACCTGAAAGTTGTACTTGAGTAAATGTACATGATTACTTTACACCACTGACGGTAGCAACTGCAGTTGAGCCACTCTCTCTCTCTCTCTCTCTCTCTCTCTCTCTCTCTCTCTCTCTCTCTCTCTCTCTCTCTGCCGCCCCCCTCCCTCTGCTGTTTGTGTATCATTGTCTGGTCTACTGAAATTCACATATCTTTTATTCAGAGTCTGTGACTGTAAAGAAACGGATTAAAGAATTTATTATTGAAGGGATCCATTTTTTTTTAAAGACCCACACTACAGAGTGTATTTCTAGGCCAAGTAACAAAACAAACAAAACAAAGCCAGTACAAAAAGACCCACATTTTCTATATTTTCTCCACCCAAGCAATTTGTCAGCGTTGTGCAAGTTAACACTTCACAGGAGAGCTCTCAAAGTTGCGTTCACACGCAGATTAAAATGAACTAGTTCATGTTCCATAAGTTAGTTCACAGAACAGGGGAACAGGGGTCTGCAACGTTTTCAGGCCAAGGAGCACTTAGTTGAGCGAGAGATGAAGCAGGGACCCCCACAACCTGTTCATAGATTCCATATGGTTTCATTGTTTGACAGCACAATCATCAGTGTATTTTGGATTCATGCCAATTTGTGTTTTCAGATATTTAACCACTTGAACCGTCAATAGGACTACTTAATAAACTTGATCTTTCACTCTGTACTTAGTCTGCTCTTTTTCCCCTCTGCACCAAAGCTCTTTGCCGAAAATAGCCGATCTACAAGCTCACAACTCTTGTAGATCTGCTATTTTTGGCTGAAGTTCTCAGAATATGGACTCTAGGGTTCAAGTGGTTAATATAAAAAAGGAGAAAAAAAAAGTTCTATCACTCAAAGATTTGGAGGACCCTTGTAGTAACTCTGAGGACCCCTAGGGGTCCAGAATCTCCGTTGACATTTTTTAAATCAGCCTCAAGGTGGCGCTATAACAGGCCGATTTGTGTTTTTCACAATAACATACCTGACCTGGTGGAGAACTGTGCTCGGAAGAGCACTGCTTCTAGTTTCTTCTGTTTCTTTCTTTTTACAATAAGCTGCACGGAGAAAAAACAACAACATACAATGTGTCATTCATAATATGCAAAAAGTTAAACAGAAGCTGAGCAGTAAAGCTGTACCGTACTGTCGATGCACCAGACATCAGTGCGCTGCATAAATGAGAACGTATAGATTTCCTGACGTTTTCAGAGATGTGAGGTTCCCTGTGTTTGGAACACACATGCTGATTAGAGCTGCATGCTGCAGTGCTCGGCCATGTGAGCTGGAGTCGTCTTAAGCTAGAAGATGTGTTCTCTGGCTTCATGATGAGTACATTCTTCCCAAGGACACCATTCTGTGTTCTTTGCATTCTTTGCGTTGGCCACAATCTTGGGCTTGGCCAGCGGCATTCACCCAAGCTGCAGTGAGCATCATTAACTCTGCTGTAACTCAACTCAGTGATTGTTTTTTTAGGGATGCTCCGATATGGAAATTCTTGGCCCGATACCGATGTTTAAAATAACAATTTAGCCGATAGGCGATACCGATACCGATATTTGTTTATTTCATTTTTGGTGTATTATTTCCCCTTTTTTGACAGGGAAACAAATAAATCAACATTATAAGAAATAACTGTTCAGAATCTACTCTCTTGGTAGGCTGCAAATAACCAACACACCAACATAGCCAGCACAAAATGTATGCTTATCAACAATAGATAAATATAGGCTACTGCCATCAGTTAATGTCAGCTTTATTTGCCGATACCGATATTGACCGATAACGGCAAACATCGGCCGATACCGATGTGTTGCTGATATATCGGTGCATCCTTAGTTTTTAGTTTTTGTTCAAATAAGTGTTAAAGAGCTCCACTCTGTATCACTGCTATAGCGTTTCTTTCTTCTTCACAGTAACAGGGGTCTCCCCTGCTCTTTAATAAATCAAAAGTTCATTTTCAGGAGAGGAAACTCATACATATATAGAGAAAGAGAAATTGGAAATGGTGGAAACAAAACTGGAGCACTATAAAATTGTTTCACTCTTTTAGAGCATACAGTATCTGTGGTCATAATGATGATATTTCGGTGTGTATTTCTTTTACTGTATATCAAAAATCCCTAAAAGTCCAATCTTAATTACCTCATCTCAAACAAGAAAAGTGTGCTCCTCCAAGCACAGCTGGTCTCCGCCAAGCCGGGTTGCCGACCCTGGGCCCGCAAACTTTGGTCATAGCCACTTGGGATGGGATCTGAAAAGTCTAACTCATACACCTTCATCACATGGCCCCAAGATATTGTATATAGATTTGCGTGAGTTTTTGACACAATTAGGAGGATAGTAGAAAAAAGTATTATTATTCTTGGAAATATACTGATATTGACCGATAACGGCAATTATCGCCCAATACAATATAATATGTTGCTGATAGATTGGTGCATCCCTATAGAAAAAAAAAGTAATCTGTCACAAACGGCCTATAAATTGTGCCATGATCCAAGGAATCCAGCAAGATTCCTTGTAAAGAAATGTGACAGATACATCTTGATCACTTGACAACATAGATAGTAACAAAAAAGAAAATGGGTGGAGAATGAGATTCTTCCTTGGCCCACTGGGAGTGTGCTGGCAAAGTGAAAGCCAATTGGTTCAGACATTGGCTGCTGACGAACGGACGAACGAACGGACGGACGGACGGACGGACGGACGGACGGACGGACGGACGGACGGACGGACGGACGGACAAACTGACACACACACTGACAGAACAGGGGCGAAAACATGCAGACAACAAAAACATAATGCATAAACAAAATAATCATTACATGAGCAATTTCAACCAATAATAGAATGAATAGCACCTGTCAGTCAGCTCAATGGCTGTGAATATCAGATCAAATTCTCACTGAATGCTTGCATTCCCAGAATAGGGATCTATTTGAAAATAGCCGATCTATAAGCTCACAATGCGTAGCATATAGCCTAGATCTGCTATTTTCAAAAGATTTGCATACACTTGAAAACTTTAAATGGGACATTCTGCATAATGAGCACTTTTACTTTTGGTACTTTAAGTACATTTTGATGCCAACACTTCTGTACTTTTACTCAAGTCAATTTTGAATTCCGGACTTTTACTTGTAACAGAGTATTTCAACATTGCAGTATTGATACTTTTACTTGAGTAAAGAAAAAGTATAACTTTTTACACCACTGGCTGTTCTGTACCCTGCTGCTACTGTGAAGCTTATGAGCTTGGCTGTATTCTATGGCAGTGGTTCTCAACCTGTGGGTCGGGACCGCCAGGGGGGTCCGCTAATTATTTTAGGGGGTCCCCAGATGATTAACTTAATATGCAACATTGTTTTCTCACTCAACAGTAAAGAAACCAACATAAAGTTTAAGTCTATATAGAGTGTATCTGCACATTTCTGAAGTGACATTTTAAGGACTTTTTAATACCACTAAAATGGCAAATTAAACATTGGCCAAATTGTCAAATATTAGAAGCAGAAATTGTGAAAATGGCCAATCTACATGCTCATAAATACATACAGGCGTTGTGAGCATGTAGATCTGCTATTTTAACAATAGAACCGTGTTAAATGTAAAGCCTCTGCAGTTAAAATATGATTATTTTGTGGTCGTGGCGTGGCCTGAAAAGGTTGAGAACCACTGTTCTATGGTGCATTGCTTCCTTATTGGCCTTGCAAACGCAACAGTCCACTCCCAAACATGTTTTCGAGGGGATTTGGATGAGGTAATGCAGACCAGTCTTCATAAACATGTGGGGAACACGAATCAGCTGCAGTTTAATAGAGGAAGAGGGCAGGGAGAGAGAGGTTTGTAAACACGTTTATGTGCATATATACATGCGCAAGCAAGGACCGGAGCGTACAGCAATTGTGTGCGTATAGGCGCTAGGCATGGTTTGATGTTGTGTGATGATGTGAACAGAGCGGAGAATCTCACAGGCATTTCAGAGGCGTTCCTCCCTATATCAGGGGCGTCACACCAAATTCTGGGCCCTGGGTACAGGGATTCACTGCGGGCCCCCCATGAATGTTAACTATTGAAAAATAGCAGATATACAAGCTCACTTGGTGCCGCGCTGCGAGCTTGTAGATCTGCTATTTTTGAAAAATTGTGAAAATGTGTGCAAGAAACCTATATTTCCATGTCAGTGCTGCTCAAACTTTTTCATGTCAAGGACCCCCAAGATATGTATTGGCCACGGACCCCCATCTCAAAATATTTAGTTCCAGGGACCCCCCAGAAGCAAAATTTGAGTTACAAATGTTTGCTTAAAAATATATATATATTCAAAGATTTGCACACATTTTCGCGACTTTTCAAAAAATAGCAGATCTACAAGCTCGCAGCGCGGCACTCGGTGCCGCGCTGTGAGCTTGTATATCTGCTATTCTTCAATAGCTAAAGTTACTAGGGCCCCTCCACCTTGGGCCCTAGTAACTCAGTCCCACTCCCCCCCCCCCCCCCCTTGTGACGCCCCTGCCCTATATACACGCTCCCCCCTCCAGAACCTCACACGCAGCTCTTTCAAACGCACTCCATCGCCCCAGGAGGTCTTCCTTAATACTCTACACAGTATGTGTGTGTGTGAAGGTGCATGTGGCTGTACATGTGTATGTGAACCACAGAATTTAAATTATTCATTTGTCTTTATTTCTCATTGTGTTTTCAGTTTCGGTTTGTTTAAAAGGCTTGCTATGGCAGTCCAGCAACTCACTCGGCTGAAGGGAATAGACCCTTAAAGAGGGGGCTTGGTTTCGCAAGACCACAGGATCAGACATTAAAGTTATACCATGTAACTTTTTTTATAAAACAAATCTTAAAATTGTCCTAACTGTTAAATCGCTAAAGTTTTAGAACACCCACTCCGTTATTTTCAGCTTCTGAAGCCTTCTCTTTATATGTTTTCTATGATCCTGGCCGTGGACCGGATTTCGCGCCAAAATGACGTAATCTGCATCATCTGTATACGTTGTGTATACGTTGCCCAATCACATCGCCGATCATGCACACATGGTACACTACCGGCCAATCACAGCGCATCTTGAAGTGGGGTCGCCATATTTGTAGTCGCCCGTGTGTCTCTTTACTCAAAAGGTAATCTCGCCTACCAGGCAGGGTGAAGTAGTCCGTTTCTCCGGAATGCCTGAATGCACAGGAACCAGGGACCCCTCTAAAGATAGCTCTCGGCGTTGTGGAGGCAGACGCGGGGGTGTGAAGGTACGAAAAACGGGCGAAAGACGCGAACGCGACCGCGGTTTGCTATAGGGCTACTGACCACTAGTTGAGCATCTTACACAGTATAGCTTTAACCGCAGCCTGCAAGCCTGCACATTGTTGCTCAACAGCGCTTGCTCACACTCAAGACTCACACTCTAGGGATGGGACGATACGCAATATTATCGTTTATCGTGATAAAAAACACTCACGATAATCGTATAGTGGAGATTGAATTTATCGTGATATCGTCCTCCGTCATGCGCTGAGATCAAGCCCCCAGAACCCTGGGGGCGCCCTGAAACCAAATGGACATGGTGGCCGTTTTGAGGTACTGCAGTTGGGGCCACTAACCACATGAACGCGCATAGGCTTCTTTGTATTGACGCGCGTTCATACCGGAAGAGCTCGTTCATGAATTTGAGCCCCAGCGCGTCCATGAACACAAACTATGACGAAAAATGTGTCACAGTGGCCCCACTACGTCACGGTTTTACTACGCGGAAGGAGGGGTGAAAACGCCTCATGCGCTGGGTGAGCAACTCAATGCAAGCGGACGGGCGGGGATATCTGGTGTCCTCTCTATTCTTCTTATAACTCTATGGCTGAGATCAATTCACCTTTTATTTGCCGAGCTGCATATCTGGTACCACAACGCGTACAATATCTGGTACCACAAGCTCACAACGCGTCGCATTGTGAGCTTGTAGATCGGCTATTTTTTGGCAAATGTTACGCCCCAGGATAATGGTTTTTGATTATCACGATAATATCGTAAATCGCGATTTCTTTTGTCACAATAATCGTGATATGAACCCATCCCTATTGTCCCATCCCTATTACGCTAACACACACGCACACGGACACTTGACAGGCACCTAAAAAAGGTGTTCAAAGGCATAACAAGACTAAAAGAGTCTAGCGTTCTCTAGAGGCCGCGCTGCTCCTTACACCCCACTGGACCAAAACTGACATCATTAGAACCTTATAGTGGGGGGCAAAAAATGTAAAAAACAAAACAAAAAAAAAACAGCATACTGTACAACTGCTTTAAAGTTGGACAACGCACTAAAGCTTTAAAGTGAACAATGCGAAAAAGAATGTGAATACTGTAAATAGTGTTGATCCTTCGAGCTCCAGTCAAAACAGTTTGGCACTCGGCAGAGAGAGAGAGAGAGAGAGAGGAGAGAGAGAGAGAGAGAGAGAGAGAGAGAGAGAGAGACACAGAGAGACACACAGAGAGAGAGAGAGAGAGAGAGAGAGAGAGAGAGAGAGAGAGAGAGACACACACACACACACACACACACACACACACACACACACACACACACACACACACACACACACACACACACACACACACACAGAGAGAGACAGAGAGAGAGAGACGGGCTGCCCAAGGAGAGAGGGAGACAGGGTCCTGTGGCGAGAATAATGAGCAGAACACCAGCTCTCTATCAGAGTAAACAAACTGGCTGTGGGGTCAGAGGGCGGCGAGAGTGCGTGGGAGGAGAGACAGGTGCATGGAGACTATGCCTCGTACAGCAGGGTTTAACAGAGCTCTACTGAGGGGGGGGGGGGGGGGGGGGGGGAGAGAGAGAGAGAGAGAGAGAGACTCTTCTAAGGCTTAAAACAGGGTTCACAGGGGCCCCAATGCTGCTCCAGGGTCTGAAATGTACGGAGATGCAGGGGTGTCGCACCAGATTCCGGGCCCTGGGTGTGCAAGGATTCACTGTGGGGCCCCCCATGAATGCAGTTGAAAAATAGCAGATATCCCGCGCAGCGAGATTGTAGATCTGCTATTTTGGAAGTTTTTGAAGTCTTTGAATGTTTCAAATCCTCCTAAGGTTTTTTGAAAAACCCATGTTTCTATGTCAGTGACCCCCCCCAGAAGCAAAATTTGAGTTACAAATGTTCGCTTAAAAAATACATATATTCAAAGTTTTGCGCCCATTTTCACGCATTTTTCAAAAATAGCAAGATCTACAAGCTCGCAGCGTGGCACTCGGTGCCGCACTGTGAGCTTGTAGATCTGCTATTTTTCAATAGCTAAAGTATATAAAATAATTAAGGCCCCTCCACCTTGGGCCCTAGTAACCCAGTCCCACTTTTCCCCCCTTGTGACACCCTGCGGAGATGTGTGCATGGATTTTGTGTACAACACACACACACACACACACACACACACACACACACACACACACACACACACACACACACACACACACACACACACACACACACACACACACACTCGAAAGTGCGAGCATAAAAACACACATACATACAGTCCCTCACACACACACATACGCATTCAGAACAGCCAAGCCATGCCAAGCCATGACGGGCCTGTGTTGCCATGCCAGAACGGAAGAGGTAGCGGAGCAGAACTCTGGGCAGCCTGGGCCCCGGCCAAGACCAGCTGGTGGTACATTCACCATGAGCAGGGGGAGAGAGACACCCAGAGAGGGAGAGGGAGAGAGAGAGAGAGAGAGAGAGAGAGAGAGAGAGAGAGAGAGAGAGAGAGAGAGAGAGAGAGAGAGAGAGAGAGAGAGAGAGAGAGGAGCGAGTGAATGAGCGAGCAGGGCTGGTCGGGAGCCAAGGGAGCAGGGTTTGGGTTAGGGCGCTGGTGCAAAACCAACTGACCATCTATCTGGAGAAGCAGGAGTCCTTTGGGAGGGGTGAATGTATGTGTAAGAGTGTGTGCGTGTGTGCGTGTGTGCGTGCGTGCGTGCGTGCGTGCGTGCGTGCGTGCGTGCGTGCGTGTGTGTCAGGGACATGCAGAGAATGTTAGAGAGGCAGGGGCTGAAATGTCTAAAATGGCCTTCTGGTGGAAATATATCGAAAATAGCAGACCTCCAAGCTCACAACACGTCACGCTGCGATGCGTTGTGAACTTGGAGGTCGGCTATTTGCGGTGCTTGATACCACATAATCTAGCTAATACTGGAGATGTGGCATAACGCCATGGATTGGAGAGAGAGCAAGAGATAGAGAGAGAGCGTGGGAGGGTGATGATGTATGTACAGTATGTGTATGAATGTATGTAGTGTACTGAATGTGTATGCATATGCGGGGGCAGGGGATATGTGGCTGGGTTTGATGAATAGCTATAGTCTTTCAAGGGCGTCAATTGGGTATGGCAGGGGTATGCAGCTGCCATACCCTTCGTCCGGTAAATAAAAGTTACTTTTAAATATAAATCCATAAATGTCTCTTTGTCTATCTGTGCTGGTTATTATGTTGTAAAATTACAGTAAAATAACTACAAATTCAAAATTTAACACAATGGTCACGTTAACACAAGGTACTGCATTATGATTGTATTCTCCACACTTGTATTCTCCCCATCTTGACAGAATGGTATATTCCCAGGTTCCGCGGGTCAGCTGCACAGGTGCAATGCATTATTGTTAATAATGGCACGTTGACTAACATGCCAAGTTTAGCTGCACTTGAACAACCATTCCAGGCTGCCATATCCAGCCCAAGAAACTGGGGGAAAAAATAAAATGTACTTCTTAAAATAAATGTATCATGCCTGTTATTAAAGTATGGCAACATGACTGCAAGACACCAGTCATGTTGCCATACCTTAGCTTTTTCTGAACTGACGCCACTGCAGTCTTTAAGCATTACTGCGTTTCTTTTTTGTTATCACATGAAAGCAGAGAATCATAGCCAAATAATGAGATATTGGTTAATTGGATTGACGCACCAGGTTTGAAAATAAAGCTAATAGACTGTGTTCCGTTTTGGAATCTCTCATTGTGAGGAGATCCCTCTGTCTGTCACAATTCCATTCAGTAGAATTCAATCCCAGGTCGCATCGCGTCAAGAGGGTTAGGGGCCAGATCACAGCCCATATGGGGATGATCTTGACCTCATTACCAGGACGTCATATGGACTTTTTAGTTTGACAGGATTATTGTTAGTTGAATAATATGAGCATATAAGGTTATATTCTGGGACATATCTAACCAGTTATGATAATTATCTGGCCTAGAATATCACCTGATTTCAACAAACATAAATCCTGTCAAACAAAAAGGTCCATCTGACGTCCTGGTAATGACGTCAAGATCATCCCCATATGGGCTGTGATCTGGCCCCAATCCAGACGTCACTGATTGGTCCAGGTCCTGACCGTGCTTGCTGGGAATGCTTTTATTTCATATTTAAGCTCTGAAATTTTTACAGTATGTCAGACATAACAGTAAGTCTACATTCTTGCCGTGCTATTAACTCATTTTGGACGGAAATGATGTGAGGCGTTGTGTGCTTGTAGATCAGCTATTTTGACTATTTTAGATCATTTTTAAAATGATAAATACAAAATGGTTTTGGACATACTGACAACAACGATATTATGGTTGTTTTTAGTACCGACTATGGTAAAATATGCAATACTGCTCAGCATCAAACCACCCCATTCCCACGCAGGCCTTTTGATATCAAGCAAAAATGTATCTGTCATCTTACAAGGTCAATACAAATCTAGAAGGTATTTTATTCGTCACTCACTCATACTGCCAAGCAGAGGAGATTTTAAACCTTCCTACTTCCTACTTGGAGCATGATCATGTACAGTATATATATATGTTTTTTTTTGCAGAGGGAAACTGATCAAAGATGAGCCTGTCTGCAGATGCAGAACATGCAGGAAGCAACTCTTCAAATCTTAGGAGCCATCTTCATGACTTCCACTTCTTTATAGCCAATGCATTGTACTTCTGAATAGGGCTGCCTTGCCAACAAACCGTGGAATTCAAATAAGGGACACCTGACCGGGGTCCCTTATTTCTAAGAAAAATAAGGGACGGCCAGAAAAAAAGATTACATTCTCAGCATCCATATTCTAAGGGGAACATTTGCCAAAAATAGCCAACGTACAGTAAAAGCTCACAACGCAGTGCAAATAGTTTTGGGGTAGACAGAAAAACACAAGTCCAGTTTATTAAGTCAAAGGGTTTAACAACCTGTATTATAGTATAATAACCAGTAAGACACGCTAAGGGCGAGAAGCGACCTTGCCCTAAAGGGGCGCGTGCACATGGGCGCTTTGGCATGTATACCCTTCTGAGCTGGTCGAGTCATCACTGTGATGTCAGAACAGGTCAGCTATAGCCATATGGAGTCCGTGAGGTCAGATGTAGAGGTATGACCAGCTGCATTTATGGAGATCTAGGTGATGATCCAGTCGTCTCCATGTACTGTATGGATATCCAGTTTGATGAGGTCAGTGTTGTGATCTTCATATATGGAGATGCAGGTGATGATAGTCAGCAGTCTTGATTTGCAAATGAGTTCTGTCTTGGCCAGACAGTATTGTATATGGAGCGTCCATATAAGGGCTTTGCCAAATATGGGCTTAATATTGATGACATCAGGGATCTCCATATATGATTGCCAGAACATATGGTCATATGGAGTGTGACGGTTAACAATGTGATGTCAGAACAGGTCAGCTATAGACATTGAGGCGTTAGTGCCCTGTCCGTCACTCACTGACGGACAGGATCTGCCGGTTTCATAGTAAACTGCGACCTACGGTCAAAATTATGTATATGAGATGTTTGTCACTGATTGGTTCCCCCAAAAATAAGGAACAAAGTGAGTCCCTAGAATCACTTCAACACTTGTTTTAGTTTCCAAAATAAGGGACGATTCATTATTTCAAGGGACGGTTGGTTGGTCCGCCTAAATTGCAAATAGCTTGTCAATAACATCCTGAACCTTACTGTACGCGCTCTGGTAAACACACTGGCTTACCTGACGTGTTTGTAGTCTCGGCACGCACAGCGCGCATGATGACATTATTTCAATCTAATTCAGTTCAGTTGCTTCATTGTCATTGCAGGTGCAACACAATTTACATTTGCCAACTCCCGAGTCAATGCACAAAAAATTAGGGGGGGAAATACCCCGGAAAAGAATAAATCATATCATTTAAAAATCCGGCAGTCGTAAAATTGGTTGTAAACATTTTCCAACAGGATTAACACTATTGGCACCTGTGTTCTCAAGAATCAATTGTATTCATGCAAATTGTGGATGTGTTCATTTCATATACTCAAATGCAACAGACAAGAGATAATTGATAGGCTGCGTTTGTACGCGCGCACACGTGTGTGTAATATAATACAATAACAATTATTGCGACTCATCTACAGGGGTAATGGTTTACGTGTTCTGAGATTCAATCTAATAAAAACATGTTAATCTTTATTTTTTATTTTTTACATGTACAAGTACTCTATTAAACAGTTCCCTGCCTATTTTAAAGGCCCACTTCACCTCATATGATGCATCATTCTGCATCATATGATGCAAAATGCATCACTAGTCATGCTGAAATACTAAAATATCTCAAAACACAGAATGAACACAAGAAATAACTGTGTTGATCGTGTGCCAAACAACAATAAAATAAGATCTGGTTGTCCCAGAGGTGAAGTGGGCCTTTAACTTCACAGCCAAATCGCCAAAAATCGCCATTTTGGGGGGGGGGCTGAGGCAGCCAGATCGCCAAACGTCGCCTTGCTGATGATTTTCTGATTTTTGAGCGGTGCAAACCACTCCTATATTTCACTTTCGGTTTATCTAGTTAAAACATATTAGCACGGGACGATTCTTTCATTCTTCATCGATTGGCTAGTTGAGTAACTAAACATTAGAATCGACCAATCAGAAACCGTTCTACTCATGACGACATGTGTTAGCCAAACAGAACAGACCAATCAAATGCTGTGTTGTTCATGTTAATTTAGATCTGTCTTGGCCATTACACTTGAGACCGGTTTAAAGTTCATGAAAGGTCCAGGCGTAATGGCCAGGTTGTTTCATATCCTGGACCTCTCCTAAACCTTAAACTAACAGATTGAACACCACACAGGATTCGAAACAGCAACCACGCTACATTACCCTTGCAGGCTATGATTACTGTTTTGAATCCTGTGTGTTGTTCAATCTGCCAGTTTAAAGTTTAGGAAAGATTTGTGCCGGTTTAAAGATCAGGAAAGGTCCTTCCATCTTTCTGTCTGTCTGATCCCCTCTCCGTTCTGCCCTCTGTCTGTTTTGTTTGAGCTTCTGGTCTGGACTGCATATTATTTTTCTCTTCTATTCACTCTTTGACTGCCACCAAGCTGTTAATGGCCAGGCTGTTTGTCTGACCTCCTGTCTGTTCTCCCTCTGTCTCCCTCTTGCTTTATAACCCACAAGAAGCTCTATTTGGCTCTATCTGTTTTCAGACAGCGACATTTAAGAGTTTCTCCTGCATCTCGGCTACTCCAAATGGAGTTTCTGGTGACACATAAATGTGCACATGAATGTGCACGATAAATTGTTATTTGGTCTGGTCAAGGATACTAACAAACCTGGCTGGTATGTTGCGCATAATATACTCCTGATGGTGTAACCGACATAAAAAAGTCTGACCAACCACATATCCTGGAACTTTCTGGCGCAAATCTACGACCACCCAAGATTCAAGACAGCGACCACGCTACATTAAACCCTGTAGTCTATGGTTGCTGTTTCGAATCCTGGTTGGTGTTCGTTTTGAGCCGGTGTAAAGGTCAGGACACACGAAAACCTTATATAGTCTGAGCAGACCTCTAGACTGACATCATACACAACACAGAGAATATTGCCATGCATGCCTATCAACACTGATTCGCGCAGGCGCCCTTGCAGGAATTAGTTTGCACCGCTCACTTCGCACGGGTGCGATTTTTTATCGATTTTTTTGGTATTTTTTTGACATTTTTAGAGCAAAAACTGACCTTTCTAGCTTCATTTCAGTCTAAAGAAGGATTTTGCGATGGAAATGACATCATCGATGACGTAACCCGGAAATCGTTTGCCCATAACATAGCATAGGCCTTTTTTTAGCATGGAAAGCTAACGTTTCTTTATCAAACTTTACCATATTTAGACGGATTTTCATTCGGAAAAAAGTGGCTGGGCTGACAGAGTGGTCACCCAGGAGCAAAAACGATTGTACACGGCGTGCGCATGACGTGCACGGCGTCCAGGATCGCTCCTGTTCGCCCGGACCGGCCCCTAATGGCGGCGCCCATAGGCGGCCATTATGGTCCAGGCTGGTCCAGCCCATGGTCCAGCCTGGAAGACCTAATCGTTGGGCACTCTCTAGTGGTATAGTACGTGTACTACAGTCTGCAATCATACTTATGCCTGCTGGGTTTCTGTACTCATAACTTGGAAATTAATAATATTCCTGGCAGTATAGGCGCACAAGCATATTGTAAATGGCTGTGTATGTGTTAACCGTGAAAACGCAGAAAACTGTGATTGTTTTTGTCTCGACAGTATAATGGCGATTTGAAATTGTCATCAACAGCCTCTGCCCATTTACACAATGCCAAGATGAAGATTTTTCTACAAGTTCATTGCATGCCATGAAGTGACGCGTTAATTCTACAAGTAAAAGTATATTGAAAATACTCCAGTACAGTGCTTGAGTGCATGTACTTACTTACTTTCCACCACTGCTGGCAACGCAACCAAGTATCGCCCTGATGGGCAGGGAAGTGCAGAGAATTTTAGAGAGGCAGGGGCTGACATTTCTAAAAGGGCCTCTGGTGAAATCTTTTTAAAATAGCAGACCTCCAAGCTGTGACACGTTGTGTTGTGAGCTTGGAGGTCGGCTATGTTCGGTACTTGATACCACACTAAACCAAGTATAATCAAGTGAATACTGGAGATGTGGCGTAACGGCATGGATTTCTACACAGAGAGGGCAATTCTTTCAACATAATATGCTGCGTTCAAGTTCAGGAGAGTTTGGAAAAGGCAATTCTCTCCATGGAAAGAGGGAATTTGCATTTCTTTCACCATAGTGAAAACTGCATTCACGGTCTGGAGAGGGCACTTTTTACAGACGGATAAAAGGGCAGGGGCTCAAGCCCCCTTTGAGACGTCTAGGTGTGCACGTGCCTGCTTATGGGAGCAGGAGGAGAGCAGAGTGAAGGAGAAGAGACAGAGACAGAGCGAGAATGAGAAAGAGAAGGCAGCGCACTCTATTCAATCCATTATCCACTGATAAGACAGTGACATGCTGTTTACAGGAGATAGAAATGAAATCATGGCAATCTCTGCTGATACCACAGTGAGTGGCAGATAGATAGACAGACACACTGAGGCGCGCGCACACACACACACACACACACACACACACACACACACACACACACACACACACACACACACACACACACACACACACACACACACACACACACACACACACACACACACACACACACACACACACACACACACACACACACGGTTTTGTCAAGATTTGTCATTGTCACCACTTCTTCTCAAAATATCTATAAAAATATGCCGATCTACAGGTGTGATAATGAACAGGCGCAGCAAACATTGTGTCTCTCCTCTGACCTGTCTACTTCATTTGTTAATGTTTAAAAAAGCACAATATAGACACAGATTAAGAGACATAAGGGAAAAAAATATTACATAATACAGCGGTCTTCAACAGGGGGTCCGGGACCCCTAGGGGGTCCTCAGAGCTACAACAGGGGGTCCTCCATATCTTTGTGTGATTTTTATATTAACCACTTGAACCCTAGCGTCCATATTCTGATAACTTTAGCCAAAAATAGCAGATCTACAAGCTCACAACACCTCGCGCTGCTTTTGTCATGACTAGTAACTGCCATGTATCTTTCCTGTTGTTTTTACCTGATTTTGGTGGCGGTGGTGGTGGCGTGCCCTCGTTCACGGCCGTTCAACTTCTTGTCTTTCACACGGAGAAGAGAAAATACAACCCTGGCGATGCCTGAGTTAGATATAGTCCATAGAACATGGTGCTGTCTTGACCAAACAAGTGAGGTGGGAAAACAAACAGAGAAAAAGGCCATTTTACCGAACCCAGATAAATGGATGTGAATGAGGAAGTTGGCAAAAGCAGCATTTGTGATGCATCATGGGATATGCAGTTTGAATACTGCCCTCGTTCCAATCCTTATAAGTCACATCTGCACCGCAACACCTGTTTACCTGGTTACCATGCTAACCAGTTAACACGTGATAACGGGCCGTGGTGCACCGATTTATTTTTGGGGGTCCCCAGATGATGAACTTAATGTGCAACACAGTATTCTCACTCAACAGTAAACAAATCAACATAAGGTTTAAGTGTATAGAGGGTATCTGCACATTTTATACCTCTGAAATGACAAATTAAACTGTCAAATATTAGCGGCAGAAATTGTGAAAATAGTAGATCTATGTTGTGAGGCGTTGTGAGCTTGTAGATCGGCTATTTTCAGCTAAAGAGATTTGGTGTAGAGGGGAAAAAGAGCAGACTAAGTACAGAATGAAAGGTCAAGTTTATTAAGTATTGATGGTTCAAGATCTGACAACACAAATTGACATGAATCCAAAATACACAGATTATTATGCTATCAAATGATGAAACTACATGGTATCTAAGGGTTGTGGGGGTCCCTGCTTCATCTCTCTCTTGACTAAGGGGTCCTTGGCCTGAAAAGGTTGAAGACCCCCTGACATAATACATATAAAGAAAGATCTAAATTAAACAAAACAGACACTAGACAACCAGAGCTACAAAGGGCAGACACACACACACACACACACACACACACACACACACACACACACACACACACGCACACGCACACGCGCGAGCACACGCGCGCACGTCAGGTTCATCACAGCACAAGACAGCCAAAATCATCATATGACCGAGTTTACAGTGCAATATCTGGATTTCAAGCATAAGAGACACAGTCAGCAGATGAACATGTGAGGGAAAAGGCTGCCTCAACGTATCAGTAGATCAGTGTGTTCTTTTCTAATTCAAGAAAAATACATATGACCTTGCAGATCCACCTGCCAAAGGAAAGGGGACAACTATTTTTCCACTTTAACACTTGGGTTGCCTTAAGGGCTTTGCACACACAGGACCGTTGCGTTTTTTTTCCCGTTTGCTGCATGATTAAAACGCATTGGATTTGGTGTGCAAGGCTGTGCGGAATCCACACTGCGGATCCGAAAAGGAGTCATAAAAGGAGTCAATGAGTTTTTACCACATGCGACAAGACGCACCAATCGAACTGGGTTCGATCGGGGAAAAAACGCACTGCCGCAGCCTAGCCGCAAATTGCAACACTAGATGTTTTTTAAATATGTTGAATCTAGGGTTGCACAGGCAGCCAATGCATCAAAACAGTTTTTTGCTATCTGGTTGTATTAAACAACCTCAAACTCACCGATTGTGGGGCTGTATGGAAAGCTTGGAGAATCCTCTTTCTATCTGCAAAGTGTTAGTTTCATAAAAATCCACCGTAGACATGTTATGAGTTACTTTCTGTCAATAAAGACAGACGTGTTTTTTTTTTTCTAAGTGTTGAACTTCGGAAGCGCTCGTCTTCTATAACGCCATGTCCCACTGCCTCCTGCATTAGGCTATGTGACATTTAGAACCAGCTGGTACACAGAACCGCAGAGTGACTTCCCACAAGCGCTTCCAAACTCCAGCACTTAGAAAACATAATCACCTGAACTGAATTTCTTGATAGAAAGTAACTCATAACATGTCTATGCTGGTTTTTTATGAAACAAACACTTTGCAGATAGAAAGAGGATACTCCAAGCTTTGTGTGCAAAGGGCTTCAGTTTTGTCATAACTAGTACAGTAACTGCCATGTATCTTTCCTGTTGTTTTTACCTGATTTTGGTGGCGGTGGTGGCGTGCCCTCGTTCACGGCCGTTCAACTTCTTGTCTTTCACACGGAGAAGAAAAAATACAACCCTGGCGATGCCTGAGTTAGATATAGTCCATAGAACATGGTGCTGTCTTGACCAAACAAGTGAGGTGGGAAAACAAACAGAGAAAAAGGCCATTTTACCGAACCCAGATAAATGGATGTGAATGAGGAAGTTGGCAAAAGCAGCATTTGTGATGCATCATGGGATATGCAGTTTGAATACTGCCCTCATTCCAATTAATCCTTATAAGTCACATCTGCACTGCAGCACCTGTTTACCTGGTTACCATGCTAACCAGTTAACACGTGATAACGTGTTAACTGGTTACCATGCTAACCACTGGTATAGAGGGTATCTGCACATTACTAAAGTGACAATTTAAGGAATTTGTTATACCTCTGAAATGACAAATTAAACTGTCAAATATTAGCGGCAGAAATTGTGAAAATAGTAGATCTACGTTGTGAGGCGTTGTGAGCTTGTAGATCTGCTATTTTCACAATGTAACGATATGTAACCAAAATGTAATGCCTCAACTCTTGTTCTTGTCAGGGTGGGGGGGGGGGGGGGGGGAGTTCAAATATGATTATTTGGGAGGTCGCGGCCTGAAAAGGTTGAGAACCACTGCACTAGACCACCTACTTCCTCGTCTACTTCCTCCTCTCTATGACAGGGTTGTGGTGGCGCAGCTCACCTAATAGTCCAGGCGTTTCGGGCAGTATGTTGATGGAATCGTGCACTTTATGATAGAAGCATGAAATTTGGCACACATGCAAACATGCCATATGGAACATTTTTGGCTATAGGGCCATCACAGATTTGTCTTGGGAAACTTGTGGGAGCCAATCAAAGTTGGGCTCTCATAGGCTTTACTATACAGTAAAATAATACAAAAAATAAATATGCTTTATGTAGCATGTGATGTGAGGGGTCAAACTAGGGTTTTTTCAGGATTCTGAATCCAATGCAAGCATTTGTTTTGCACGAAAAACATTCCTTGGGCTAAAAACGGCCCACATAAAACTATGGTTTAGTGATGAGTCGTCATTTTTCACAGTTTTGCGGGGGCCGTATTTCGGAAAGGAATGTCTGCTCACAACGCCTCGCAGCGCAAGGCGTTGTGAGCTTGTAGATCTGCTATTTTTGGCTAAAGTTCTCAGAATATAGAAGCTAGGGTTCAAGTGGTTAATATAAAAAAGGAGAAAAAAAAGTTTCTATCACTCAAAGATTTGGAGGAGCCCCTGTAGTACCCCCTGTTGAAGACCCCTGCTCTACACCATGTGATCATCCCGTCTCCCTGCATGCGTGAGAAGAGCAACACAGAGGCAGTGTCCAGGCCAGCGCGGCCCCGTCAGGCGTCCCGTGCCACAGCAGCATTTAGGGCAGCTAGCACACAGCAGCCAGCAGCTAAAGGACACCATTGTTCTCTGGTCTGGAATACAACAGGCAGAGAGGCTACACACTATCTGCACAGGAATCTTCACGGGAGAACAGCCCATTAACACGCTGTGGGCCGGTTGGACGCTCCACAAGGCAAGTACTGGAAAACCATGCGCGTGCGTGCGTGCATGCTTTTCCACTATGCGCGCGCGCACACGCACGCACGCACGCACGCACGCACGCACGCACGCACGCACGCACGCACGCACGCACGCACACGCACACACACACACACACAATATATTTACATCACTTGTAAGGACATTACATAGACTTCCATTCATTTTTATGCAAGTCCTGTGGCCTTACCCTAACCTCTATCCCTAAACCTAACCCGTTGTGGGGACCTACTATTTTGTCCCCACACTGTCAGAGGTCCCCTGCATGCAGGTGACTGTGTGAACATGTGTTTAGTCACCATAAGTATAGCTAGACAAACTCACGCACACGCACGCGCACGCACGCGCACACGCACACAAACACACACACACACACACACACACACACACACACACACACACACACACACACACACACACACACACAGACATTCCACAGCCATAAAAATGATAAAGTATATATCATATACGTATAATGTCGGCAGCAAACTCTTATCTCTATTTTCATTTTTTTAATACTTTCAATAAATGAACACCCTACTTGATCATTCTGCAGCGTTTTGAGCTTGTACAGTTGCTACTTTTGCTAGTTTTGAATTTTAACCTGACACAGACGATTATAAGTATGCACGTACACAGATGTGCTGGCAATACAGGTGCACAGTTACAGGCCCAGACTTAAAACACACTGACATGCACAGACATTAAACATCAATGAACGCACGCACGCACGCACGCACGCACGCACGCACGCACGCACGCACGCACGCACGCACGCACGCACGCACGCACGCACGCACGCACGCACGCACGCACGCACGCACGCACGCACGCACGCACGCACGCACGCACGCACGCACACACACACACACACACACACACACACACACACACACACACACACACACACACACACACACACACACACACACACACACACACACACACACACACTGTATATAATGCTTAGTTACCACACAAACACGCACACCAGCTCTCCCGTTCCCACTGATGTGCTAAGATTAGGACGCAATCTCTCCGCGTGCGGAGCCCTTATCTGCGCGGACCGCCGGCGCTCACGTGGCGAACGGGGGCCGATCGCAAAAAGAGGGCTGCCGGGCCCCCCGGCCACCGCTGGAGATCAAAGGTCAGCTCGGCGAGAGGTTGAAAGGTCGCGGCGGTATGTGGGCCAGCCACTGTACTCTGGGCTGCACGGCTCCCGCAGAGCGAAGCCCACCGAGGAGAGGACTTCATGAATATTACATAGAGCCCGGGCCATGTCGGGATGGAGAGAAAAACAAAAGGGCAAGATCTCATCTGAGAGAGGGAGGGATAGAGAGAGAGAGAGAGAGAGAGAAGGATGGAGGAGGGATATAAAGAGGGTCCTGTGAGGCCGAACAAAGACGGGCTTTGTGGCGGCGGGGGTCAAATGGGCGTTTTATTCATGGCTTCCCCCTACACACTGAGATGAGCTCCCTTAGGACTCTCTAATGCCAAGGGGAGGTGTGTGTGTGCGCGTGCGTGCGTGCGTGCGTGCGTGCGTGTGTGTGTGTGTGTGTGTGTGCGGGTGGGGGGGGGGGGGGGGGGGATGAAACGCACACACACGCGCGCGCGCGCGACACAACTAGGACAAGATCCTTTCACCTTGATCACGACAAACACTGCAGAGCAACTGACTGTATAGACCCACGTCTCTATAATATAGAGACATATTATGTCTCTATAAGTCCAGTCATTGACGTATCAAACATTCGTTGAGACGCAACGTGAGTTGCTGTGAGCTTGTGAGTAGATCAGAAATTCGCCACCGAAGATATTTGATGTAGAGGTGGGGAAGGGGCCAAGTTTACTAGCCTCATAAAGCCAGTGCAGTATCTACGGTTTCTGGACACAACAATCTATTTGTGTATCCCAAAGGTTAAATTATGTTTTGTGATTTTGGGGGATCAAGAACAGATACAATTAATATCAATTATATGCGATATATAGTGCGACGATTCGTAAGGATCAAAGCTAGTTCAGGGGGCGGTCCCAAGGGAGCGCGCGCGCGGAGGGGGGTGGGTCACTAGGTCCTGCCCCCCCCCTTACCCATAGTTCTTAGGGAAGTCAGATGGTGGGACTCAGTCTTGTTGCATAGCACTGCTGCTGCTACCACGCTGCAGTACACACACAAGTGCCACACTTGTTGCTTGCAGATAGCTGTGCTGTTGCCCACCGCTTGGAGAGGGTGCCTAACTTGGCTGAGTATTTCGGGCTGTTTCTGCTATTTTACTATCGCTCAATTCATGTTCTTAGCTGCCAAACTAAGAAGCTGTGTTCTTGGCCAGGTTGTATGGGAAGTTTGAGATTGTTATTCTGGTAATCGCTGAATTCTAAACTGCTGTTTCAAGGTTCAGATTTCTTGCTATCGTTGCTGGTGCCTAGCTGATTTCTGTACTTGCAGTTGTTTGTTGCTAAAGCTATTTCAAAGGTGCTACAGGCTTGCTAAAGTTGCTAAAGGTAAACTCAGTATCATAGAAGTTGGCTGTGGCTACGGGCTAAATGCTAACTTATTTCGTGCCCTGGTGGGCCTTTACTGGGCTACCATGAGTTAAAGTAATCTCAGTTGTTGGGTTTGTCGATAACAATGTCAGTACTTTGCAACGGCGCGGGCCGTATCGGCTAGCGCGGAACAACAGGGTTAATGTACAGTCAGCTAGGAGCTAGGTGGCTATTGCTAGCCGGCTATTTCGGTAAGGATACTGTTAGCTGGTAAATCAATGTGCTAGCCATGTCAAGGCATACAGCGGCGGCCCGCGTGAAAACATGGCCCCGTAGCAAGTAATGAATCACGCTAGGAGGATTCAGTTTGTAGGTTGCAGGTGTCTGTAAACGGCAGCGTTCACCTAGCTCTGAGCTAGCCGAGTCACGTCAAGCGGTGATTTACGGCATGACGTTCGGCAGCGATACTAAGCGCTGCGTGTGGGAAATGTAGTTCTCTATCATGCCAAGCCTCGGCGTCGTGCTAGTAGCAAGAGTCGTATGATTTACTAGGCACGTCAGGCCAGGAGGAAGCTTTCGATTCAAGCTTCGCTCGCAGCATGCTTAATCTAGTTAGTATGGGGCTATATTGCTTCTGCCTCGCCTCGGGTTATGTGTATGTTTTCCTCGTTTTGCACTGTCTGGCCGTCTTAACAGCTGCTGCTTATGAGGTGCTAGTTGCTATACCATAGCAGCTAAATGGTTTCTGTCGCTTCTTGGACCACAGTAGGGCTGCTGCCAGTTACCGTGGCGTAGAAGCCCTCGCGGGACGAATTATTAAATACAGTAATCGCCTCTCTTTGAGAAGCCTATAAAGGATGTCTGTCTGCGTGGGCTCCTGAGAGGAGGAAACCCGCAAGCTCATAGGTGCCACAGTTTACGTGCAAACAATGTTTTGCTTCCGCTAACGCAAGTCGTGCTGTCTGTCCTGACGTCACCAGTTGAACTCGCTAGTGCATGCAGGGAATCGTAGTCTTCTCTATATGCTCGGTAGCTCCAGCTAAATATTCTCTTCTGCTACGGTAGGAGCCATCGTTCATTCCAGCCACGAGCTGTCTGTTGATGGTCGGCTAGCTTGCAACTCAGAACTCATGTAGCTAAAGAGGTCTGCTAACGTTCCGTAATGACTCTTCAAGCTGCCTATTCCATGGGGGTTGCGTGTGTCCGTGGTCAGCAGCTACCTAGCATACAGGCTAGCAGAGGGTAACGTCACAAAGCGAAGGGTGGCGCACGGTCTGCGCATTCTGAGCACATGGGTAATGTGGCTCTCTAGCATTTATCCTCCATGTCACCTGGTCCGTTACGATTCTTTTTCGTTATTATATTATTTTATGTGCACGCGCAGTTCAATAGGGCAGGGATGCGCATGTATTATCAATGTCTATGCTTCGATTGTGCCCACTGTACAAGCTTGGCATACAGGCTTCGTTTGCTGTTCATGAGGTTTTGCCTGGTCTCGGTTAATGCTAGCTTTGCCCAAGCTGCGGCTGCCTGCTGGCATAGCAGCTGATGATGGTTGCCGATGCTACTCTGGTGAAAACGCTAACATCTGTTTATGTTTGCAGCTCGGGCCAGAAACTGCCGCGTGTCTGTTGGCATCAGGGCGGCGTCGAGTGTGGCAGCGTTGAAGTCATTGGATACTATCCTCTATCGAGCTGCCGTATTGTTTCAATCTAAGGTTATAGTTCTGGGTCACTGCGTATCGCACTGTATGCCCTTGTGGTGTTTCCGTAGCTGCGGCACTCGAGCTAATAATTACAGCTAAGGCTACTGCTAGTGAAAAAATGACGAGTTGTTTATCTTTACAATCACATTAAAGCGGCTACAGGACTGTTGCATCATGTTCACCATTGCAGCTCCAGGATAAAGGCTGCTAACGCCATGCTTTCTTTTCAGCTCAGGCTAAAGTGCTACATGTCTGTTGCTGCAGCTCACGCCAAAGCGAATACTTGTTGGTTGCTAACATTCTGTTTATTATTTCAGCTCCAAGCCGGAGTGGCTGCAGGCCCACTGCTACGTCATCAGGTTATCATGGCAGCTTTAGGCTAAAGCGGCTACATGTACCACTAAATCGCGTTTTTCTTTATAGCTTCGGGCCACGGCTGCTACATGTTGCTGCTAACATCATGTTTGTCCTTTCAGCTTCTTGCCGGAGCCGCTGCATAGCGGCTGCTACAGCATGCCATCATTGCAGCGTCGCGCTGCAGCGGCTGAGTGTTTTCTGCTAACATGTTTATCTTTATAGTTTCGTCCACTACTGCATAATTCCATGAGACCAGTCAGGAGTCGGTTAGCACTGGAGAGGGCATTGCTACTACAGCTTCCGCTACTTCTGCCGCTACCATGAGCTGCCAGCCTGCCCGCCCGCCCTCCCGCCCGCATGCCTGCCCGCCTGCACGCGCCATATTCAGCAGACGGAAGTGGCCTACCGCCAGCCCGCCGCCGCCTGCCTTCCCACCTGCCTGTCGGCCCTCCCGTCCGGCTGCCCGCTCGCCCGCTACAGCATCAGTTAATGCTATTACTGCTGCTACCATGAGCATGATCCAGCGCTGCGTCGTGCTGGAAGCCTGTGGTGCCGGCCCATCTTCCGGAGGCGCTGTCAGGCTGCGACCGTCGTCGCCACCGCCAGGTCACAAGGGAACATGGGAAGCTGCAGTTCCAGCACCAGCGGTGGGAACTCCATTCCTCTCGCCAGCTGCAGCTTTCCCAGATGCCCTGAGGAGCCACACTCTAGCAGGTAAATAGCAACGCATTTGCTTGTTCGATTCTGTGAGCGTTCAGCCGCTCTCTAAGCTTGCTAATAATAGGCAACCATTATAGTTACATAGCAGCGACTTACTGTACTGAATGTTGGGCTTTAGCCGCTCTCTAGGCTTGCATAGCTTGCCTTTAAAGGTCAAGACGGGTATCTCGTGGAGATTCTCATATGTGCAGCAGCAGACTCTGCAGCAGAGCGCTCCGTGGGCTGCGAAAATGTTCTCTGTGATCCTAAAAGTCAGCGACCTTAGGCGTGGTTTCCTTGTTATGGTCAGCTAAAGCTAAGATGGTAATTTCTGCGGCAAGCACATGCGGTCACCAAGGCCAGGCTTAAGATGCGACTAGCACATGGCCTCTGAAGATTGCAGCTCGCAGTTTAAGCAGGGAAGGTACACCAGTGTCAGTCGCAGAACTAACTCTCCCTTCTGTCCTTTCATGTCCATGCTGAACACCGGGCTGTCTGCCCGACGTCCTCGTCTCACGACCCCCGGAGAGAGCTGCCAGATTTGCGGCCCGCCCCTCTTCACTCTGCATTCTCTCCGGATCGGAGCAGCCACACCACCAGCACTTCTGGTGCCCTCAGCTAACTCAAGATCCTGCACGCCAAGCTAGCAAGCACACACAACACAGGACTGACCGAAGCGTAATGGTTCCAAGCTGGAGTTGGACGCGTTTCAGTTAACGCTTCTGCTGCTGATGCTAATAGTGCTGCAGGCACTATTAACAGGGTTGTTCCATAGGGTTCATTTTGCTGCTTCTGCTGCGTTACTCGGGGCACGCGCCCCTGATAGGTTGCATGTTTTATTTGCTGCTTCTGTTGCGTTACTCGGGGCACGCGCCCCTATCATGCAAAAGCTAGGTGGTTGCTGGGGTGTTAGTTAGGTAGGATGTGAAGCTGTATGGCGCTGTAGTTATATGAATTAAAAGTTTCATCGCTGCTTCTGGTTCTGCTGTCTATATATATACGTCCATGTTGCTGCTCCCGCTTTTCTCTAGGGTGTTTTAGTATGGCTTCAGTCAGATTGCAGTATATCGTTATAGTCAGCAGTACCACCTTCCTCACCGTTGGTTCGGTCTGCCAGCTGCTAACATTCTTAATTATTAAATTGCTTTAGCAGTACTTATAGCGTTTTTGGCAAGCTGCCAATATCATTGCTTAGTATTTTGCCTTAGTAATATTCGCTCTGCCAGATGCTAATATGCTTAATTATTATTTTTGCGTTAGCAGGAAAGGCAGTTCATAGTTTGCCCCGCAGTAATGATAACTTAATTGCTAGAGTCACAGCAGAGCTGCCTTCCTCGCAGTTGGCTAGCACTGGCATGGGATTCTGAGATTTTGGCGTGCTTTGGGGGTTTGTAGTTTTGGGGGGTATCGGGCCAGGGCTCGCTGTAACTAAATTATGCCCTCGATGCTCATGGTAACATGAGGATCGTGGGTTCAGCGAGCCATGGCCCGAGGCAGAACCCCATGCCAAACCATGCTAACTTAGGCTATAGATTCTATGCTGTCTTATAGTAGAGCTAAGGTAGGCTGCCAATACTATGCGCTTAGATATAGGCTTAGATTCTATGCTGTCTCTATAGTAGGGTGCTCAATATGCCATGCTGTGTGATGCTTGCTTTCTGCCTTCATTCTGGTCAATAAAGTATATCTTAACCCAAGTGATCGTCTCCTGAAATAGTGCGACGATTCGTAAGGATCAAAGCTAGTTCAGGGGGCGGTCCCAAGGGAGCGCGCGCGCGGAGGGGGGTGGGTCACTAGGTCCTGCCCCCCCCCTTACCCATAGTTCTTAGGGAAGTCAGATGGTGGGACTCAGTCTTGTTGCATAGCACTGCCCCGCCACCACCCCAGCGCCACCTTCAGGTTCTGCCTTTGATCCCCCTCGGGGGGTATCGGGCCAGGGCTCGCTGTAACTAAATTATGCCCTCGATGCTCATGGTAACATGAGGATCGTGGGTTCAGCGAGCCATGGCCCGAGGCAGAACCCCATGCCAAACCATGCTAACTTAGGCTATAGATTCTATGCTGTCTTATAGTAGAGCTAAGGTAGGCTGCCAATACTATGCGCTTAGATATAGGCTTAGATTCTATGCTGTCTCTATAGTAGGGTGCTCAATATGCCATGCTGTGTGATGCTTGCTTTCTGCCTTCATTCTGGTCAATAAAGTATATCTTAACCCAAGTGATCGTCTCCTGAACTCATTTAACTGACCACTTTTAAACCCATTTATCAGATTTTTTCCCCCCCAGTACTAGGACCCCTGGGGCACCCCATGGTTATATTAACTCAGGGGGTGTAAAAAGAAATGGACACGCACTCTCAGAGTTGAAGTTAACCGAGAGTTAGCATTCCACAGTGCAGTTAGTTGTGTAAGCGCGATGACCTCAGAGGACTGCTGCGAATGCTATTTCCTCGTGTAACGGAGGTGATCCGAACCTCCCCACCCGGGTTCGTACCCGGGTCTCCCACGCGATAGTCCAATATCTTAACCACTAGACCAAAGAGACATCTCTTTGGTCCGGGGGAGATACTAGACTTTTGAGGCTTCAAGGCTGGGGCTGCGACTCTCTCCGTCACACTCGCGGCTCCGGCGCTAGCTGTGCTCATACTGTTGTTGACTGGGTGTCGGCGAGCGCCGCGACAGCAGATGTTTGGCATGCAGCAGCAGCAACATTCCTTGGTGGTTCTCCTTGGCACAGAGTGGACATGCTTACTCACACGGCGTTATGTAAAAAAAGTACCGACGCAACCATAGCGGAAGGCCCGGCTCGTGGCGACCGTTAACCGGTTCCAGCCCCGTAGCAGCTGCAAACCAATTCAGACCCTGCAGCGCTTGTTGTGTGGGGAAAGAGGCGGACAAGATCAAAACGTAAAAGTATCAATGCCGCAAGGTAGAAAATACCCTCTTACAAGTAAAAGCCCTGTGTCCAGACCAGTGTTGATTTCGTCAACTAAAACTATGACGAAAATTTTGTGTCAACTGTGTTTTTTTCACTGACGAAAACTAAATAAAAACAAAATAAAAACTAAGCTGTGATGACTAAAACTAAGACTAAATATATTGACAATTTCGTCAACAAAATAAAAACAATGGAGGAAAAAGTCAGTTTATGTTTGGTTGCTCTCAGGTGTTGCTTGCTGAAAATAGCCGATCTGCAAGCTCACAACGCGTCACAGAGCAACGCGCTGTGAGCTTGTAGATCGGCTATTTTCAGCATGCAACTAAGTGTAAAATCAGTCATTACGATGCCATCAAGGCCTGCCACAATACATTTTAGTTGACTAAATCAACTGTAGATTTAGTCAACTAAAATCACATGATATTTAGTCGACTAAAATTAGACTAAAACTAAAACCTTTCAGGAGACTAAATTATGACTAAAACTTAATGAGATTTTATTCAAAAGACTATGACTAAAACTAAATCAAAATTTGCTGTCAAAAACAACACTGGTCCAGACTCCAGAATGTACTTGAGTAAAAGTAAAAAGGAATTGGCATCATATTCTTAAGTGAAAGTGTGGAAACAGCCAGCACACGATGAGCGTCCTCAGCGTTGACAACGCAGAGGAAGACCTGTTGGGTGGAAACGTATATCCTTTGTGTCTGTACATGTACAAACTATGTGAAAAGGACCTTCATTGTGTGCTGGCCTCACTTTCATTCATGTCATTATCGAGCCGTGCACCATAAAGACTCTTATTTCATCTGGCGTGTTGCGGGCTTTCCGCTTCGCAGTCATTTCTCTCAACATAATTCCTACAAGCACTCATCATTGTACTGGAGTACAAATTTGAGGTATTTCTTTTCTACTTTACTGGAGTATTTCCACATTTCACTTCTTTTACATCTACCAAAATTAAAAGTACTCATTATGCAGGCAAGAGTTATGAAAATGTGTCAAAATCTTTCAAAAATAGCCAATCTGCAGGCTCACCACGCGTCGCGATGCGACACGCTACGAGCTTGTAGATCTGCTATTTTTGAATAGCAGAGGTATAAAATATAGGGCTTATGCGATTAATGTACGTTTTGTACTCACTTAAATCTGCAAAAAATAATGTAAAAATAACAAAAAATCCCTGAGATATAATGGAGTAGAAGTAAAATCAATGAAATTTAGAAATAGTCCAGTAAAGTGAAAGATAAATACCTCAAACTTGTACTCCAGTACAGCACTTGAGTACATGTACTTGAGTACCACTGCTGTGGGGAAATGGGGGGAAGGGGCATCTGTATGTTTTCCACAAAAGACTACTGAAGCATGAACACACATGCGACGCATAAAAATAGGTATGACATACTTTGAATATTGTACACCCATGTGCACATAAATGAAAACCTGTGGAGATACACGGGAATAACAATAAAGAGGGAAGGTTGTATATTAGTATTGGATGTGCGCACGCACGCACGTATGCACAGAGACAAACACTGCCATCACTGACAACAACATGGTCGCTCAGCTGTCAGGAGGAAACCTGGTGTGAGCAAAAAAGGAAAATGGTATTTACTTTTTGCAATTTAATCACAAGCTGTAGTTAAAAGTGCATTAACATCAACCTTGCTAAAATAATGGCCTATGTCAGTTTGTCAGAAAACAGTACCAAAACAAACGACAAATGATATTTCTTAATCATTTCACCCAAAAAGACATATATGACTACCAGTAAGACTCCCTAATCGGGAGATAAGCGACCGTCAGGTCACATATAAACAAATTGGCCTAATGTTGTCTGCAAAAAAGCAACCTCATGGTGGCGCTAGAAGAGGGGCATGTGAGAAATCAGGGGCGGAGGTTGTGGTTTGCCAGGCAAAGAGTGTGTGTGTGTGTGTGTGTGTGCTAAGTTTGGCATGGATAGGGGCAAGGGTGCCGGAGATAAGAGTAGGGCCAAAAGTGTGACGTGACGTGACAGACAGACAGACAGACAGACAGACAGCCGTTGGAGGTTTTGATAGTAACTGCGACCTGACGGTCGCAATTATTTACATACAAATATCACTGTCTGTCGGTTATGTAACATCCCACTAATAAACAATTGAATTTCTGTCTGTCCGATGTCTGTCTGATATACTCGCATGCTTACATCACTGATACTAAACAGTGCCCACATTTGGAGATGACTGACATCACTGATATGTCTGGGTTCTGGGGACGCCTACATTCAATCCCTCATACTATACTGTGCACACCCCATAAACCAAACTGCACATAATTCGGAACAAGGAACACACGTCTTCGAAATGACTTGAGTAAGTGACTTACTCCAGGCGTAGTCACAGATATCTTTGACTTATATCTACTGGGGTGGAAACAGCAGGATATACTGTAGGCGAATTCATTAGACGTGGCCAGTGTCACGAAGAGCTGATTTAGGCAAAAATATTATTTTCCTCAAAACATTACTTGGGGCATTATTTTAGTAAGTCATATTGTTTTGTTAAAATGTGAGTGTTTGTTCAGCAAGAAGGTTTTCCTCCAGGCGTGTCGCACCAAATTCTGGGCCCTGGGTACAAGGATTCACTGCGGGGCCCCCATGAATGTTCTTCATAGGGGGAGGGCGTTTAACCCATTTAGACTGCGAACACATTATTACGCATTATGTTGTGCTTTAACTATTGAAAAATAGCAAATCTACAAGCTCACAATCAGTGTTGGGCAGTAACGAGTTACTTTTAATATATCACTGCAATATGTAATATTATTACTTTACCAAAAAGTAATATAATATATATGTAATATAATATTTAAAATAATGGTAATGGTAATAAGTAATATAATATTATTACTTGTTTAAGGAGTAATATGTCATTAAGTAACATATTACAATCTAATATTGCTCACAATGCATCGCATCATGACACTTTGTGAGCTTGTAGATCGAATATTTCCACAACTTTGGTATGACCCTGTCATATGACCAAGTGTAAAATAGGGAATTTATTTTTGAAATTATAAAATGAAACTGTGGAACAACGATATAATGGAGATACAAGGTTTCTGTGCCGGCAGCTACGGTATGCTACGGTATGCTACGGTATGCTACACACAAACAAACACTCTTATTTGCCTTTCGATGATTATTTCCCTTGACATACACCTACCCGTTTTCCACTATGTCTAATATGGCTGTAATCACCATTGTAAACCTTGTGTCATTGCGAGGACACATATAATTAAAAGAGGATTAGGAATGGATGGGCCCAGATGCCTCCTGCATGTAATTAACATTCAGACAATGTGGCGAGCATGCACAGAAAAGAAGAAAAAAAAAAAAAACACCTGTGTTTGTGTGTGCACATGTGCACTACGTGCGCGCGTTTCATTTGTTGTTTATGTGTCTCTGTCAGTGTTGCCATGCCCGCTTATTATAAGTGGCTTTGGGCTTGTTTTTTTTTTTTTTTCACTGGTATATATTGGTACAGTAGTTGTGGGTTTGGGGCTTTTTTTTGTAGTTGCTGTTTGGTCTTGCTTCCTAATGTTGTTTAAACCAGTGATTCTCAAACATTTTTATTTCAAGGGCCTCCAAATTAATGTAAAATTGTCCGCAGATCCCCACCTGAAGTTGTACATTTAAAATATTTCAAAAACATTCCACATTTCTAAGTAATAGTTACAGATCTAAAAGCCCACAACGCTTCGTGATGCGGGCGCGTAGCGATATTACAACGTCCCATTTGTCCGAAGTCACATTAGTCTGACGCTGGTGAATGCTAACCTGGTGAACGCTAACCCTAACCTCAGTAAAACTATGCCTAACCCTAACCCTAACCTCAGTAAAACTATGCCTAAACCTAACCCTAACCCTTAGTCGAACAAACGGGATGTAGGAATATTGAGATTTCCCCTTGCGATGCTATATGCATTGTGAGCTATGTTGTGCGTGTGTGTGCCCTCATCTTCTCTTGGGTTTGTTTTCATAGACCCGACCGCTCATTGCTCACGTGTGTACACGCATGTCTCTGTCTCTGCGCTTGCGCCCGGACATGTCTGCCATTGTTTGTGTGTGTACGTTTGTGGAGGATTAGGCCTCCGAAAATCCAGTCTAACATCAGCTGTCCAAAACACTGCAGCCGAGCTGCCACCGAACCACTATTCAAGCTGCTTACTGTAGTGTAAGCATCTCTACATGGCAGTAAGACCATACTACATACTATATATATATCGTCTATGTCGGGTGAAAACCCTGTATGCCCAAAACCGTTCGTTTTGCATTTATCATTTTAAAAATGATTTAAACTATAATGAAAACAGTCGATCTACAAGCACACAACGCCTCGCACCGCGAGGCGTTGTGTGCTTGTAGATCTGCTGTTTTCACTACTTTTGTGCGACGGCCTTGTATGATGAAGCAGGGCTTTACTTTACGAAAGAACGTACACATTTGAAACTTGGAGATTAAGGTTTCCGCTCGACAACGACGATATATATATATATATATATATATATAAGTTGCCTATGCAGGCAACTTATGCTAATTACTGTAGTTTCCCGAAAATGTAACGGTATCCATATCTATACATAGCTTATGACTGAGACATAACTATCGATCATTTAACATGGGGACCCCCCATGGAACCCCCTTAATGAGAACCAATGATCTACAGCACTGCACTTCACTCTATAATGTGTGGAACAGACAGCTAGCAGGCCTCTGGGATGGATTCCTCTGGTCTGACCAGACTGTGGTTGCAGAGCAGGATTTGTGTGTGTGAAGCAGGGGTGTTGTTGGCTGGATTATTCACAAAGCTTTCCCGGAAGAGAAAGATCCCATGATTGGCCGCTAGTTGCACTGTTTTCCCCCCGCGAGGTACCAAAATATGTTTTTTCTCCACTGGACCCCATTCATTTTCCTCTTTGATTTTCTAACCTTAATAAGCATCGTCATAAATACTCTATGGTTCATGTCGCTAGTGAAAAACTGCCTTTCAATTTCCATGATATGCGTTTTGTGCAAATATGGTCCCATTTATGTCAAAATTGGTGATAAAGTTGCGGGGGGCGTGGCCAACTAAACTGATACCAGCCGGCTGTGTTGTTCTTCGTGTGCTGTATTTCGGGAGGCTCCGACCACATTCTCCCATGTATCCCTGCGGTTGCACGTGACCGTTGGCAGCCAATAGCATTCCTTTTGATTCCTGGGGTACCATTCAAACAATGATGGCGACACCCATACAAGGTACAAAAAAGCGTCATTTTCGCAGCATAGAAACCAATGGCTTCGCGTCGTCCATATTTCTTTTACAGTCTATGGTGTGAAGTCCTTCCTGGCTGCTCTTTCAAGCTACTGTGACATTAAAAGGTGGCCGTCTAATGGATTTGACCTTTCTGCTTTCTCTCTCCATCATGCATATATGAGGAGGGCACACGGTTGCTGTGTGCCCTCAAGAGTGCAGGTGTGTGAGTGTGCGTGTGTGTGCGCGCGTGCGTCATAGAATGTATTAGTGTGATTGTGGTAGTGATGGCGCTGATGTGTGTGGGTGGGATGCAGGGTATCTCCATTTGTATGCCTGTATTTGTATGTGTGTGTGCGTGCGTGCGTGCGTGCGTGCGTGCGTGCGTGCGTGTGCGTGTGCGTGCGTGTGTGTGTGTGCGTGTATGCGTGTGTGCGTGCGTGTGCGTGTGCGTACTGTATGCATGAGTAGTACCACATACACACACGCATGATTAAATACCTATGGATGTGTAAGACGTCCATAGACGTGTGTTTGTTTGTGTGTGTGTGTGTGTGTGTGTGTGTGTGTGTGTGTGTGTGTGTGTGTGTGCGTGCATGCGTGCGTGCGTGCGTGCGTGCGTGCTTGTGTGTGTGTTAATGCCATCGTATAGAAGTCGCCCCAATAAGGCTGTGAGATGAGGTCAGAAGGAGGGCGCAGTGGTGACACGTGTGTGCGTGCGTGCGTGTGTGTGTGTGCGCGTGCGTGCGTTTGTGTGTGCGTGCGTGCGTGTGCATGTGTGCACGCCCCTTGACCTGGAGACCATTAGCTGGTGGATGAACAGTGGCACCCTGCTATGGCTGAAGAATGGAAGTGCATGCCTATGCTCTATCAAGTCCACTTGTCGCTGTCGGACATAGACCTCCTTGTACCAGACAAGCTCTCAGCGGCCGCGGCGGAAACAAGTTCTGAAGTGCATGGGGCCAAGCGGGGCCAAGTGGGGCCAAGCGGGGCCACCGGAGGAAACAATGACATCATGACAACAGGGGTTCCACAAAGCGGACATGAACGAAGCAGCACGAGTTGTACATGAAAAGTGTGCCGCCATCTTTGTTTGAGCTATCAGAAGTCTGACGATCACGATTATTTATAGAAATATGGTATGTACAGAGGGCACGGTGGCGCAGTGGTTAGCGCTTCGCCTCACAGCTAGAAGGTCCTGTGTTCGAATCCCGCCGGGGGACGCTGTGGGCACTGGCGGGTGGGGTTGGCGATAGGGTCTCCTAGGGTTGATACCCTCACAAAAACATGCAGTAATCCTGGTCTCAATAATGCCTCCCCCTGGCCAGCCGGGGCGCCTGATGGAGGGGAAAGGAACTGGTTGGAATAACATGTTCCTTCCACGCGCTACGTCCAAACCGGGGAAATCTCCAATGTCAGGTGAAAAGAAGCAACTTGGACTCCTCATGCATAGAAGGAAGCATGAGGTTAGTCCGTTGTCTCCCCAGGCGCGGCAGAGGGAGATCAGAGCCCAGGATTACATAAACAATTGGCACCGGGTGAAAATGGGTTACAAAATTGTGGGATATAAAAAAAGAAAAAAAAAAGAAAAAAAAGAAAGATGGTATGTGTAAGGCTGTCACGATTATGACATTTTACAGGACGATTAATTGTCACTCAAATAATTGGGATTAATGATTTAATTTTGTTTTTTGTCGTTGACAATTACATTTCTGTTTGGCTTTTAGGCTTTGAAGTTGCACATGGTATATATGATACATAACCTAAATATACAAAGAAATTACTGACATATTTGACAACTTTATACTTAAAAGAACATTGATAGTGGAAATAGCCGATCTACAAGCTCACAACATGTCGCGCTGCGACACGTTGTGAGCTTGTAGATCTGCTATTTCCACTATTTGACTTTAAAAAATATATATTAACACTTTTCAACATGTAAACGATTATGACGATTATGAAAAATAATCACGATTATCTCAAATAATTGCGATTAGACGATTATGTAATAATTATGACAGCCCTATATATGTACAGTATGCTTGCACACACTCTCTCTCATCTCTCTCTCTCTCTCACGTACACACACACACACACACACACACACACACACACACACACACACACACACACACACACACACACACACACACACACACACACACACACACACACACACAATTTGTGACAAAATATTTTATAATACATGCTGCTTCGGTTGGGCTTGTGTCATTCTTCCAATTATCTTCCATAAATCCGACTTGTATTCAGTTATGGGTACTCAATGTAATTCTCTGTCAGAAAGATCAATGCTTTGATATAACGTGTTACACAGAGAAAAGAAGAAAAGAATACTCGTAAACGTAAGTTCAGCCAAACATTGACAGTAGGTTGAGCGCGGCCTGTTTGATATTGGTAGCGTCACCATTGGTTGAAAACCTTGTATGTCCAACCATTCTATTATTGTCTTTTTTTTGTGTGCGAAAATAGTCGATCTCACTACTTTTGTGCAAGAATTTGCGCAAAAACACAAAAAGTTGAAATACGGAGATACGAGGTTTCTGCCTGCATGGCGCTAACTGCATATTTATATAGGCCCTCCGGAAGTTCAATCATCTCTACATTGCTTGGTCTGTGACTAGTGCTGCATGCATTTAAACACAACATCTCTGCAATAAAGGGGTCTAGCAGGAGCATAATGCGGAGTAATTGACTCTGGTAGTTCAACTGCCGAATCACCCGCTGATGTTGCATTCATTACAGTTTAGGCTATAAGTGAATGGTTTCTGAATGTTACACTTCAGTTTAATCAGGTGATATAGGCTCACACATTGAAGCAGCAGGTAATTGCAGTAAAACGTTTGAATATTGTAGCATTTTGCTCTGTTAGTTGGCTGAGGAGAGAGTTCCCAGCATGCCTTGTGGCACGACTGTGGCATTGTTCTATTGTTGAGTTATCGTCATATTATTTGCCTTTGGGAATGCTTTGTGTGGATTAATGTGTTACTGTATAACAAGGGTCTTCAACGTTTTCAGGCCAAGGACCCCTTAGTTGAGAGACCTTTTCATAGATTCCATATGGTTTCATCGTTTAACAGCACGATCATCAGAGTATTTTGGATTCATGTCAATTTGTGTTTTCAGTTATTTATTGAACTGTCAATACCTAATCAGCTTGACCTTTCACTCTGTACTTAGTCTGCTCTTTTTACCCTCTACAAGAAAAAGTAGAAAAACTTTCTATCACTCAAAGATTTGAAGCCTATATTAACTCTGAGGACCCCCTAGGGGTCCGAGACCCTCTATTGAAGACCCCTGCTGTATAATGTTAGGTTAACATAATTTTTGCATTTCTTTTAGTAAATGAATGTTTGGGATACAGTAGTTGCATAGAGTACCCCCGTCTGTGGTGTTGAGCTGGTTGGAGACAAAATAGACACCTTTAACAGCAGCCATATTGGCATGAAATAGCAGGGTAAACACAGGTGTTACCAATGACTAATGTTAGCTAAGGTTGTGCTCAATTCAGGTCAAACAGAGTCTGGCTGCTGCTATTGTGCATGTTGGCTTACTGGAAATGCTCTGCTATGCTAAACAGAATCTCTCAATTACTGTAGTATTATTAGTAACACCTGTAAAGGATGTAACCTTTCATGTCCAACTTGGACCTATAGAAAAACACAGAGTTACAGATCTAAACAAGTAAATGTAAATCAGGTAAACAAAACTAAAACCTAAACCAAACAGAGAAATACATGTCTAAGATGCAGAGCAGGCCTGACAGCTGGGGCAAATCTGTTAGTTCCCCCACTCCCGAGTCTGCTCCCAGCTAAAACACGCTGATGGGTAACGTTTTACAGTGGATGCCAATGTTTCAAATGTCTTTTCACCAGAATTGTTGCAATAAGGGGCATTTCACTAGTAACTGGTTGGAATATCGTGTTCCTTCCACGCGCTACGTTCATCCCGGGGAAATCCCCCCCTGTCAGGTGAAAAGAAACAACTTGGTCTCCTCATGCATTGAAGGAAGCATGAGGTCAGTCCGTTGTTGTCCCCAGGCACGGCAGAGGGAGAGCAGAGCCCAGGATTACTTAGGCAATTGGCACTGGGCGAAAATGGGTTGCAAAATCGTAGGATAAAAATTATAGAAAAAGATATATATATATAAAAAAAAGAACAGGGATGAGAAACCCAAAGTAGGGTGAGACTCGGGGTGGGGGCGTAGTCTCTGCACCGTCACTGCCCACCCTGGAGTCCTAGAGGAATGGAGACAGAAAGAAATAGAACGAGAATTGAGGCGGAAGGGGGAGGTCGGGGTGGAGGAGAACTCGAAAGCAATGAATAGCAGAAATTAGCCGGTCTGCAATACTAACAGGTAACAGCCCATGTTTGGTCTGTCGTGAAGGAGAACAAACTAGTCTGCACTCTGTCGAGGTGCCAACTTGTGCCTATTGTGCACTCCTGGCCAGCCTACTTGGGCAAGTCGGCACTCTGCCGAGGTGCCAACCTGCAAGGGTTTTCAAGGGTTATCTCGTTGGATGACATAATTACAGACAGACAGATATGCATATAAAACAGATACGCCACATACAAAATCACAAAACGCAGCACTTGCGCACTCTGGTGGCACAAGTAACAAGTCGGTGGAGAGATGGCATTTGTATATGTTACAGTTAGATTGGGTAACTCAGTTAGATTGGGGTAAGAGCGCTCGTTTTGTAGTTCACCACACACCCCTACCACCACCTGGATCACTTTGATAGTCTCTTATCGGCACACCTGTGTAATTCTGCGTAGTCACCATGAGATGGCGACAACAGCCATTCACTTGTGTAGTCGCTGATGTCACTCATTTGCGACCCCTCTCTCTTTGTTTATCTACTAGCCTAGCTCAGCTGTGTTTAGCCATTAGCTTACTATGCCTAACTCTAACCCTAACCCTAACCTTATCCTCAGTAAAACTATGCCTAACCCTAACTCTAACCCTAACCCTAACCTCCGTGGGGTGAGGCGCTATCCTGCCGACGCTACGTTGTCTCGTTGTCATTGTTGTGGATCAAAGCGACCGCTTGTTCTGCCCCGCGCCGCACGACGAGCGCTCCTGTTCTCAATCTAACTGAATCTCAAACTAACTATGTGACACATATATCACTGTGGTGATTGCAACAGGGATTGGCTGTGGTGACGAGTGGAGGCAGGTGTTGTGGTTACGGGTGATGGTAGATGGGGACGCGATTGAGAGGGTGGTCTCTATCCTGAACATGCGTTGAACACAACTTCATTACTGGGGACAGGGGTGTCACACCAAATTCTGGGCCCTACAAGGATTCACTCACATTTTGTGCTTTAACTATTGAAAAATAGCAGATATACAAGCTCACAGCGCGGCACCGAGTGCCACGCTGCAAGCTTGTAGATCTGAATATTTCGAATCATTCTAAGGTTTTTTGAAAAACCTATGTTTCTATGTCAGTGGTGCTCAAACCTTTTCATGTGAAGGAACATTTTCATGTATTTGGCCACGGACCCCCATCTCAAAATATTTAGTTCAAAGAAGCTAAATGTTTGCTTAAAAAGTACATGTATTCAAAGATTTGCACACATTTTCACGACTTTTCAAAAATAGCAGATCTACAAGCTCGCAGCGCAGCACTCGGTGCCGCGCTGCGAGCTTGTATACCCTGGTTGTCGATAAGGGTGATGGTAGATGGGGAAGCGATTAAGAAGGTGGTCTCTAATCTGAATATGCGGGCCGGTTCCTGGCATAAGCAACATAAGCGGTCGCTTAGGGCCACAACCATAAGGGGGCCACATCACAGGAAGAAGACTGCAACGCGTTTTGAGCTTGTAGATCAGCTATTTTTCACTATATGCATTGTGGAGTGAGTGTGAAGTGGCCCTCTCGGAATACTGATATATTATTGATTTCAGCTGTTACACACTTTAATTACTTCAGTCTATAATAGTAGCATAATGACCAGTGCTATAGTCTTTTTTGTCAATGTATTTGCATTTCATAAAGTTAACATACGAACATATAAATGTATTTGAAATTAAATAATAATGTTAGTTTTCAGGATTCCAGTTAAAAAAAATAGCTAAAAAGAATACAGGATTCCAATAAAAAAAATCGAAAATAATGGATCATCGCAATGCTTGTAGATCTATTTTTCTGGAGTGATTGTGAAATATAGTGTCCCTCTCCATCATCTAAGTTGCCCACTCCTACCCTATCCAAATGCTACTTATTATTTTAATGTGCAATAAAATTAAGATCTCACACAAGAACAGAATTGAAAATATGCCACATACTGTAGAGTTGAATAGGCCTACAAGTTGCAATTTGAGACCAAAAGAACACGGGATGAAGGTGTGTGATGTTTTGTATGAATCTGATTCAAATCAATTGTTGTTTTTTCTTGTTATAACATTACACTCGTGTTTTTGGACAAATGAAAGTGTCTAGAAATAGATATGTATTATAATAGTTATATCTTGGTTTTGAAATGTTTTTCATTAGAGCATAGGCCTACATGTTCCTGTTTTAATAGCTTTTAACTAACCAGAGAGAATGATCTAATAATGTTTTACCTCCATTGTAAACTTTATTGTGCCAAAATACAGATTTCTATGCATTTCTGGGGTTTTGACCGCCCCTCAAAACCTCCATTTTTTTCGGCCGCCCGTTTTGCGGGCGGCCAGGATGTATCCCGTATTTGAATCTCTGGGAGTTGGCAACCCTATGTGTGTAGTTAGTAGATACATGCGTGAGTGCTAACAACAAACACCACATGTTCTACTAGATAGAAGAAGACATTATTATTTATAACTTTGGTTTTGGCGATTCAAAGACAGTTCACTAGCAAAGACCACACCATCAAACAATATCAGTTTGGTTTCATTCATTTGAATGGATACAGTGTGTAAGAACGGAGACTGATTGAGGGATGGAGTAAGGGGATGAGAGGTTAAAGGTGTGAAGTATGTGGGTTGAGTGGGGAGCGATGGGGGGGCGAACGGTTGTTGGCTTAGAGCAGAAGGAGTGGGGGGGATGAAGGGAAGGATGAGATGGTCTACGGTATTAGGGATGGGATGCAAAGTCGGAGGGTTGTCTGGCGAGTAGGATGAGGGGATGAAGTGGTGTGTGATGTTAACGAGAGGTGGAAAGATTGTGATGTGAACAGGGGGATGAAATGGTGTGCGTTGTTAGCTAGGGGACGCAGAGTTTAGGGAAATGACTGCGAGGATGAGGGTGAATGGAAGGATGGAGTGGTGTGATGAGGTGTGCGTGCTTGTTGATCTGGGTGCTAACAGGTGGCAGTTAGCGGTTCCAGGGGGCGATGAACCCTGGGTGTTTGGCTTTGGGGTCCTTGGATCTGGAGTGGCGCCGAGGTCCACGGATCTGGAGTGGCGCCGATTTACGCTTTAAGGCCCCATCTGGAACCTGAAGGAAAGGATAAGGAAATGTTAGTGGAGCGCATGAGAAAAGTGTGGAGATTGGGGTGGTGGAGGGATGCGAGAAACGGATCAGAGGATAGCAGGTGGAGGTGGTCGTGTATAAATACAACCCCTGATTGCTTGGTAGGAGGAGATAAGGGAGGAGTTGTTATCAGTGAGATCTGAGGCAGGTGAGGTAGGGAGGAGAAAGGTGGGTTAGATTGGAGCGTTAGAGAAGGGAGGAGATAGTTCTCCGGTGTGGTCTGTACTCCTGAACTTTCGTTGTTCCAACAGCATTTAATAAGTGCGCGCGTCCGTCAGTGGGGGGCCACCTAAAATAATCTTGCTTAGGGCCACCTGAACCCTAGAACCGGCCCTGTGAACACAACTTCATTACAAGACAAAAAAAGAAATGTGGAAGGAGGGTAAGATGGTGGGCCCAGAGGCCAATGGCGAATTCTAGGGCCAGCGGTTCTCAAGTGTGGGGGAATAGAGTCGTGACAGAACGTGTGGGGACTTTGGACACCAAAGCAAGCTGCCGAAATTTCACTTCAGACAGAGAGCGCTGGATAGAACTTTCAATTCACGGAATAAAATGTGGAGCCGTGAAAAGGAAGGGGAAAAAAATGGATGTACGAGGTTTGACAGGTACTGCAGGTTAGGTTTGGTTTGACAGCTCCCGAGAGAGAGAGAGAGAGAGAGAGAGAGAGAGAGAGAGAGAGACAGAGAGACAGAGAGAGAGAGAGAGAGACAGAGAGACAGAGAGAGAGAGAGAGAGAGAGAGAGAGAGAGACAGAGAGACAGAGAGAGAGAGAGAGTGTCTCAGTGACCAGTGGCGTCAGTTCAGAAAAAGCCACGGTATGGCAACATGACTGGTGTCTTGCACGCGTGCGACGCCTTAGCAACAGGCATGATACATTTATTTTAAGAAGTACATTCTATTTTTTTCCCCAGTTTCTACGGTTTCTTAGGCTGGATATGGCAGCCTGGAACGGTTGTTCAAGTGCAGCTAAACTTGGCATGTTAGTAAACGTGCCACAATTAACAATAATGCATTGCACCTGTGCAGCTGACCTGCGGAACCTGGGAATATACCACTTTGTCAAGATGGGGAGAATAAAAGTGTGGAGAATATAATTATAATACCTTGTTAAAGTGACCATTTTGTAAAATTTTGCATTTGTAGTTATTTTAATGTAATTTAGCAACATAATAACCAGCACAGATAGACAAATGGATTTATATTTAAAAGTAACTTTTATTTTCCCCCCTGGACCCAGGGTATGGCAGCTGCATACCCCTGCCATACCCAATTGACGCCCCTGTCAGTGACTGGCCTAGGAGAGTGCTCTGCTTCTCAGGTCCAAATAACCAAGACTGGTGGAAAAAGTACTCACACTCCTTACTTAAGTAAAAGTATCAACACTGCGATGTAGAAATACTCTGTTACAAGTACTGTAGAATAATTTACTTGAGTAAAAGTACAAAAGTATTGGCATCAAAATGTACTTAAAGTATCAAAAGTAAAAGTACTCATGAAGCATGAAGTCTTCCATTTAATATTTTCATTTTGTATAAAATGATTTGAAAATAGCAGATCTACAAGCTCACAGTTTTGTAATGATAATCAAAATCTACAGAGTAACTAGTAACTGAAGTTTTCAAATAATTAGTGGAGTAAAAGTACAATATTTGGATCCGAGATGTAGTGGTGTAGAAGTACAAGTATTGGAAATTGGAAATACTCAAGTACAAATACATATCTTTTTATTTTTTGTATTATTTTTTTATTTATTATTATTATTATTATTATTTTTACTTAAGTACAGTTCTTAAGTAAATGTACTTAGTTACTTTACAACACTGCACTCATAAAGACTATTCAAATGATGTTGGTTGATGAAAAAGATAATAAAATAAGCAGGGCATATTGCGTAGAGTTTTTGTGTGTGTGTGTGTGTGTGTGTGTGTGTGTGTGTGTGTGTGTGTGTGTGTGTGTGTGTGTGTGTGTGTATGTAATGTATGCGCGCGTGCACGCGCGTGTGTCTAATTCACACAATTGTACTGGAGCCTACAAGCTCGCTCCCCAGGTGCAGGGAAGAAAGAAAAACAAATGTGAACGAGGGTCCCACGCGGCTGGAAGCCAATGCGCTCAAAGTGGTTTGGCGCGGCGCACTCTCATAAGGGACTGATGATGAGCGCTGATGGTGTTAAAACAAGATGGGCGAATAATGAGCGCGCTGCCGCTGTTATTAATAAAGCGAGGACAGCGTTTCTCACTCAGATGTGTCATTATGCTCTGCACACTTCAGCATTTTCCGTAGACGCGCCGCACAACAACACTCTGTGACCTCGTGGACGCGGATGAATGTCTGCCTGCGACGGCGTTAGCATATTTCATTGGTTAGCGCTTGGGACGATAGCGGTGAAAGAGAGAGGTAGAGAGAGAGAAAGAGAAGAGAGAGAGAAAGATAATTTTTCACAGTCTCAGAGAACACTGAGGGAGTTTGCTGTGAAGTATTTGCTGTACATTATCAGTAGAAAGAGGCAGTTAATTGGAATCGTTCCCTCCTTTATTCTGCCTTTTATAAACAACCTGTTTGGATGGTTCTACAATAAGCAGAGAGACAATGGGGAGCAGGGACGTGCTGGGCCCCTGATTCAGCCCGGGAAAAAGAGTTGGAGAGGCCCTCATTGCGTGCTATAGAGAGAGATCTCTCTCTATGGCGCTGCTGCTACTCAAAGATTTGCCATTTCAGAACATGACAGGTGACAAGCCAGTGGGCCAATTACTGTACATGAGTTATATTTCGTCGTTGTCGGGTGGAAACCTTGCATGTCCAAAACCGTTTGTTTTGTTTTTATCATTTTAAAAATGATTTAAACTAGTGAAAACAGCCGATCTACAAGCACAAAACGCCTCGCACCGCGAGGCGTTGTGTGCTTGTAGATCTGCTGTTTTCACTACTTTTGTGCAACGGCCTTATATGATGAAGCAGGGCTTTGCTTTGCGAAAAAAATTATACATTTGAAACTTGGAGATACAAGGTTTCTGCCCGACAGTGATGATTTACTTTGTTGGCCGCCCAGCCCCCAAAATGGAACGAAGGCCGACATTTTATTTTACATTTTTTCCTAATGGCTGGCCTGGACCGGCCGCGAAAGAACCGGCCGTTCGGGAGTTGTCCCGCTTTTCCCAATGGCCAGCACGTCCCTGATGGGGAGACAAGAGGACAATAGACACAGAGAGAGACAGCGAAGACAGAGAGAGGAGCGAGAGAGAGAGAGAGGGGAGAGATAGGAGTATAGGAGTTACTCAACCCCAGTATTTGAGTCAAAGTAGAGATAGCCTACGGGTCAAATATTATTACTCCGCTACAATTGAACAGTTGTGTCGTTTGTACTTGAATTTGTACATTTGTACTTGAATTAGAGTACATGGTAAAACACTATTCAAAGGCCTAACCTCGCCTACCAGGCTTTCTGAGAAAAAGCCTGGTGTTCGTTCACGACAGGCCGTTTGGTTTCCGTCTAGAGCGCGGAAACCACTAGAAGAAGCGGCGTCGCTTTGATTTGGTTCCCTCCGTTTGTTTCCCCAATACCTATTAAAATGCTCGAGTGGCCTAGTGTAGTTTTGCCAGTCGCTAAAAGTTGGACTAAAAGATGCATATACCAAACGAATTTTTCAAAGCAAAACTACTCTGCATCAAGGAGTTTATTAGGTAGGCCCTAAAAGTATGTCCTTGAGCGCAGGGGAATATTTTGGGTTAAAACTGAATCCGGTTTGATCTTTCCGGCAAATTGTAGTCCTTTGAGTACTACAACGTGACGTTTTGGGCTTTCCGCTCCAGACCGGTTACAAACCCGAAAAGTGAAGTGATACTATTCAAAGGCCAATACGCATTGCTGTACAGAGGGTATGCGCGTAACATCACTGTTGCTGGAAGTTATGTGGGAACGCCTACTGAGTGGCAAAAAAATAATTTCTGCCATTGACAGCCCATACATCCAAACAGAAAAGTCCTTTCTGATTGTATTAAACAAAGTTAACTCACCAACATTGCGGCTGTACTGAAAGCTTGAATTATCCTCTTTCTATCTGCAAAGTTTTTTTTTCATAAAAATCCACCATAAGCATGTTATGAGCTACTTTCTGTCAAGACATTCTGTGCAGGTTTTTATTTTTCCAAGTTTCAGAGTTTGGAAGCACTCGTTTTCTACAACACAACATCCTGCTGCCTCCTGCATTATGTGCACATTAGAAACAGGTGGTATGCAGGGCCGTTGAGTGATTTGCAACTAGCACTTCCAAACTCCAATGCTCCATGCTGCTCTATGTTTTGCCACTCAGTCTAGATTAGGGGGGCGGGTCCTAGTGGACGTGCATACCCGCTATTGCTGACCCATCATTCATAATATACCTTTTCCCTTCCGAGACATATACTGTACTGTAGTGAAGACGCACAGTTTTTTCCTTGAAATGTACTGCAGTGGCGTGAAAGTCCCATCACGTATCCAAAAATACCAACACTCAAAGAATTAAAGTACAGCACTCAAGTAAATGAACTGTACAGTGTACAGACCAGAGGAGCAGGGACGTGCAGAGAATTTTAGAGAGGCAGGGGCTGACATTTCTAAAAGGGCCTCTTGGTGAAAATAGCAGACCTCCAAGCGCACAACGCGTCACGCCGCAATGCGTTGTGAGCTTGGATGTCGGCTATTTTCGGTACTTATTCATGGTCTGGAGAGGGCACTTTTTACCAGGCCCGGCGCTACGAGGGGGCCTGGGGGGGGGGGGGGGGGGGGGGGGGGGGCATTGCACCATCAGTTGCAAGTTGTGCCCCCTCAGTTTATTATGTAATGTCAAGAAAATATCAAAAATAACACAAATATTGTCTGAATATTATTATTATTATTATATTTTATTATTATAAAACTGGCATCTGTTGTAGGTATTATAGATAATAAAAAGAATGTTCATTATTACTAGCCTCACAATTTTCAAAAGCCCCCTTAGTCATTTCATCCTGCAGCCGGCCCTGCTTTTTACAGACAGGGTAAAAGGGCAGCGGCTCAAGCCCCCTTTGATGTCTATGTGTGTGTGCACGTGCCTGCAGAGGAGGAGTCTACCAGGGGTGCATCTGTCCCCGGTATTACCCCGGCTCTATGGCTCCAATCTATTTCAATTGGACATGGCTGATGAGTGTGTGGCATTCTGTCTTACACAACTCATAAACACACACAAACACACGCACACATGCATGCGCACACACACACACACGCACGCACGCACACGCACGCACGCACGCACGCACGCACCGCGCGCAGCTGCGCGCACGAGCGCGCGCGCACGCGCGCGCGCACACACACACACACACACACACACACACACACACACGCACGCACGCACGCACACACGCCTACACACAGCAGCTGTTTACTGCTGTCAGGAGTAATAAACACAACATGAGTTGGTTTGAGAAGAGCATTTATGAGAGAAATCTAAAACTATGAAACTCCATATGGTCTCTCTGTCTGTCTCTATATTATGTCAGCCCCCTTACCTCTCTCTCTCTCTCTCTCTCTCTCTCTCTCTCTCTCTCTCTCTCTGAAAGCTGGTGCTGTTATAACTTGGTATGAGAGATGACGACTTCAGCATCTGACAAATGCAATAACCAATGAAATCTGCAGTTTGACGCAGTTTACTGAGGAGAGAGAGAGAGAGAGAGAGATAAAGAGAGAGAGGGAGAGAGGGAGAGAGAGAGAGAGAGAGAGAGAGAGAGAGAGAGAGAGAGAGAGGTTGGGGTGGGAGCATAATGAAAAAGGGAAATATGTTTAGTCTGGCTATCCTAAACTAGAGGAATTCGTAGTCAACTTTAGGAATTTGCCACCCATGTACATTGAATAAGTTGATTTAATGGTTCGCTGCGTAAGATCAGAGACAAAAAAAAGTTAGTTAGTATGTGAACGGTCACAGCTTGTACGTACAGATGTTTCCCGTTGAGATTGGCACATTTCACCAGGTTTATTCATCTCACTTACTTCACTTTGTCAGCTGACCTCACTCAGCAACGAAATCAACAGAAAATAAACACACATTTAAATAAAACAATTCACAGGAAGGCAAGCAGTGATCACCCCATGATGTGCACTGCAATGTAGTTTCAAATGCACTACATTGCAGGTGCTTTTTGAGAGTGAAAAAATAAGAAAACACGCGTGACATGTGGGATCTGAGCAGTTTGCCCCAGGAAATGTGCCAATCTCAACAGGTAACAACGGTATGTATCTCTGTCTGTAACGCCTGACACTGTGGTTCTATGGGTTTGTCGCTCTGACATCATGCTCTGACCAGGGCGCAAATGGGGGGGTGACAAGGTGTTTTGGTCACCTTCCAGGTTCAATTTCGTCCCTCCATTCACTTCCAGAAGTCCCCCCCGTCCCCCCCAGTCAGGGACCCCCAAGCCAAACTTTTAGGGGTCTGAATTCTGAAAATCACGCACTAAACGCGAGCGATTATTTTTAAGCCCCCCCCCATCTAAAATCCCCAAATGGTTTGGTCCAGACCGTCCTGTGCGGCAGTGCCTTTCTAGCCATAGAAGAATAGCTTTCAGTTGACTCAGTGATGACGTCATAATATGGCGACTTGTTATGGCTGTGTGTCCTTATTATAACTCTCTGGGTGTCTGTGACTATAGAGTCTAGAGAAGAGCACTGACTGGTGCACTGGTTTCAATTAAATTACTTTCTGGATCTGGACAATGACATTTGACGCTTGTACGTTTATTGGAATTAAATGGATACCAACCTCACGACCTGGCTGTCCCAAGTTGCTACAGAACTAGAAGTTAGAACTATGTACATTTCGGAAGGACCAAGTTGACCACAACAAGCAACAATGGTAAGTTTCTGATGAAGTGTGTGTTTTCGTGTAAGCTTTGGTTGTGTTGGTTATTGCAGTACTAGTGATAACTTCATAAGTAAATAAATAATACATCATAAAACCGTTAATGCCCGTATCTGAATGAAAATGAGGGGGGAAAACCGATCTTTGCACGCAAAAAAAAACGAAATCGGTCGCGCGCGCGCACGGAGGCGCGCGCGCTTCGCGCGCGCAGGTCCCCTCCTATGCATTTACTGATCTGCGCGCCTGGCTCTGACATCACTGTGATGTCAGGGGAACCACTCTTAACAGAATGGGTTTGTCGCTCTAACATCACGCTCTGGCTTCACTGTGATGTCACACTAACAGAATTTATGCCCATATATGGAGTTCCCCGATGTCATCAATTAAGCCCTTATCTAACAGGACTTTATGGGAATGGAGGCCACATCGGCCACATACCACACTAATGGCTGGATCTGCGCGCCTGGCTCTGACATCACTGTGATGTCAGGGGAACCACTCTTAACAGAATGGGTTTGTCGCTCTAACATCACGCTCTGGCTTCACTGTGATGTCACACTAACAGAATTTATGCCATATATGGAGTTCCCCGATGTCATCAATTAAGCCCTTATCTAACAGGACTTTATGGGAATGGAGGCCACATCGGCCACATACCACACTAATGGCTGGTTCTACAGACAGGGATCTCCATGTATGGGCATAAAAGGTTATGATGTCAAATGTCATAGACATCATAGGACTTTCACATAATGAATAACCGAGTAAGCATGTTTGGGCTCTCACTGCTTATCTCCAGTACATGGATCTCTATATCTCCATATATGGGTACCATGGGTCTCCATATATGGGTAACTGGTCCAATATACATCACTGGCCAGATGGCCAAGAATTTATCGCATGCCGCCCTGCCGAGGCGTAGTAGTCTTAATAATCTAATTTATTTAACCAGCGTATAGGTGCAGTATGCTGAGCATGAGTGCTTTTTTCAGCAACAACCTTTGATGAGGTTCAGAACAATGAACGTTGATTTCACAATATCTACTTTTGTTAAATGTTTTAGATTTAAGGGTTATATCTACAGTTTACAAGAGATCCATGAAAAAGCGTCTATACTCAACTAACTAATCTTGGTCCAATAAGACCAAACGACAGAATAATCGTCAAATGGATTCATTGACTATAACTGGACAGCCCTGTAGTGATGTGTTTCAAATGTTTTTCTTCATAAATCCGTTTTTTCTTTACAAGACGACACCATCATAGAGTTATGGTCTGGAAATGCTCCTTTTCAAGTTTCATTCCATCTCCGCTGAAATGAGTCACACATAACACCCACCCCACTGAGGTGATGTCCAGGGACGTGCTGGCCATTGGGAAAAGCGGGACAACTCCCGAACGCCGGTTCATTCCCGGCCGGTTCAGGCCGGCCATTAGTAAATCGTCTGTGTCGGGCAGAAACCTCGTATCTTCAAGTTTCAAATTTGTACATTTTTTCGCAAAGCAAAGCAAGGCTGTTGCACAAAAGTAGTGAAAACAGCAGATCTACAAGCACACAACGCCTCACACCGCGAGGCGTTGTGTGCTTGTAGATCGGCTGTTTTCACTAGTTTAAATCATTTTTAAAATGATAAATACAAAACAAACGGTTTTGGACATACAAGGTTTCCACCCGACAACGACGAAATATAACTGGCTTGTCACGATCTGAAATGGCAAATCTTTGAGTAGCAGCAGCGCTATAGAGAGATCTCTCATATAGCGCGCAATGAGGGCCTCTACAACTCTTTTTCCCGGGCTGAATCAGGGGCCCGGCACGTCCCTGGTGATGTCACTCAGTTAAACTGCCAAATGCCCCCTCTTTTCCCACGTGAAACATGGAGACTTTGAGGAGATACAGGTCCATGCCATCTCCAACTGAGGGAAGCACGGATATAGAAATGCAACGCGTTGCCATCTGTGGGCAAGTCAAACCGGCACAGATGCACAAGCGTGCACAGCGCGCAGGCACACGCACACACACACACACACACACACACACACACACACACACACACACACACACACACACACACACACACACACACACACACACACACACACACACACACACACACACACACACACACACACACACACACACACACACACTTGCTCGCACACGCACAGGCACAGACCGAAAACAAACTTTAAACATAAAATTCATCACGGCAAATTGCACACATTCATTTAGAACAGTAATGAATTAATTAATTCATGAACCGTTTGCTTTTGACGCCTTTTCGCGTAGGCTGGACAAGCTTCTACTGTCCAAACAGTCAAATCCTCAGTGTCAATTTACACGCTTGGAAGTCTGAAAGTGCAAAAATGGATCCCGTTCATTTTTAACAGTCTGTTGACTTCAACCTGTCATGACTGCACTTGTGATTTTAACGGAGGAAGGAAGTGAACAGGGTATCCATGTGCGTGTGTCCACTTAAATGGCTGGGACTGCACAGTGTGCGCGCACACACACACACACACACACACACACACACACACACACACACACACACACACACACACACACACACACACACACACACACACACACACACACACACACACACACACACACACACACACACACCGTAAATGAAATGAGAGCCATCAGAGGGCCAGTGATGGAAAGCGATGGTGACACCAGCCGTCAGCCAGCATCAGGCACTGCAAGATCCCCGTGACAACCACGACACCGACCCCTCCGAGAGATTATCGTCAGCCACTGCCTCACGGCTGCTACGCACGCACGCACGCACGCACGCACGCACGCAGGCACGCACGCACGCACGCACGCGCACACACACCACATGCAAGGACACGTATCACATGTGACCATCACACGCACACGCACACACACACACACACACACACACACACACACACACACACACACACACACACACACGCACACACGCACACACACACACACACACACGCATACGCACTCGACCCCTCACTTTGACACTGGGGCTCTGTCAGTTGACCTTCTCCCACAGCATCAGCAGGGAAGCGGGCAGAAAGGCAGTGAATAATAAGCGAACACGCGTGTGCGAAGGAGAACGATGATTCACCGAACAGAACACTGAGAGAACAAGAATAGAATGACGTGCGTTCAGTGACGGTCATGGAGGGAAAAAAAGGTGGTTTTGTCAGCAGAGGCGGGGAACGAGTAGAGGTGGGAGAAGCTGTACTCAGGTGTTTAACTTACAGTAAGTAAAACTTGTGACGCACAATGTAGAAATACTCTGTCAGTGCTCGGGTGGCACAGTGGTAAAGTGCCTGCCCACCCCGCTGAGGTCGCGGGTTCGAATCCACCGTGGTGCACCCGGCTTTGTCGAGCGTGTGCACGAACACCATTGGCCCGTGGGGAGGGCAGGAGGCGGCAGGGACGCTCACAACGCGTCGCGATGCGACGCGTGAGCTTGGGAGGTCGGCTATTTTCGGTGCTTGATACCATAATCAAGTCAATACTGGAGATGTGGCGTAACGGTGTGGATTTCTACACAGAGAGGGCAATTCTTTCAACATAAGATGCTGCATTCAAGTTCAGGAGAGTTTGGACAAGGCAATTCTCTTGAATGCTGCCCTCAGGTATGGCATGGAAAGAGGGCATTTGAATTTCTTTCACCATAGGGCACTTTTTACAGATGGATAAAAGGGCAGGGGCTCAAGCCCCCTTTGATGTCTATGTGTGCACGTGCCTGGGGGGGCGGCACCTGTCAGAAAAGTAACAAACAACATAGTACTTTTCCCCCCACTGGCCATTCAAAAGTAGCAGATGTACAAGTAGTGGGTTGGCTTAACAAAATTATCGAAACAAAGCGGATAAAAGCACAGAACTTTTCTTGAGGCTTCTTTAGGACCTAACGATGGATTTTAGCCTTGGGTACCAAACTTTATTTTGAAGTTTACCCATAGAATTATCCATATCAAGTTGGGCTCCCATCGACTTTCTATAAAGGAGGAAAATACCCAGAAAGGAAATCTGCTTTAAGTAGGATGTGAGGGGTCTAACTAGGGGTTTGTCATGATGCTGAATCCATTGCAAGCATTTGTTTTGCACAAAAAAACTTTCATTGGGATAGAAATGGCCCCACAAAACGATGGTTTAGTGACGAGTCATCATTTTTCACAGTTTTTTGGGGTGTTTTTGGGTTTGGCGCTTTTATCCGCTTCGTTTCGATAATGTCAAAAACCAGGGTTAAGCAACCACACTAAAGCTCACAGCAGTGAGTCACTTCGTGCTGCGCTGAGAGCTGGTACATCTGCTATTTCTGAACATGATGAAACTACTTATTTATAAGGCATTTTGGTCGGAATTGGTTAAAATGTGGGCCCTGATCCATAAGAGGTTGAGGCCCACGGGGGGGAGGGGACGTCGTCTTGCATTTCCACAGATTTTGGGGGGCGACAAGCATCAATTTGCAGATCACCTACATGACTCACGGGGGATGTAAAACAGTGGCGTCAGTTCAGCAAAAGCTAGGGTATGGCAAAGATGGGAGTCCTCATGGAAAAGAGGCATTACATTTTGTACAACACGGTTCTATTGTGAAAATAGCAGATCTACATGCTCACAACGCCTCGCGCTGCGAGGCGTTGTGAGCATGTAGATCGGTTATTTTCACAATGTGTGAAAAAAACTATAGTTTTTTCAGTTTTTTTACACAGGTTCCTACGGTTTCTTGGGCTGGATATGGCAGCCTGGAACGGTTGTTAGTTAGTTGTTAGTTAAATTAACAACATAATAACCAGCGCAGATAGACAAAAAGACATTCATGGATTTATAAAAGTAACTTGTATTCTTCCCCCTGGACCCAGGTCTTTTACATCAGGGGCGTCAATTGGGTATGGCAGGGGTATGCAGCTGCCATACCCAATTGACGCCCCTGATGTAAAAGACACGCGTGATGGTCGATTTGATAGCAGCTCCAGGATGCGCAGGCTCTTGTAACAATCACAGTTATTAGCGCTCACCACTCCTAGTCAGTCCCTCCTGATTACACACATCACACACTGCTACTGCTGGGCTAATCACCAGCAACACAATCATCTATTTACACTTGCAATGTGTGCGTGCGTGCGTGCGTGCGTGTGCGCGCGCGTATGTTTCCAAGTGCTGTCTGTGCAGCTCTGTCTCTCTTGATTGCATTTTGTTTATGGCAAATGGCTTCTCTTGGTTAATTGCGGAGTGCAACATTATATATTTGGTAGATACCCTAATCAACGTATGCCACGTTGCCTGGCTGCCCATTGTACGGTCCTATCTCTGCTGGGTGGAGGAGAAATGCTACATTATGCCTCCGCTGATGATGTCCCAACATAACCTGCGCGACCACGGACAGGCTGGCGGGAATGCAAGACGTTCGTTTTGTTCATCCTCATTGTGTGTTGGTTTATTTTCGACGCTCATTCGTTTCCTTTGCACTTGACGTTTAGGTTTAACCCATTTAGGCCTAGAATTATTTAATGCTTTAACTGTTGAAAAATAGCAGATATACAAGCTCACAGCGCGGCACTCTTTTTGAAAAATCGTGAAAATGTGTGCACATTTTTCAATATATATTTTTCAAAGCAAACTTTTGAATCTCAAATCTCTGCTTCTGGGGGGGTCCCTGGAACAACATATTTGAGATGGGGGTCTGCGGCCAAATAAATTTAATTTGGGGGGTCCTTGACATGATAAAGTTTGAGAACCATGAGGAAGGATTTAGAAGTCGGGTCAAAGATATTCAAAGACTTGCACAAATTTCCACGATTTTTCAAAAATAGCAGATCTACAAGCTCATAGCGCGGCACTCGGTGCCGCGCTGTGAGCTTGTAGATCTGCTATTTTTCAATAGTTAAAGCATAAAATAATGGTAAATCTAACATGACTCAGGCACGTTCCCGGTTTTTGAGGTTTAATCTGGGTTCGAATGCGTCGGCTTGCATTTGTCTTCTCTGACACTAATCCACAGGGACAAATTCACGGTGCTGGAAATGGACTTTCTTTGTTGGTGAATTATGACAACATCACAACAAACCCGGAGTGCTCTTCCCCCTCGCCAGAGACGCGTACACACAGACACGTTTGTTTGACAGCATTCACGAGTTGAGTCAAACTTTTCTCAATGGGTCACATGCATTACCGAAGCATCACCACTACTGGCCCTGTCTTAACACATCGAATGGCCACTAGATGTCACTAGAACGGCCCGTTGCCTAGCGTTGTATTGCGCAACGCCCCTGAGAGTGCATCCGCGCGTCATCACGTTTACATGTCATATGACCGTAGACAGGATGTTGTGAGAAATCATCCTGTATTCATACTTGTCAGCTGTCGTCACAACGCTGTGGGAACGCCCCCTGGTTTACTTGTGTAGGGCAGAAAACCACGTGATCTAGCACAGACCTCCAGTCTGCAACCCGACAGAAGCGTTTCACAGCCCTCCAAAAAGGATTGCAAAGCGACTTTGCCACATGCCGGACAGTTGTTGTACGATCTGTGTTCTAATAGACGAGGAGATAACTCCGGAGCATTATTTTTCGAGTGTTTAGTAATAGAAGAAAAGTCATTTTGAGGGTGAACTATGAAATACATTTTATTTTGTATGTGTTAAACGGACGAGGCTTGCTTAACAAGTTTTAATATGCTACAGCTGGAGAGACAACAAGACGTCAATTCTTAATCCAGCAGTGCTGGATTTAAACAACACAATGATCATCACATATTGTGTTTGGAAGCTGTTTACTTACTACATTAAGGACTTTATTCATTTGGAACAGAGGATATCCTACAGGTAGGAGGAAAGCAGAGTGGACTTTGTTCAATGTGTTATTGTCTCTGTTGTTGCGACTTGAGTTATAACATGGACGCAGACAGACAGATATCTCCATATATGGGCATAAATGGACACAGGCAAACAGATGGTCAAAACAGATCCTATGACAACAGGTATAATGGGATTTGCATTAAAGGGCAGGGCATTCATTCCCTATTTACATTGTTCCCGAGTTGGCCAGGTCGCCGACTAGAAGCTCTATTACTTCTAGTACTGTATAACAAACGATGGGAATATGGGAGCATTATCCAGTTTGCAGGCAAATCTATTCTTTACACATGTTCTTGTGTTGCCAATAATATAATGTATCATTTGGTATCAATGTATCCTTTTGGAAACTTTCTGCAGTTCAATAACTGTCCCAAAGTGAGTTTCAAAGCTACATTTTATCAGTTTATCTGCATGCCAGTCAAACACCCTGACAGGGCTGGATGGGAACTTTGAGGATAGATTTGGCTCTAATGTCTAGACCACACATGTACAGCATACGCGTTTGTGTGTGTGTGTGTGTGTGTGTGTGTGTGTGTGTGTGTGTGTGTGTGTGTGTGTGTGTGTGTGTGTGTGTACGTACGTACCTGTGTGTGTACGTGCACACAGAGAGCAGCTGTAGATAGTTGCTGTTAAGGCACGTGACATATGGCGTGGCATGGTGAAAGTACATTATCTTAAAAAGCACACTAGACAATATACCGCCATTTTTTCACCCCCCCCCCCCCCCCCCCCCCTCCTGCGTCATAAGCCGAGCAGCACGTCGTTCTCATCTGGATTGTTGAGTTAATCACTCAGGCCGCGTTTTGGCATCATTTTACATCGCCGAGGTAATTAGCGGCCACTTTTGTGATGTTAATTGCCCACTACTTAGTGCTGCTTTGTGCATTTTCAAATGGATGAGTATGGTGGAGTCGAGTCAGCACAAAAAAATAACAACCAAAATATCCGGATAATGGATAACGCAGCATGAACAACGGTCCAAGGGTTTATTCAATTATTACATTAACAGTAAAGTCACTTTGTAGCCACACTCAATAAGCACGTCATTAGGAACAAGATGTGTTCATTCTGTTTGGATTACCATTACCGTTGACGTCACCATCAGGGGCGTCACAAGGGGGAGGGAAGTGGGACGGAGTCACTAGGGCCCAAGGTGGAGGGGCCCTAGTAACTTTAGCTATTGAAAAATAGCAGATCTACAAGCTCACAGCGCGCTGCGAGCTTGTAGATCTGCTATTTTTGAAAAGTCGTGAAAATGTGTGCAAATCTTTGAATATATGTATTTTTTAAGCCAACATTTGTAACTTAAATTTTGCTTCTGCGGGGTCCCTGGAACTAAGTATTTTGAGATGGGGGTCCGTGGCCAAATACAAATCATTTTGGGGGTCCTTCACGTGAAAAGGTTTGAGCATCACTAACATGGAAACATAGGTTTCTTGCACACATTTTCACAATTTTTTCAAAAATAGCAGATCTACAAGCTCGCAGCGCGGCACTCGGTGCCACGCTGTGAGCTTGTATATCTGCTATTTTTCAATAGTTATCATTCATGGGGGGGCCCACAGTGAATCCTTGTACCCAGGGCCCATAATTTGGTGTGACGCCCCTGGTCACTGTACACACGGTACACATTTCCATATCTTGTTCTAATCACTGTTCCGAGTCTTTCATATGTCAATGCTCCATATGTCGCTGCATCAGTTGACAGCTGCATCTACATAAACACTGTGAACTGTTCTATATTTAAATAGCTATATTCGCAGGGTTACCATAACAACCTGGATCAAGTGTCATTGTGTTCGGCATGATTCATAATCGTTGTTTCTTTTTCTCTTTCCCAAAGTTGTTGAAACTAAAAAAAAGTGCTTTGCGAAGAGCATCAGAGAGGAATGTTGAATGACGGAAACGAGAAAGTACAAAAGGCCCATCAGATTTTGCACCCACAGCATAGAGCAGTGGTTCTCTCCGGCCGCGACCCCCCCAAATTATCATATTTTAACTGGGGGCATTACATTTTGCATAACACAGTTCTATTGAGGATGTGGCACAGAGAACTCATGAATTCCATGGGGCTGGAGAGGTTGACATATAGTTAGGGGTAGACGGAGTGATTTCGAACAGCTTTGGGGGATGTATGTGGGTGCCATGGAGACAGCTACGTAAATGTACTGTAATAACAACATATGGTTAACTCATTTTGTGCCCATGAAATTAACGGATTATAAAGTCCACGATGCCACCTTCAGGCTGGCATCACCGCCGTTATCTTATTTTGAAGGCCAGAAGTCCACAGCGCAATCACTTCCGGTCTGACGTCATCGGGTCGTGCGCCGGAACCGATCCGTGTCCACGTGGAGTTGTGTAATGGCCGACCGGGAGCTTTTATAACTGTGTAACATAAGCGAGCATCTGCCTCCATCCTAGCTTCTAAAGTGTAGTTTTGAGATAATGGACATTAAAGATGAGATCCCCCGTCCACCTCAATGTTATGGATGGGACTATTTTGTGCTCGTGGAGCCGTGATGATGCGAAATCAGCGACGGATTTCGTCTCCGGACCTGCGGCCATTCTTCTCGGTAATGTACTCGCCGTTACAGTAATATATTACTTTTCCCGAGATATCTCGTGAATGGCACTACTATAAAATCATATTTTTTATGTTGGAAAGCATCGTCAGCCTCAAAAAAAAAAAAAAAAAAAAAAAACCCTATCAGTCCACAGATTTGGACATGGCACCTGCCAATGATCTGATCTGTTCAGTTATCCATACACTAAGCGAGAGAATCTTGTTTGTCGTATATTAGTATGATTTATTATTGTTTGTTGACACAATTCATTCGCCCCTGCTCTAAAAATGCCAGCCCCCCCCAGTCCAATTCTCTGGAGCCGTCGCTGAGTATACAGTACCTTGTTGACCAGTGTGAAGTCCCCCAGGGATCGATCCTAGGCCCCCCGACCTTTTCCCTCGATCAAATCCTTTCCCCATGAATAGCAGATCTACAAAGCTCACTTTGCGATGCATGCGGCACTCGTAGATCTGTTATCTCGGCGGAATATTTGCCCCGAGAATATAAAGGGGCAAATCTCCGGGGCTTAAAGTGGCTAATTGAAGGCTGTCACGGCGAAAAGTTGTCCCGTCACAGCAGCAATGCAATTTGAGCACTGGTCACATGTTTTCATTTGGTCCCGATCCGTTCACAGGCATTTATAGGAATGCATTCGGGTCAAATTCCACTATTTGCCAGCATGGCACCGAGTGCCATGCTGTGAGCTTGTAGATCTGCTAGTCTTTGAATGTTTCAAATCCTTTCTTTTTTTTTTAAACCTATATGTTTCTATGTCAGTGGTGCTCAAACTTTTTCATGTGAAGGACCCCCAAAATTATATGTATTTGGCCACGGACCCCCATCTCAAATAATTTAGTTCCAGGGACCCCCCAGAAGCAGCTTAAAAAAAAATAGCAGATCTACAAGCTCAGATCTACAGCAGATATACAAGCTCACAGCGCGGCACCGAGTGCTGCGCTGTGAGCTTGTATATCTGCTGTTTTTCAATAGCTAGTATAGTATAAAATAATCAAGGCCCCTCCACCTTGGGCCCTAGTAACTCAGTCCCACTTCCCCCCCCCCCCTTGTGACACCCCTGGCTGCGTAGCTGCGTGAGAGAGTGTGTGTGTGTGTGTGTGTGTGTGTGTGTGTGTGTGTGTGTGTGTGTGTGTGTGTGTGTGTGTGTGTGTGTGTGCGCACACACGCGTGTGTACGCTCGAGTGTGTGTGCGCTCGCGTGTTCTTCGCCCGGCGGTGCACGCATATCTGTACGTGAGTGCATGAGAGCGTGTTACAAGACCCGAGACCTAAAAAAAAGCACAGAAATTGCTGAATTTCAAGGGCTCCAGACACGGAGAATTCACAGAGGTGTATTGAATACGATCACGTCTCCATGAGCCCGTTTGGATGCGGTATATACGCGTTATAGACTGTAAAAAAATATATGGACGGTGCGAAGCCCATTGGTTTCTATGCAGCGAAAATTACGCTTTTTTGCCCATGGGTGTCGCCATCATTGTTTGAATGGTAGCCCAGGAATCATAAGGAATGCTATTGGCTGCCAACGGTCACGTGCAACCGCAGGGATACATGGGAGAATGTGGTCGGAGCCTCCCGAAATACAGCACACGAAGAAGAACACAGCCGGCTGGTATCGGTTTAGTTGGCCACGCCCCCCGCAACTTTATCATCAATTTTAACATAAATGGGACCATATTTGCACAAAACGCATATCATGGTGATTGAAAGGCAGTTTTTCACTAGCGACAGGAACCATAAAGTATTTATGGCAACGTTTATTAAGGTTAGAAAATCAAAGAGGAAAATGAATGGGGTCCAGTGGAGAAAAAATCATTTTGGTACCTCACGGGGGGGAAAACAGCGCATCTAGCGGCCAATCATGGGATCTTTCTCTTCCGGCCAACAACACCCCTGATACGCGTGTGTCTGCGACTGTGCGCGCGCGCGTGTCTGCGCGAGACAGCTGTGTTGATGATAGATAGACTGATAGCCAATCGAGCAGAGCTTTAGACCCTCTAATTAGTTTTTAATTGACAGCCATTAAAGATCCCCATTCCCAATCGTGATTATCTGCAGCACACACAGCAGGGACCCCGGCAGCCTCTTTTGGCACTCATTTGTCCTCTGTTGTGAACCCATGCATCATTCTGCTGTGTTCTCGCACGCTCGTCTGAGCAGGCTAACACGCATGGCTACGTGCCTGCGCTGTGAAATCCTGAGTGTCCATTTGACACCCTGCGAGCGTACACATGTAACCGAATGGACCCCGTTAGCAGGGGTGTCACAAGGGCAGGGGGGGGGGGGGGGGGGGGGGAGTGGGACTGAGTTACTATAGGGCCCAAGGTGGAGGGGCCTTATATGTTAGCTATTGAAAAATAGCAGATATACAAGCTCACAGCATGGCACCGAGTGCCGCGCTGCGAGCTTGTAGATCTGCTATTTTTGAAAAGTCGTAAAAATGTGTGCAAATCTTTTTCTTTTACTCAAATTTTGCTTTTGGGGGGTCCCTGGAACAAAATATTCATTGTCATTGGGGTCTGTGGCCAAATACATAATTTTGGGGGTCATTCACATGAAAAGGTTTGAGCACCACTGACATAGAAACATAGGTTTTTCTAAAAACCTTAGAAATGTTCAAGGACTGGCACAAATTTTCAAGATTTTTCAAAAATAGCAGATCTACAAGCTCGCAGCGCGGCACTCGGTGAGCTTGTAGATCTGCTATTTGTCAATAGTTAAAGCACAAAATAATGCGTTCCCAGTCTAAATAGGTTAAACCTATGAAGAACATTCATGGGGGGCCCCGCAGTGAATCCTTGTACCCAGGGCCCAGAATTTGGTGCGACACCCTTGCCCATTAGTACGCTCTTGGAATTAGAAGCGGGTCAATTATAAGAGTGAGCATTTGACCACGCATGTGACCACGCACGGAGCGTATACACGGCATGCATAGATAGCTCAATGTGCACTTATGCGGTACAAAGTTGTCAGAGCACGCGCGGGCGTGATCTGTTTGTCCACTTGCCGTCACGAGCGGCGCGTTGGCGGGCGGCCGCTGACGCGCGGACTGCCAGGCTCTACGTGATAGGCTCGCTACAAGCCCGCGGTTCGGCTCTATCTTTAGACGTTATGCTATTCAGAGACGGCGTTGCTATGATCCAGAGAGAGAGATGACACGAGAGATGGTTGCGCACACACAAACGTGCGCGCGGCCGCACGCGCAACCCACGCGCCACTGGTGTAAAGTGCATTTACTCAAGTCTTAATTACACTTTTGAGTACACTCAAAAGTGTTGGAAATAGGACATTTATTTCCATTGGAAATATAATTCCAATTTCCAATACGTTTACTCCACTGTAGATTGATTATTATTACAAAACATACATTAAACACTTCAACCCTAAACCTTTCGGCCATTTGAAAATGGCAAATCTAGAAGCTCACATTGAGTCGCGATGCAAAGTGACAATAAAGTTGGAACTAATACACTCACACACGCGTTCGCTGATACAGCGTCGAGAAAGACAGACACAAAGTGAATGCACACCAACACAACATGCACGCAACGAACACTGATGGAGCCCCATGCGCACGCACGCTCACACGCACTGTGCGCACGCACGCACGCACGCACACACGTGCGCACACAGTGTCACGGGATCTGCCCGAGGCCATATTGTATCCTACTCTACGCTGTGTAAAGTTGTCTGCGGGTACGCATTGAGCCGCAGGCAATCAAAGCATCTGTTTGTTGTCTGTAGCCCGCAGTCTCCGTCAGATCAAAGGGAGACGCGAACTTGACATGATGAGAGAGATCTTCTGCCGCTTGTCCACTGAGCACCGCATAAGCAACGAGCAGCCTTGACACACACACACACACACACACGCGCGCGCGCACACACACACACGATAGCATGAATATTCAGCATGGAGAGCGGCGAGAGTGTGAACAACTGCTAAATGCTTAAGAGGGGTGATGGAGAGAGAGGGGGGGGGGGGAGAGAGAGAGATACACGGGGTGGGCGAGGGGTACGTGGAGAGAAAGGAAAAGGCACATAAAGAGAAATGAAGAGACCAAATGAGCGAGCGAGGAGTCCGTTAACCCATTTAGGCGTAGAATTATCGAATGCTTTAACTACTGAAAAATAGCAGATATACAAGCTCACAGCGCGGCACCGAGTGCCGCGCTGCCGAGCTTGTATATCTGCTATTTTTAAAAAAATCATGAAAATCGTTGAATATCTCATTTTCAAAGCGAACATTTGTAACTCAAATATTTGCTTCTGGGGGGGGGGGGGGGGGGGGGTCGGGGGGGGGGGGTCCCTGATACAAAATATTTTGAGACGGGGGGTCGGCGGCCAGATACATATAATTCTAGGGGTCCTTGACATGAAAGAGATTGAGGACCACGTGACGTAGAAACGTGTTTTTCAAAAAAACCTCCGAAGGATTTAGGAGACACTTACAGAATCGGGTCAAAATGGGGTAAAAATTCAAACGTTCACAATTTTAAAAAAATAGCAGACCTACAAGCTCGCTTGTATATCTGCAATTTTTTTTATAGTCAAAGCATAAAAGAAAATACGCAATAATGCGTACCCGTTCTGAATGACCTAAACTAAAGGGAAAGGCAGCAAGGGGTGGGTGTGGGGGGGAGAGATGCAGGCGGAGCGGCCGATGGCGTCCGTAAGGGGACAGAGAGGCCCGTCGGTGAATGACGCCCCGCGTTATTAGAGGTCATCTTCCGCGGATTACGGAACGGCAGAGTTCACGGCTCGGCAGAGCCACGCAATTTACCTCCATGAAAAATAGATGGGACGCCCGGAATGAAGTGACACATGCACTTAAGAGACAGAGACGGGGCGAGCGCTCGGATGGTCGGGATGAACGTGCAACGCCGAGCGGCAGGGGGGGAGGAGGGCGGTGATGATGAGAGGAGGCGGGTGTGCGATGTGTGTTTGGTGTGTGTGTGTGTGTGTGTTTATTAGGGGTGTAACGATACATTTTAATAGCGATTCGATACATATCACGATACATGGTTGACGATACGAATACACGGACGATATTGGTTCATTCATGGCGATTCGATTCGATTCAATGATTTAAAATCAATATAGTAACTATTTAGCACATAAATTAAATCTGTGTGAAAGGTGTGGATAGTGCAGGTTTTTAAGGGAAACATGTATTATTATGGATATAAATAAGTAAACACAGTGATTATCTGCCAAATACATGGACATTGTATATTGACAAACCTGCACCTTAACATGAACCCAGAGATTACACACATTTATCGATAGACCAGTGTAGCTAAATGGAAAGGAAACGTAATTAAACCCCTCCTTTTATTTTTTTCTTCTTAAAAATGCTAAATACAATGCACAACTAAGTAGTATCGATACAATCGATTATTTGCACTGCCGATTCGATACGATACAAAATAAAACAATACGATTTGATTTTAGCTGTTTTCATTTCGATATACTTCGATTTTTTAAGTTAAAAACGATATTTCCATACAGTTACTATATCGTTACACCCCTAGTGTTTAAACATCTACACGAGGGCTGTAGAGAAGGTTATGAGGCTTAGCGTTTGTGTCAAAGAATAATGTACACACCGTACATCATTCCGGGGGGAGATTACTTTGAAGGGGGGACAGCAGTGATGAATTATCCTCTGATGATAATTCATTTCATGCAGTGGTTTCTGAAGCAGTGGCGGAAGTCTTCCAAATATATACTGTATGCATCCAGGTACGTTGTGCTGTCATATTATCCTGGATGGGTGGAAAGTCATGAAATGCTGAAAGAATCGCATTTCCGGGTACTGGGCTAGCCTAGGGTGCAATCATAAGAAAGGTATCGAACTCACACACAGAACCACACACGTAGACACCCAGGGACTGCCCCATAGGTCGAACTCCCGTTGGGTCGAACAGCGTCGGCAGGTTAGATAATCACCTGCGAGCGTCGGCAGGTTAGATAATCACCCGTGTCACGGTTACTGAGGTTAGGTTTAGAGTTAGGCATAGTTTTACTGAGGTTAGGGTTTGGGTTAGAGTTTGGTGGTCGATCCAAAGGGTGTTCGACCTAATGGCATGTTACCAGACACCCACAGGATAGCTATAGTGCTCAAGTTGGATCTGAACCTAAGGCCCAAAAGGTTGTCAGCAGTGTTGCCAGATGGGAAATTAAATTATCGTATTTGAAAGAAAACCATCGTACACAGGCAAAAAAGAGAAATCACATGTGTAAATGTGTAATTTTACAAAAGAATTAAAGAAAGCGTATTTATTGTAAGAAACAACCTTGTTTGAGACTCCTACATGACAAAAATGCAACACATATGCTGCGTGGAGGCAGACAACTTCCTGGACCTTACACAAATAAAAGCCTTAAACTAGACTGGAAAGACGCTACCGGTGTTTTTAATGCCTCTAAGTATAGATCTGGGGTCAGGTTTACTGATTTCTTGACTTATTTTGAAAAGCCAAATTAACCGCATCCCGAATCAGCAGCCAGGGAATTTTAGTAAATTCACACACTTTTTTTGTGGAATGGCGATTGGGCATTTTTGGAATTATTGATTGTACATCGTACAGAGGGTAAAATTATCGTACAAATATGATAATTATTGTATCATCTGGCAACACTGGTTGTCAGTCAATACAGTTATCATTGGAGCATAATGAGTGTGCGGGATCCATTCTATTTTATGGTTTTGGGATGTCATAAAAATTTCTTCCAGCGTCATTTGGATTTTGGGGTTACGGCTATAATAATCCCACATGGGGTGAGAGGGTATGTATCGCAGGAATGTTGTTGTCTACCAAAACATGTTGAATAGAGGCAGCAGAGTGTGAGGGAGTGCTGGCATGGTGCAGACACCCAGCCCATGAACATTTTCCAACAACAGTGCACCGAATACCACTGTCTCATGCTGAGAGTAGTGCCATGAAGAGGACTTACAGTAGGACCATGGGGACGCAGTGGCTCAGGGGGTAGAGCGTCCGGCTTGGAAGCGGAACGATCCCGGTTCAATCCCCGGCTCCTCTAGGCTGCGAGTAGAAGTGTCCTTAACACAGCGGGTGCCCACGATGAATGCAAGGGTTAATTTGCTGGTAACCATGGCAACCCGCCATTTTGCAAAAAAAGTAATCCGAGTAAATGTAATCCAAGCATGTCCTGTTTATTTTTCGCGAAAATCTTTTCTTTCAGTCAGGACCGGTTTTTAACAATCCTGCGCCACAGCGTTTGTGTGACGGCCGGTAGAGAAGGCCGTGTTTTGAACGTGAAAAGAAAAAAAATAAAAGATCCGGAGAAAACTGCATGTTTGTGCAGCAGCTTTACAGGGCAGTGAACGAGGCAGACAGCACTTCCTGGTCACGTGATTTCGCGCTGCATTTTGGGAAATGGAGTTTGTTTCATCACCGCGGTAGCCAAGTACAGTAGCTACTGTACAGTATAGTTTACTGTACAACGCGGCAAACGCGTTGATGGGCACACGTAGACATCAAAGAGATTGACGCGTTGACACCACGTGGGCATCAAATGAGTTAAGCAATACACCGGACCCCTCCTGATGAGCAGGTTGGCGCCTGGCATGGTTTCCTCTGCCATTGGTGTGTGAATTTGTGAGTGAATGGGTGAATGTGAAATGCGCTGTGCTTAAAGCAACCGTGCACACCCGCATGTGAAAGCGTGCATGAACGTGTCGTGTCACAGTATGTCTGGTTCTATTTCTATTTGTGTGTGTGTGTGTGTGTGCGTGCGTGTGTGTGTGTGTGTGTGTGTGTGTGTGTGTGTGTGTGTGTGTGTGTGTGTGTGTGTGTGTGTGTGTGTGTGAGAGAGAGAGAGAGAGAGGGCGAGAGAAAGACCCACCGCAGGGTTGGTGGAGACGGAGGATTCTCTGCTCCTTTTTGTTGACAGAAGATAATTCGGTTCTGACAGCAGATGTTGCTTGCCCTCTCCTGTGCCCCTATTAGAGGGGAAAAGGTATCACATATGACAAGCAATGGAATGTGGGGGGAAAGGGTACGCGTATACGAAAACAGCTCACCGAGTCTCCCTCCTCTATTCAGCCGCCCTGGCGGGGGCACGCCGGTCTGGAATGATGGCCGACCTCTCCTTACAAGCTTCAATGCTCCATTGTTATGCCTCCGTCGGCGGACTGCCATGCCAGAGGCATTACGTTTTCAGGGTGTCCGTCGGTCCAGACCTCGCAAATGCGATATCTCGGAGAACGCTTTGTGGGCATGTTTTTGGCTAAAATGTCCGACTTGAGCTCAGGGATAATTTTGATTTTATTTTATTATAGACGTCATACGGGTAAAACAAGCTACGTACATCATGTTCAACGGAGAAACGTCAAGGATACAGTCTTGGGACTTAATTCCATTGTGGCCCTTGGTCTCTGAGACAAAATAATAAACGGATTAGAAGTAGGTCATCCAAAGTCAAAGCTCAAGAAAGATGTGACATCACAAATCCCATTAATTCAATTCCTTCAAAGTCTTCATTCACTACATAACACTGTACGATTTATCTTTATTTTTTTCATGGGATTAAAATAAAATATTGTCTACTTTGAACTGAACAGATCTGCCTTGGAACTTTTCTAAGTTCTCCACCTCATCTTTGCTCTTTTGATATCCTTTAACCCTCTAAGGCCCACTGTTGTAATATTACAACATTTGTAAAATATCCAAAAAAAGGTTAAAATGATTTTATTTTGGCTCCCCCCACCACATTAACATAGTCATAGGGTCCTATTGTTCATTCTCACAATGCTAATAGATAGGACATGTGTATATAAGTACCGCCTACAAGGTCTTGAAGTTACCACAACTGGCAGAACTTCGCAGAGTGACAACGCTTTCTTTCACTGGACCAAACTGATCAGACCAAAGTAAGTAAAATGACTTTAAGATTTTTTCTTGTGTACTTTAAAATGTCTAGAACATGTACAGATGTTGTTATTGTGAAATATATCCACCAAAATATGAATTAGATGATGTTTTATACATGTTGTAATATTACAACGTTGGGTCTTTGTGGCAGCAAATAGCCATTTTGCCAGTTTACATGCCTGGATATTCTGTAGTCTAAAAAGACATGTTTTGTCAGGGATCTACAATATATTTTAAATTACACACACTTTCTACACATTCCATACCATATTATAGATATATTATTACATAATGTAGGAAATATATGTATTGTTACTTCAATTTCAAATCCAATAATACTTGTACAATATTGTACTCGAAGCTGAGTTCCAAGTTCTTCTTCTGTTTGTGCACTTCTGCACATTACTTTTGCAAACTAATACTAAAATCATGTTTGTTCATGGAAGATTTGGAACTGTTTTGTAGCTGTAGGTGTAGCTGTAGCTGTAGATTATAGCAGTAATAGCAGATCTGTGACACATTGTGAACTTGTAGATCGGCTATTTTCAAATGGCTGAAATGCATGAGGGCAGAAGTGGTTAGTGTACGTTTTGTGATGAAAATCTAAATCTAATATATGTATTGTTACTTTAATTTCTAATCCAATAATACTGAGTTGAGCTGAGTTCCAAGTTCTTATTTTGTTTGTGCACTTCTGCACATTACTTTTGCAAACTAAAACTAAAATCTGTTAGTTCATGGAAGATCTTGGTACTGGTATGTAGCTGTAGATTATAGCTGGGTAAGAGGTCTTCTGCATTAGACAAAATAACCTGTTTAGCAAGCACCAATGTATTCCCAGAATAACAAAATAACCTGTTCTTTTGTTATTCTGGGAAGCTATTGGCGGCGTCTAGCACCAATGTCTTCCCAGAATAACAAAAGAACCTGTTCTTTAGTTATTCTGGGAAGCTATTGGCGGCATCTAGCACCAATGTCTTCCCAGAATAACAAAAGAACCTGTTCTTTTGTAATAGAGTGGTCAGAAGAACCTGTTATTTTGTAATAGAGTGGTCAGTCAGACAGACAGACAGACAGACAGACAGACAGACAGACAGACAGACAGACAGACAGACAGACAGACAGACAGACAGACAGTATTGTTTGATTTGTGGTACTTTAGGGAATATGGATTCAATTTGCTCACCACCCATACTAAAGCTAATCCATTTGTATTTTCTTTTTTTCATTTCAGTATGCAAAGAAGGCCACTTCGCTACAGTGTGCAGGATGCCCTAGATGCTGTCCAGAATGGAGAGAGTGATGTGGACATAGACATTGATGGTGACACTGATGAAGAGTCAGATGAAGAACCCTGTGGAGAATTGGACAAAGAAAACCAACCACCCACTGCCTGCCCAGCCAATGCATTGGAGGACATTGAGCCTCCCCTGGCCACCTCTGCCAACCCCCGGGACAGATATCGCTGGCAGAAGAAGGATTTCACCAGCCCCAATACTGATTTTTCTGGACCACCTCTCACTAACAATGTGGCTTCCCTACACACACCACTGGAATACTTCCGTCAGTTTGTGACCAAGGACATGATTCAGTCGCTGACAACGAACACAAATGAATACAGCCATCAAACAAGGGGAACATCTTTGAACACAAACACAAAGGAAACGGAGAAGATGATGGGCATGTATCTGAAGATGGGCCTTGTAGGAATGCCTGGAATTCGGATGTACTGGGAGACAGACACACGATACCCCCCTGTAGCTGATGTAATGTCACGCAACAGATTCATGGCTCTGTTGATATCCTTACATTTAGTCAACAACTTGACAGTGTCCGAAACGGAAAAGAAGGACAAACTCTGGAAACTCAGACCATGGCTTGATTCATTCAGAGAGAGGTGCCTGCAGGTGGTTCCAGAAGAGCACAACTCAGTGGATGAAATGATGATTGCTTTCAAGGGAAGATTCAGCTGCATCAAACAATACATGCAAGGCAAACCACACCCATGGGGCTTCAAAGTATGGGTGAGAACTGGAATCTCTGGCATGATTTGTGACTTTGATGTCTATCAAGGAAGCAACGGAATCCGAGCCAAATCTGAACTTGGCTTGTCAGGAGATGTTGTGATGAAGCTCGCCTCAACACTGCCAGAGGGTCAGAACTACAAGATCTATGCAGACAACTTCTTCACATCTGTTCCACTGATCGAGAAGCTCCTTGAGCGTGGCATCCATTATGTGGGAACAGCAAGGCAGGTTCGCATACGCAACTGCGATCTTGAAGAGGACAAGAGCTTGAAGAAGAAAGGGAGAGGAACTTTTGACCACAGAGTGGAGGTGAACCACAACATCTCTGCTGTCAAATGGTATGACAGCAGGGCGGTCACACTCATGTCATCCTTTGCTGGAACAGAACCTGTGCAGACGGTTAGACGCTGGGACAAAGCCAACAAGATCTACATTGAAGTTGAAAGGCCGTACATTGTGGGTAACTACAATCAGTACATGGGAGGTGTGGATTTGCTCGACTCGCTCACAGCAAAATACAAGTTCCACCTGAAATCCCGCCGCTGGTACATGTACATCTTCTGGCACACCATCACCCTTGCTGTGGTCAACGCCTGGCTCCTCTACAAGCGGGACTGCACAGCTCTCGGGGAGAAACCTGAACTGAACCTGAGAAAGTTCCAGGGACAGCTAGCAACAGCTCTCATTCTGGTAAGAATCAATATCTGTTATTTACCATTTGTCATACTTTGTAATATTTAGATTTATGCAATATCTCAGTGTTGTATCTTAATTTTCTAAAAGTTTTTAAAAGTTTCTTTGACATGTATATTAATTGGTTTTGTTCTTATCAGGTGGACACTGTCAAAACCACCCCAAAGAGAGGACGACCTTCAGGCAAGGGAAGCCCAGCGTCAAGCAGCCCTGTCACTGGGAAGAGACCATCCTCTGATCCAACCAGCACCCCACACAAGAGAGCATTTGGTCACCTGCCACCGGATGTACGCCAGGACCAGATGGGGCATATGCCAATGAAAACAACGAGGGGACGTTGCAGGCATTGCCCCAATGGGTTCACCACAACGCAATGCCGCAAGTGTGATGCGCGTCTCTGCTTTTCAGAGATCAAGAACTGTTTCTCTGACTTTCACTGCAAGTGAACACAGAACCTGCGAGCTGGTTGCCAGAAGACGACAACGAACAACACATTCACAGTTCACAAACACTGTTGTACACATTTCACTTGAGCAATTGTATGCACATCTATTTCTAAAGTGCTAATGTCATATGCAAAGCCACCTACTGTATATAGCCCACCCTGTGAAGATGTTGAAAATGCTTGTTTTTCGTTTTTTTTTAAATAAAATCAACTAATCATAAAAATATGACTAATGTTATTATTATCCATATTATATATTTGTCTGGGTCTAGGTGATAAACAATCAGCATGCAAATGAACCCTTAGTTGTTTACTGAAGTCTCAACATGTTAACCATGTTGTTCAGACAATGTGTACAAATGGCCTAATTCTGCTACCCTTAGAGCCCAACGTTGTAATATTACAACATTTCCATAAAACCTTACTAAAAAATTAAAATTTTGCAAACACTTCATAAATATCTCCAAATACCTCCTACAACACCATCTGACAGGTCAAACAATTTTTTTTTCAAGTATTTCATAATGCGGGCCTTAGAGGGTTAAAAAGGAATGGAACTTGTCCTGCATAGACTCCCATTGTACGAATGGAATGCATATGGACAAACATACACACACGGTCAGTTGTTGGAGCGGCTGGCACTGAAAACAACAACAACAACAACAACAACAAAAATAACGTATTTCAATCTAGACCGCTCACCGCTAGCTTGTCTGCGACATCAGTGGTTGTTCGGGAAGACACTTGGAAAATAAAGACACGACACGATCAATGTCAGAGTCGTGTGTGGGGGTGTAAAGGAGTGTTCTGATGCTGGGTTTCACCCCTGGTGGGTCTATTTTATATTGATGGTGCCTCCCTCCATGTTTAACCCTGCTAGACCCAAATTCATTTCTAATGGCAAAAAACAAAAAAACAAAAACAAAAAAGATGGTGTTTTAGGAGTCCTAATCAGAGGAAAATGTAATGTTTTTTTTTTTTAAATGTTTTTGTAAGGTTGTATAGCCATAATTCATAAATCATGCTCTAATTTACATTTTGGGGATATTTTTCACAATATATATGTTCTAGACATTCTAATGATCACCCAAAAAAAATGTGTTAAGTTTTTGTGAGGAATAGCTTCAGTGAAAAAGTGAGATGTTGTTCGTCCAGACTCTGGAATATCAGCTTCTGTGGGGGGGTATTTATATGCAAATATTGTGGCCAATGGCATTGTAATACTAAACAATAGGATCCAATGGTGATGTTAATGTGGAAAAAGAACAGGAAAACAAATTATTTAAACGCTTTTTTTTTTGATCAAATCAAAATGTGTCCAAAAAGCGACAGTGGGCCTTGCGGGGTTAAACAGGCACTTTAAGCTGGCAACACTCTGACATGTTTTTACTGGCTGTCTCTCCAGCAAGTGGCCCGAAGCCCTGATGTAAAACAGTCTCTGGGTTTGAGCTGTACACGTGTCTTTCTCTCTCTCTCTCTCTCTCTCTCTCTCTCTCTCTCTCTCTCTCTCTCTCTCACCAGGGGCGTCGCACCAAATTCTGGGCCCTGGGTACAAGGATTCACTGCGGGGGCCCGGGCCCCCCCAATGAATGTTCTTCATAGGGGGAGGGGGTTTAACCCATTTAGACTGGGAACGCACTATTCTGTGCTTTAACTATTGAAAAATAGCAGATATACAAGCTCAATAGCAGAGTGCCGCGCTGGCTGCGAGCTTGTAGATCTGCTATTTTTGAACATTTGTGCGAGTCTTTGAATATAAAAAAAAAAAAATGTGTTTCTATGTCAGTGGTGCTCAAACCTTTTCATGTCAAGGACCCCCAAAATGATATATATTTGATCACGGACCCCGATATAAAAAAACATGTTGTTCCAGGGACCCCCAGAAGCAAAATTTGAGTTACAAATGTTCGCATAAAAAAATACATATATTCAAAGATTTGCACACTCGCTGTGAGCTTGTATAGACGCATTTCTGGTCCAAGTTACAATGATAAGAACTAGATGCGCGTGCAGGTCGGTACCAAAATTAGCCAATGAAACCAGCGCTCCCCAAAACAACAGGTTTGGGGATTGGTGGAATTGATTACATGATACAGTCACCTGTGCATTTAGTCTCAATGTTTGTAAACAAGAAACGGGTCTATATCTGCTATTTTTCCAATAGCTAAAGTATAAAATAATTAGGGCCCCTCCACCTTGGGCCCTATAGTAACTCAGTCCCACTTTCCCCCCCCCTTGTGACGCCCCTGCCTCACACATACACCCACCCACCCTGGGAGAGGTGGCTCCTATATCCTTTCTGTCTCATATGAATATTTCATCTCTGGACGGTGGGCCTCATGTTTTATTGAACCAGTGAGTGCCATCCGAGGGGATGTACTGCATTATGCACCATCATTTATAAATGACCGCCAATCAATGTCTACCCTTATACATAACACTCGCTAAACAGGCTCATGTGCCCATCTCATGCTACAGTTGACTGTACAGTACATGCACGCACGCTGGTTACACCCCGCCATTCCGAAACACCGCTATTCCGAACGTTGACTTCTAACCCTAACCCTACCCCTAACCCTAACCCTAACCCTAACCCTTACCCTAACCCTAACCCTAACCCTACCCCTAACCCTAACCCTAACCCTAACCCTAAACCTAACCCTAACCCTGCTTCGGAATAGCGGTGTCCTAACCCTAACCCTGCTTCGGAATAGCGGTGTTTCGGAATGGCGGACTGTTGCCCGCACGCTCTCGCTCCACGCACATACGCGCACAAATATGCACGTGCACAGGGACGGCTCCGGGGGGCTAGAGGGGGCCTCCCCACAAACCCAATTTTGATGACAAATATTTAAGGAATAAATACATAAAATATATTTGAATATGTGAAAGACAATTGACTGACTTCTATGTAAACCATATTATGAAATCATATTTATAATGTTAGAAAGCATCTTCAGCATCACAAAAACCCTATCCGATCACCTACAGTCCACATATTTGGACCTGGCATCTGCCAATGATCTGGTCTGTTCAGTTATCCATACCCTGAGCGAGAGAATATCGTTTGTCTTATATTGGTATTATTAGATTGTTTGTTTGACAAAAGTAATTCGCCCCTGCTCTAAAAAAGCCAGCCCCCACATAGCCCCCCCAGTCACAATTCTCTGGAGCCGCCGCTGCACGTGCACAACCAGATATGACAACCCCTCCAAAGATATATAAATACAAACAAGCAGGGCCGGTTCCTGGCATAAGCAATATAAGTGGTCGCTTAGGGCCACAACCAAAGCGGGGGCCACATCACAGGAAGACCTTTTTTTAACATATTGTTACATTATTATGTCATATATCCCCTATCCAAAAACTAGCGTTATTATTCTAATATGCCCTCCCCTTTCCTCCTTCCCCATAATCCCCAACTTCACTCTAAGCCTGGCTGCCTTGATTCATGAGCAAGTCAATATGCCTCCAAAAACAACATTTTGATCTGTTGCTGCAGATTATTTTAGGTGGCCCTCCACTGACGGATGCACGCGTATGCGTGCATCCATACGCGTGCATCCGTCAGTGGGGGGCCACCTAAAATAATCTTGCATAAGGCCACCTGAATCCTAGAACCGGCACTGCAAACAAGCATGCACGCACGCACGCATGCACGCACACAGTCCCTTTTCTGCCATATATTACACTTCAGATCTTGCTGTGATCTACTCTCAAAATATGGGCCCAGTCCCGTCAGCACTCCAGCACTCATTTATTTCCTCCTGCCAAATTGGACGCTAGCTTTGCATATTGGCAGAAATCGGGCTTGGTTAAATTTAGCCACCTCTTTGCATGGGAATTTCGCCACTTTCAATGACCTTTCATCCAAATTCAGCCTCTCTCTCGCTCCAATTTATTCAGGTGACGCTGCAGATTCAACGTGCAAACACTACGCTGCTGCTGTTCCCTCTGCACTTCACTGTTATTTAGAGCAGTGGTTCTCAACCTGTGGGTCGGGACCCCCAGGGGGGTCCCCAAATTATTTTGAGGGGTCCCCAGATGATTAACTTTTAATGTGCAGCATTGTTTTCTCACTCAACAGTAAACAAACAAACATAACTTTAAAGTGTATAGATTTGTAAAGTTACAATTTAATTACTTTTATTACCTCTAAAATGACAAATTAAACATTGGCCAAATTGTCAAATATTAGAGGCAGAATTTGTGAAAATAGCCGATCTGCATGCTCACAACGCCTCGCATTGCGAGCATGTAGATCTGCTATTTCCACAATAGAACCGCGTTATACAAAATGTAATGCCTCAACTCTTAGTGTGCGTCAGGGTGGTCCCCAGATAAAATATGATTATTTTGGGGGTTGCAGCCTGTAAAGGTTGAGAACCACTGATTTAGAGTTATCATAATATTTCAAAAACCCTAAGCAGACCCTTATTGCCAATCTACAAGCTCACAACGCACCCTGACCTGCCGCAATGCGAGCTTGCAGATCGGCAATTTGATTAGTTTTTAATAGTATTTTTTATGTTCACCTGGTGATTCCATCGGAGTGAGGGGCAATTATATTAACACTTGGAGCCTGCAGGTGGAAAGTCGGCCATGAAAACGCTCCATTCCCATTGAAACACATTGGCGGAAAAAAAATTGAAAAAAAATCTTTTTTTTCAAAAAAATTTTTTTTTGTCCTCTGTTTACAGAGGCCGATATTTGCCGATATTTGCTGATATTTACCATCCACTCCAATGCAATCCAGGATCTTTAGAGCTCATTTTCTCTGTTTTTTCTCCCATGCATGAGGTGTGCAAGGATTAATCATGGCTAAGTTGACGAAAATCTAAATCTAAAATGCTTGGTAGCCAATAGCTAACTTCAAGCTAACTTCATCCTCTTCCTGTACATGCACAAAGGAAAGTGTTCTGGCAAGTCATGGCTCCAGGGCTTGGGCATGCATTACCAGCATATCTCTATTATTCTCTGGCCACTGGGTGCCCTCTAGTGGTGATAGGCTGGCATTAAATGAGTTAAGTAAAATAGTACTTTTTCCACCACTGCAACCATGACGATCTACTTAAACAGTGTGAAGCGTACTGGATACACACGCTACACCCTGGGGAATTAACTTTTACTTAATGTGAGGCTTTTAATCAAATGGATTCAAATTATTATTATTATTTTTTCATTTTCTCTACTCAGGCACATAATGTAGGACATAATCTCCCGCCTGAACTGATGAGTGCATCTTTTGCATGTTTTTCCTTGACATTTGTAGAGTTTTTCATACATTGTGATCCACAATGTCTGTAAAGTGAACTGAAGATGCGTATTAACTATTCTATAGAGCATCGCAGTTTAAGCCCTGCCTCACTCCGGTGTCGGAAGCGTTTCCCCCCATGCATTTCTTCCATAGACATTTCATAAAGTATTTATTTAAACGTCTTTTAAGCCTCTGACAAAGCCACCCAGGCTTGTGAGGAATCATGACAATAAACACTATTTTTTGCATGCAACGATTAATTAGAAAGCTGAAAAAATGGCAGGGTACAACACTGTGTACATACTTTTTGTCAAAACTGCAGAAACTACACTCCCAGAAAGCATTGCGAATGACATTTATTTCCTGAAATATATCCCATAAATCACGCTCAGTTTAGTTATCCAGGCAAGCATATGGCCTGACATGTAGTGATTTTCATCTCTGTGGACGCTCTTATCGTCATCTTTAACACAGTGCATCATATTTGTAAAAGAAAGAGACTCGCTCAGGAGTTCTGCTGAAGTGCAATAATCTGCTGGGCAGACAGGGGGCAGTAGCTATTTCCGAGGTAACCGCAAGATACACGAAAGAAGAAGAAGCTCCACCAATCACAGACGTCGATTTCACCGGATGCACATTATTTAGCAGTATGGGTAATGCAGTTCTTCTCCGTGCGATCTTTATTAAAACATGTTTTTACTAAAACTAGAGTGATTGCATACATACTCAGGGGTTCTACAGGAGCATATAGAACCATTTTACAACCACAAGCCTACTGGTAAGTGTTCATTGAATTGTTACGATTGTATGGCTGATAATGAAATCCCCTATGGGGTAAATAAATGGGCAGTTTACTTTCGACACCTCACTGCGACGCTCTATACAGACTGACGGCGATGACAAGATCTCTTATGCAAGTGAGATCGCCACCTGTTGTGTCTCGTCCCCATCAACGAGGGGTCATCAATATGTCCGTACACAGACAAATGTGTCTTCGGCAAGACTTGTCCTTGTCCGTGGCAAATTTACACACCATTATAATGTTTTTATTTTGACCCAAATACTGAAGGACAGGTCTCCAGGAGTCCAACTAGTAGTAGTGGTTCTCAAATGTTTTGTTTGCAAGGACCACCATAACTCTGAGAGTGTGCCAAATGGAACCAAATGGACCAGTACGGGTCCATTTGGTTCCATTTGTACACTCTCAGAGTTACAGACCAGTTATGGTCATTCAGGTCTGTCTCTGTACGTGTTTCTGGTAATATTATTGTCTTCTCATGGCAAAAATGGAATTTTGAGAAAAATGTCTACCACAAGCCAGCACTGGGCGATGACCCCTGGAGGGAGACTGTGAGTGTGTATTCATCTGTGGTGCTACTGGCTGTCAGCGGATGCCACGAAGAAGGTCGATGTGACCGGAACGTTGCTTCGATAATGAAAGTGTTCGTATTGTGCGAGTGCAGACGGTGTGCAGGTCATTTCGTTTTATTATACGTTGATCCCCGCATACGCACCCGCCTCTGAGCCGGCCAGGTGTGCATAAGACCTTGTTGCCCCGTTTCGAATACACTTGAAAAACGGAGAAAGGCAGACTTGTTACCGGTGGCTAATGCAGGGGTTTTCAAAGTGGGTGACGGGGCACCCTGGGGTGCCGCGACGGCAGTCCAGGGGTGCCGCGAGAACATTTGATAATATTAGGAATTTATTTGAACCCTTTTTTTTTAAAGATTTGTTTTTGGGCTTTTTATGCCTTTACTCGATAGGACAGTAGACTGACAGGAAATGAGGAGAGAGAGATGGGGAATGACACGCGGCAAAGGTCGTCCGGATCGGGAATCGAACCGGCGACGCCAGCAGGCATCATAGCCTAGTATGTGGTATGCACCTTGACCACCAGGCCAGCGGGCGCCCCATTTATTTGAACACTTAAACGAATATTTGGTATCATTTTAAACTTGAAGTACAGAGTTATTTTCAGTAAGTTTGAACCAAAATGGTAATTATCTCAATGTTTTCCTCGCGACATAATCCCTAAAATATGCTATGAATATAAGGTACTGGGAGTGAAAATTCTGAATGTCATGTAGGTAATATTATAATGTAATGTAGGGGTGCCTTGGATGAAAAAATATATTATTTATAGGGGTGCCCTGAGCCCAAAAAGTTTGGGAACCCCTGGGCTGATGTACAGAATATGACATCTTCTGCGTCTCTCGCTGCCCATAAAGCAGAGCTCAGACTCTCCGAGGTTGACTCTTATTTTGGTGCTTTCGAGCGCATCGCTGTTGCCTTGAAGTGGCCTAAGGAATTTTGGTCTTCACTGTTGCAATGTAAGCTTGTGGGAAAAGCACAAGAAGTTTGTGCTAGTTTATCTATTGAACAGAGTCTCGGTTATGAGAAACTCAAACAAACTGTGGGCATATGAGCTCGAAAAAAAATTGAATTTGAGTGCGAGTTCTTTTTTATTTATTCTTTTCTTATTGTTTTCTTATTTAATGTTTATCACGCTGTGTTTAACCATTGTATTATGGTATGTCCAGTCCACAGTATTGGCACAGTCCTCGGGAGACTGTGCCAATCATGTGTTTTTGACTTGGCAAGATGTCATAACTTTCTTTTCTTTAATAATATATTACGCACGCACTCACGCACGCACTCAGAGAACGGAGTACTGAGGTGATGACTCCATAACTTGGCCCTTGATCACTGTAATCAAACATAACCATCATCAGTCCAAATCAACCATAATTACTGGCTGTTAGGGACCCTGTAAGGGGGCACCGACATGCGCGAGAGTGCATGCGCGCACACAACTGTCCACGTGAAGATCCACGTGTGTGAGTATGCCTACATACTCACACACGCAAACACACACGCAGTCTTATGTACAGACTGATTCACAATACGCACACACACACGCACGCACGCACGCACGCACGCACGCACGCACGCACGCACGCACGCACGCACGCACGCACGCACGCACGCACGCACGCACGCACGCACGCACGCACGCACGCACGCACGCACGCACGCACGCACACACACACACACACACACACACACACACACACACACACACACACACACACACACACACACACACACACACACACACACACACACACACACACACACACACACACACACACACACACACACACAGAAGAACTTACACTACATTATAGCCTTTACGCTAACCTTGTGTGCTTGGATGTGTGCGATTGGATGTGTGCGTGTGAGTGTGGGTGTGAGTGTGAGTGTGGGTGTGGGTGTGTGAGTGAGTGTGATTGTGAGTGGGAGTGTGAGCGTGCATGTGCATGTGCGCGTGTGTGTGCGTGTGCGTGCGTGCGCACGTTTGTGAGCACGCACATACACACACGTTGTGTGCAGCGCGCAGATCCTCAGCAAAGGACACTAATGAGTCCAATGAGACTGAGGGGAAAACAGCTTGTGAAATATACAGCAGAATAAAACACCACAGAGAGCCGTACAGGCAGGAAGCAGCAAGGAGGAGGGCCAGAGAGAGAGAGAGAGAGAGAGAGAGAGAGAGAGAGAGAGAGAGAGAGAGAGAGAGAGAGAGAGAGAGAGAGAGATAAGATAGATACATACATAGACATATCGTCGTTGTCGGGTGAAAACCCTGTATGTCCAAAACTGTTCCTTTTGCTTTTGTCATTTTGAAAATGATTTAAACTAGTGAAAACAGCAGATCTACAAGCACACAACACCTCGCCTTGCGAGGCGTTGTGTGCTTGTAGATCTGCTGTTTTCACTACTTCTGTGTGACCGCCTTGTATGATGAAGCAGGGCGTTACTTTACGAAAGAACATACAAATATGAAACTCGGAGATACAAGGTTTCCGCTCGACAGCGACAGAGACTAAAGCTGGTTGCACACTGCTCCGTTTTTTTCGTTGCGAGGAGAGAGGAGATAGAGAGAGAGAGATAGAGAGAGAGAGAGCAAGGGACCCAGTGGTCCGAAAATAAATACGAAACGGGCGGCAGTGTGCAAATGTGATTGACATAACGTGATCGGGTTGATTAATTTATTTATGTGCTCCGAAATTCGCTCCTAAATAAAACAAAAAACTCTAGGACCCACTGTTATAATATTACAACGTTTGTATTTTATCCAAAAAAAAGGTTTAAATCATTTTATTTTAGCTCCCCCTACCACCTAAACATCACCATTGGATTCTATTTTTAGTATAGGCCCTATTCACGGCCCGCCCACGCACGCGCACTCAGCAAATTTCTTAGCAACTTCCTGGTGCTGACGTCAGCTTTGACGGGTAATTTAATACAGAAATTGCTGGACTTATTAAAGCCAACAAATCATTATTTCGAACGGTAAAGTAAATTATAACGCTTTGTGCCTTTTACTATCTTGTGTTCTTGATCATGCTAGTAGCCATATTTTATACTGTACTATTCGGAAATTGCATTAAATTTGCGATTTCTGTGTTAACTCTATAGGCTAGGGTTTTCCCCTTCAACCGTGACGTCAGCAACAGGAAGTTGCGTAACATGAATTTGGTCAATTGCAATGCCATTGGCCACAATATTTGCATATAAATATCCCCCACAGAGGCTGACATTCACACCCGCCACAGAGGCTGATATTCCAGAGTTTTGACGAACAACATCTCACTTTTTCACTGAAGCTGTTCCTCACAAAAACATAAGTAAAATGCCTGTAATATTTTTTTGGTGATCATTAGAATGTCTAGAACATGTACATATGTTATTATTGTGAAGAAATATCCCCCATATGTAAATTAGAGCATGATTTATGGCTATAAAACCTTACAAAAAACATTTTTTTGAAAAAAAAAAAAATACATTTTCCTCTGATTAGGACTCCTACAACACCATCTGATTTTCTTTTCTTTTTCTTTTTTTCTCAAGTATTTCTATTTTTGGATCTTAGAGGGTAAGACAGAGACACAGATACTGTACATACTGACACAGGGACAGAGCACAGAGACCCATATACAGTACATAGAGCAGGGGTGGGCAACTTTGATGATGGTGAGGGCCACTATATTTCCACCTTCACTCCAGAGGGCCACATTGCATATTGCTTCGTCCTACATTGTAATTCTAGTACCTCATACAAAATAAGCAAAAATAGCAGATCTACAAGCTCAAAACGCATCGTGCTGCGATGCGTTTTGAGCTATACATGGGCCGCCAGTTGCCCATGTATGACATTGAGGGACGGACACAAAGACACAGAGACATGGAGAAGGGTGGCATGGGCAGTGATACAGGCTGGCAGTGCTGGTATTGATGGTGGGTGGTTTTATATTTGGGCTGTATAGTGGGCAGGTGATCAGTGAGCAGAGCTGATGCCAGCTGTAACCATGGTAACTTACCATGTTACAACCACAGGAATCTGTTTCCATTGCAACACATTCCTACAGTTCAGCAGTGAGATTTTAACATAACGTTCATATGAAAATGGAAAATTTAATGATTTTTTCACTGTATTTTAAACCTTGAAAAAGGATTTTTCATATTGATAGTGACACGATTTTTCCCCTGTTCATTAAGTATACCTAGTTTTCAGGTGGGTGGTGACCCAGATGAAATTAGCCACACCCACAGCTACCTTATGGAAAAAAAAGGGGAGGGGATGATTTTACGATGTCATTAAAGCGGTGTATTTCAATTGGGCCTTTTGACTCAAGAGGCTTTTAGCTTTCAGGAAGAAACTAAACATACACAGGGAAGACATACAGTATTTGCATATTATAACCACACCTGGGGGTCTATTAGAGTAATGTTAACTATAGACACATACAAAACAGAAACAGTACAAAACTATGGCACCAACTCTTTAAAGTATACAACTTAAGCCCCTTTTCCAACACCACACCACTCCACACCGCCCACTTGTGCCAGGTTTTCCACCACAAGGACCTGGGTAGAGTGGTGTGAAAACGGTACTAAATGTGGTAGTAAAAAGTATCCAATCTAGAGTAGGTCTGAGCTAGGCCAAACAGGGCTAAACACTTCATAATGACTGATCACTCACTGACTTTTCATTTAGACCACCAGGATATTAGTTGTAATACATGATAATAAGATTATATTGTGTTATAACCACTGTTATAATCTATTATAGTGTATTATAATTATCATAGTAATACATTAATACTGTATAGTGTATTCACAGTTATAATCCATGATAGTGTATCATAATCACAGTTAAAAAGGTCAATTTGTTTCTTACTGATAGGGGTACTTTTGTGTAATGGACAATGTAGATATTTTTATGTGGTGCAGTGTGGTGCCTGAGATATACTGTAGGTCTGTACGCCGCAAACATGTTTGAGATGTTCACGTGAGCCAGAAAAGGTCTGGGAACCAAGAAAACGCTGCTGTGGTAGCCTCGCTGGTCTCCTGTGAGGCGTTGCAGAGCAGAGTGTCAGGCTGGTGGAGGAGTTTAAAGCAGTTTTTCTCAATTTAAGTGGATTCCAGGGACTCTGTGGGTTCCTTTAGAGGGGTCTAAATTGACCCATACAAGTCTGTAACGCCTGTCTGTGTACAAATGGAACCAAATGAACCCGTTAGGGTTCATTTGGTTCCATTTGTACACTGTCAGAGTTAAAGGACAACTTTAGTTTTTTACAACAAGGGTTCATATTTTAGATTGTGATTAAAGAATATAAAAGATGAGTGTTAAAATTATTTCATTTACTTCTTTCTATTGTTTTAGAGATTCTTATTTCAGTGGTTGGGGGCATGCGTACAAGTGGCTAAATATGTCATTTTACTGCAGAATAAGCCCATTCCAAAGAGACAACGCAACCTTTCATGGTTGGATGTGACTTATGGGGGCTAGAAGTGTTACTGTAAATAGCAATAAAGAAACTGCTGGCTTATTGTGTCTAAAAATACATATTTAGCCACTTGCGTACGCCTGCCCCACATTTTAGCACGGTAAACGCGATAAAACAATAGAACGAAGCAAATGAAAACATTTTAACACTCACTTTTTCTTTTCTCTGATTACAATCTAAAATATGAACCCTTGTTGTAAAACAACAAAGTTGTCCTTTAACTCATACCCCGCCATTTGCAAATAGTTCCATAATATGCCTCTGTCTCCATAGACTTCCATGTAATTCATAGTGCACTGATAATGTCATGTCCATGCCTAGATCATGCACCACGTGTGTGCACATTGCTCACAGCCTTCAAACAAAAAAATATCCGAATGGAAATCCGTTCAGGCATTCATCATGAACTAGCAACCATTATGTTTTCCTAAAATGTAAACAAAGATGGCTCGAAAGATGGGGTTGCTATGGGGGTTAAACATGCAATTTCGCAGGAAATTATCGGGATTATCGGGACTGGCAGGGAGGGACACTAGCATATTCTCGGGACTATCGGGCCTAGCAGTGAATGAGGGAAGACCTTGAAAATCTAATGTTTGAGAAACGCTGGTGTAAAGGGATCTTTGGGAGGTTGTTGTTAGGATGTGTTTTTTTTGTTGGGCACATGCCGTCCTGCCAGTAGAGATATGTTTTATCAGCTGCCCAGCGCAGAAGATGCTGGGCGGCTGCTTTCACAACGGCACCCGTGAAAACGATGTGGTCTGCTTACATAAAGTAGCTGGCTTTATTTTTACCGTCGTGCCCTATATACAGTCAAGGGCTCGTTTGTGAAAAAGAGAGACCAACTCCAAGTGGCTGTTCCAATTAGCCTGCAGCGAATCCGTGGCCTTGATGAGAAGAACGCCACCGGCCAATGGTGGTCTAGATCTAAACAAGCCTCGAGCCAATGGTGAGCTCTTGATCTCGCAGAGTTCCCAGCCTATGAACGGCCTTGATGATTCCAACCCTCTGGTCTCTGGTAGGCCTGCCTCCAACGGTGGGAGTGAGCGTTTGCCTCTCGACCCACAGTACAGTATGTGGGTCTACTGTATATTGTGCATGTACAGTAAACACATTTCTGTGTGTGTGTGTGTGTGTGTGTGTGTGTGTGTGTGTGTGTGTGTGAGTGTGCGTGCGTGCGTGCGTGCGTGCGTGCTTGTGTGTGCGGTGGTGTGTAGCCCAGTAAATACATATAGGCCCTTCACTACACGGTTGCTGAGCACACTTCCAGCGCCGTTCATTAAACTAAAGCCAGGGAGTGCATTGGCCGCTGGGCTTCAAGGACACACACTATTCGACAGAACACGCATGTCTCGTAAAAAGCATGTCTTGTTCCCTACGAAAGAACGATTGTACTATGCAGGGACTGCAGGGGTCCAGCCCCCAATGCACAACGTACAAAAGACACACTTGATAATAGTGCGCAAAGCTGTAGTGGGAAATATTAAAGGACAACTCCGCCCTAAATCACTTCTAGGCTCATCTTCCTACTTATATTGATCCAAAATGACTGTCCATGGGGTCTATTAGGCACAAATGCCCCTGTTGTCCAGTTTCCCCAGCAGAACCCATCAGCTTTCATACAGTAGCTAGAGTGGAGCCTATAAGGCTATCGCTTTTACACTATTTGTTGTGGTCAAAAGTGATTTCTTTTTTCATGAATATGTTACTATTTGTCATTACAAACACATCCATGCCTTGGTTGTCCCACAAAAGCCACCAAAATCTCATAAATCATGTTTTGGGGTGAGCATTAGGCACAACTGCCAATCAAAGTGACTGTACTGACCAATCACAGGGCATCTTTTCCGGGACTTGGTAAAACACATAAAAGCATAACATCTGTTTAGCAGAGTGTGATGGCTTTTGTGGGACAAAAGTATAACGCTGCTTTTTTTTAAGGAACTTTGAACAGTTTCACTAACAACATGCCCCAAATAGGGACACCAAAGTGGATAACAATGGGAGAACATATCATAATAGAGCAGTAGGTGAGTCAAAATGTATTTTCTCCTTCTCTTAAATAGAGAGGAGAATTCCTTTGGCGGTTTTAAAACGTGGTCTCTGCCACAGCGGTCAGACAGTTCAATAAGAGCGATGGATGGATAACCTTATTTACACTGTAGGCTACACAGTCATTGTGACCATCTTTCATGACCATTTCAGTCCATCCCACACCATTATATTGAGAGCTAAACCTTTTTGTGTGTGTGCTGATGGTCCATGGCTAATTAACTTCCAAGGCAAATAATCCAAGGCAACTTTTGTCAACATCTGAACTGTTTTTGTGTCACAATAATCTAGTATTATTGTACAAAGACGACTTGAAATGACAGACTGTACTTTCACAGTCTGCCAACTACGCAGCATGATGATAAAATGGGCTGCAGGTCACACACAGTCTGTCTAGGGCAGGGGTGGGCTGGTGTTACTTATGTTACTTCTTACTTTATGAACATAATCACATAATGCATTGGACATAAAAAAAAGACTAGTTGTAGGCTACTAGTCATCAAGAAGATACTAATATACAGTCGACTGAAGTAATTAAAGCGGGTCATGTTTGCACATTTGGAATTGTAACAGCTGAAACAATAATATATGATTGTTTTGATATTAACCTGCTGAGGGCCGCATTAAGTGAAGGTGGGGGCCGCATGTGGCCCCCGGGCCGCCAGTTGCCCATGTATGGTCTAGGGAGGCTGATATCTGTGCTGTGTCCCACCCACTCCCATCGCACCATCTGACATGGAACCAACAATAAGAAAAAAAGATCTAAATCGCAGTCTATAGAGGGATTTCAGCAGACAGAGTCGAGATTATAGTCATGGAAAATATATCCCTGAACAAGACAGTGTTCCCATTGCCCTATAAATCTGTTTCAAGCCTCGGAATACGAGGTCTGATCTCTGTAAGGCTGCCGTTTGGATGGGGTCAAGACAATAGGCCAGAGATTGTATAGGATAAAAGGGAGAGCATGGGGTTCAGGTCCTGCACGGGTTACACAGATGTCCATCATGTCTGCTTTATGGAGCATATCACCGTTGTCGGGTGGAAACCTTGTATGTCCAAAACAGTTCGTTTTGCATTTATCATTTTAAAAATGATTTAAACTAGTGAAAACAGCCGATCTACAAGCACACAACGCCTCGCGGTGTGAGGCGTTGTGTGCTTGTAGATCGGCTGTTTTCACTACTTTTGTGCGACGGCCTTATATGATGAAGCAGGGCTTTACTTTGCGAAAGAACATACACATTTGAAACTTGGAGATACGAGGTTTCCACCCGACAACGACGATATCGAGGCACACGTCTAGAAACAACAGCAAAGACATGGACGCGCACGCACGCGCACGCACGCACGTATGCACGCACGCACACACACACACACACGCACACACACACACACACACACACACGCACACACACACACACACGCGCACACACACACTCACACAGAACAGGAATACAAGAACGCCTATACTGTACATTCTGGGATGTGTTAAAGCAAGTAGCATGTATGGAACAGTCGTGTGCCCATACCACCATCCACAATCTACTGTAAGTAGGCCAGGTGCTGGATAAAAGAATTATAGTACACACACAGATGAGAAAATATACTGTACAGTATATCCGCAAGCTGGAATTAACACTCCCTTGTTTTGTTTTGTTGTTCTTTTCATGTTTAAAGCATGTAGCTTTGAGAATGCATGCTTGTGAGAATGTGTGCATTTATGAGTAGACCCAGTGAACGGCTAAGGAAACACTTTTCATCGTCTCCGCACGACGTACGGATTGTTTTCACCCCTTGCTGCCTTTCTGTCCGCATGTTTGTCCGTCCGTCCGTCCGTTCGTCCGCAAGGGGGGGAAAAGTGGAACTGATTTACTAGTGCCCGAGGTGGAGGGCCTTGATTATTTTATACTTTAGCTATTGAAAAATAGAAGATATACAAGCTCACAGCGCGGCGCCGAGTGCAGCGATGTGAGCTTGTAGATCTGCTATTTTTGAAAACGTGTGCAAATCTTTGAATATATTTATTTTTAAGCGTACATTTGTAACTCAGATTTTGCTTCTGGAGGTTCCCTGGAACTAAATATTTTGAGTAGAGATGTTACCGATCAATCGGCAATGGATCGGATCGGGCCGATCAAAGCATGATCGGCGATAATCGGTGGTTTAGATCAAAAGGTAAATTCACCGATCCGATCGGATTGGTGCATCTGATCAACCAGCCGTTCAGTATGCCCACTTGAGGCCATTTTGGGGTATTGATTTCCACAGTGCTGAAGGAATAATTAGTTACTGCTATGATAATAAATACATAGTAATGCTGGTAAATAACTATAAGGCAAATATATAAATGAATTCATGAGTGAATGAATGAAATAAAGTTAAAACATTAACATTTAGAAAATATAAATAATAACTTGATCGGATCGGTGATTGATCGGGATCGGGTGATCAAACTTTTGTGATCGGTGCTCGGTGATCGGTTCCAAAAAACCTGATCGGACCATCCCTAATTTTGAGATGGGGGTCCGTGGCCAAATACATATCATTTTGGGGGTCCTTCACATGAAAACGTTTGAGCACCACTGACATATAGAAACATAGGTTTTTCAAAAAACCTCTACAAGCTTGCAGCGTGGCACTCGGTGCCACGTTGTGAGCTTGTAGATCTGCTATTTTTCAATAGTTAAAGCACAAAATAATGCTTAATAATGCATTCCCAGTTCCCCCTATAAGAACATTCACGGGGGGCCCGCAGTGAATCCTTGGACCCAGGGCCCAGAATTTGGTGCGACACCCCTGTCTGTCCGTCCGTCCGTCCGTCCGTCAGTCTGAACAGCGAATCTCTGGCACCATTGGACCGACTGGCAATGGAACATTGCACGCACACAACCGGGATTTCTTTGCAAGAATCTTCATCACATAATCTGGGCCTGTGAGGAAATGCTTTTGGTACAGCATACAGGACATCCTTTTACTGTGTATGTCAGGGGTCTTCAACAGGGGCTCCGGGACCCCTAGGGGGTCCTCAGAGTTACTACACAGGGTCCTCCAAATCTTTATGTGATGGAACCCCCTTTCTCCTTTTTTATATAAACCACTTGAACCCTATAGCGTCCATGCATATTCGGAGAACTTTAGCCAAAAATAGATCAGATCTACAAGATCACAACGGCTCGAGAGAGCACTAAGATTCCAAAATACACAGACGATTGTGCTGAAACTATATGAACGATGACACTATATGGAATCTATGAACAGGTTGTGGGGGGTCCCTGCTTCATCTCTCTCTCGACTAAGGGGTCCTGGGCCTGAAAACGTTGAAGACCCCGGGTGTATGTGATGGAAATGGCCGTGGCTCAGCACCTTCCCTAGTGTGTCTGCATGTGTTTCAGTGTCTTCTGTCTTTCCTGTTTGCCTGCCAATCTGCCTGTCATTTCAACCTGCTGCTCATTAAATCAGCAGGTACCGTAACCCATTTCAACCAATAACATCATGACATGCACCCGCCAATCAATCTCCCAATCCCATTCCCAGCCTGTATGAGTGAGTGACAACCTGGTTGGTTCTCCCAGCACAGAGCTGTGATTCATATAGACTCTATAGAGGGAGTTGCTGTGGAATTAAACAAACGTGGCTGCTGCGCCGTACGAACAATCTCTTTTTTTAAAGTTAAACGGTACACTAAAATATGTTTCTGGAAACTTTTGAGGTGACAAATAGGCAATGCACTAACAGAAACTTGATTCATCACTGCCGTGGTTGATTTTACTTTTGAACGGTGCCAACTGCTCCAACATTCGACTGAGTGTGCATGTCTGTCTGTCTGTCTGTCTGTCTGTCTGTCTGTCTGTCTGTCTCTACGTCTCTACGTCTGTATGTATGTAAATACGGCCTCAACAGCTGCAATACCGCTGGGTGACCTACTTTCAAGTAGTGCTGTTGAGCAGCCTAAGGCACCGCTCACTCCCACTGGGTGGGATTTCTATTTTACGTTGTGGAACGTGGACTGAGGTGACATTCAGTGGGGGGGGGTCATGGTAGTCACCGACGCCCCCAAATCAGTCCTCGATAGCCAGATAAACAGATCGTTCATCAGCAAAGCGTCTGGAGTTTCAAAGCTCCGGTGGAGTTTAACACCGCCCATACCCTGTTTCTCTGGGCCAGGGGTCTTCAACGCTTTCAGGCCAAGGACCCCTTAGTTGAGAGAGAGATGAAGCAGGGACCCGCACAACCTTTTCATAGATTCCATATAGTTTCATCGTTTGACAGCACAATCAGTGTATTTTTGGATTCATGTCAATGTGTTTTCAGATATTTAACCACTTGAACAGTCAATACTTAATGAACCTGACCGTTCACTCTGTACTTAATCTGCTCTTTTTCCCCTCTACTTGTAGATCTGCTATTGTTGGCTAAAGTTCTCAGAATAAAAAAAGGTTTCTACAACAGAAAGATTTGGAGGACCCCCTGTAGTAACTCTGAGGACCCCCTGTTGAAGACCCCTGCTCTAGACCTAGGAAATACATCGCGCTATTAATACTCTCCAACATGTCATGTCAACCTCACCTTCCGTGTCTTGTGTTCTGCGTTTGGGTACACCCTGAACTTCAGAACAGTTCAGTATAATGGCCCATTACGTGCATTTCTTTATTTTATTTTTTTCGTTCAAAACAACACACAAGTGGAGTGGAGTGGAATGGAGTGGTGTGAAATGGAGAGGCGGTGAACAAACATGTGTGGGGAGTGCTGTAAAACAGTGGTTCTCAACCTGTGGGTCGGGACCCCCTGAGGGGTCCCCAAAATATTTTGGGGGGTCCTCAGATGATCAACTTAATGTGAAATATTTTTTTCTCACTCAACAGTAAACACACCAACATAAAGTTTGAGTGTATAGAGGGCATCTGCACATTTCTAAAGTGACAATTTAAGGACTTTTTAATACCTCTAAAATGACAAATTAAACATTGGCCAAACTATCAAATATTAGAGGGAGAAACTGCGAAAATAGCCGATATACATGCTCACAACGCCTCTCAATGCGAGGCGTTGTGAGCATGTAGATCTGCTATTTTCACAATAGAACCGTGTTATACAAAATGTAATGCCTCAACTCTTAGTGCTCGTCAGGGTGGGGGGTCCCCAGTTAAAATATGATTATTTTGGGGGTCGCGGCCTGAAAAGGTTGAGAACCACTGCTGTAAAACACCGTGAATCGCGGAAAGAGAGAACGAGAGCGCAGATAGAGATATCTCCATGCAGTCCTCGTCTAACGGGCAGATGTGCCTTCCTTGCCAGGCTGTAATTTGGGCAGATCCGTCAGAGAGCGGTAATGAGGTCTGATGTTAGAGAGCCCACTGTGTCCTAATGACACCTCTGCTCTGTCCCACGGCCAAACCCCCCCCTCCCCCCTCGCTGGGTCCGGGGCAGCTGGGACCTGACCCCTGACCTTCTGCTCAGACAGCCCACTTCATCATAGCAGCAGAACCGTGGCAACAGGGTGCGCTGCATGCATGCTGCATTTACAGTGCTGGCAAGTGGTGGCAATTGTGGCAAAATTGTTGCGTTTAGATGAGAGCTTCTGATTCAAACACAACAGAAATTATATTTCATTGTTTTTTTTGTTTTTTTTTAATGATTTGTTTTGGAAAACATCATTTGAAAATGTATAATAGTTGCATCCGTAGGTCGCGGTTAACTATGGAAAGCGGCACATCTTGTCCACGTATCCGCGTATCTCTGTAGGTCATGCCTGACACTGTGGTTCCCCTGACACATCACTGTGACATCACAGGTCTATGGGTTTGCTGTGATGTCAGGGGAACCACTCTTAACAGAATGGGTTTGTCGCTCTGACATCACGTTCTGGCTTCACTGTGATGGCACACTAACATAATCCTTTTTATGGAGTTCCCTGATGTCATCAATATTAAGCCCATATCTAACAGGAATTCATATGGGAATGCCCATATATGGAGGCCACATCGGCCACATACAACATGACAGAATCCATATATGGCCAAGAGAGATGGCCAAGACAGCCCATATATGTGTGGCTGGTTCTACAGACAGGGATCTCCATGTACTGTATGGGCATAAAAGGGTATGATGTCAGATGTCATAGACATCATAGGACTTCCACATAACGAATAACTGAGTAAGCATGTTTGGGCTCTCACAGCATATCTCCATATACAGTACATGGATCTCCATATATGGGTACCAGGGGTCTCCAGCATATGAGTAACTGGTTCGATATACATCACTGGCCAGACGGCAAATAATTGGCGCGACCACGGCCTTTACGGCGAGGTCGCATGTTGCCCTGAGGCGTCTTACTAGTAATACAAATAAAATAAAATAAAAACATAGGAGAAAAAGGACATTACCCCAAATGGGTTTTCATTGTTTTGGGAAACACTACTGGAACAGCCACCCACACATTTTTTTGTTATTCAATGTTGTTTGACCGTAATAGACCGTTTGTCAGCCTTCTGATTGGTCCCTGAGACTCCCTGACTGGCCAACCAGAAAAAAACATTCACTTTTTGCTATCGGGGGTGGAGTTTGTGCAGTGGAGAATGTTAAATGTGGCTTTCAAAACTGTCCGCAGTGCGCGACACGGCGATCGCCCGGTACGGCCGCGATCTCGGCCGTGATCTCGCTCATCATAATGAATAAGCTTCAACAAACTAGTTCACATGGACCATATCAATGGTCTAAGAGTCACGATTGGGTACATATATTTTAAATGGGCAGAATTACGAAAAGCCAGCCTATTATGTGAGGTTAGGATTATAGTTCTGTCCTCTTCCTACCCAGGATGCAATGCGCGGTCTATTCTCTTTCTGATCCAGAGGATTAAACTAATTAAAACATTTATTTTCGGGGGGAAAACTACTGTTTTGCTATGTAATTACTGTACCTTTTTCTTCCCTTTTTATTAATATCACGTACATGTGTTTTTTGTGGTACTTTATATAGCTGTAATGAGGCTATGAAGGGAAAAAAAATCCCATCCACTACCACTATAAAAGAATCTGCAAAGAGGATTCTGTCCCACTGGGATTAAACAAATTAAAACATATATTTCCGGGTAAACCCCCTGTTTTGCAATGTAACTATTGTACCTTTGTCTTCCCTTTTTATTAATATCACCTAGATGTTTTTCCTTTGGTACTTTATATAGCTGTAATGAGGCTATGAAGGGAAAAAAAAATCCCATTCACTGCCACTATAAAAACAATCTGCCCAGGGTCAAATGTCCTATCATAGTAACAGGGCAGAATGGGGCGGGATTTGCAAAAGGGCTTATTGGCTTCCAACATCCACAAATTGTAATCGCACGGCCCTCCACAGTGCACCTCCAAAAGCACTTATTCTGCCACGAAATGCAAAAACATTTCACCTGCAAGACATGTGCACAGCACAGGTTACATTTGAGCGAGTTTTGGGTTCTAAATTTGTGCTCCGCATTTCAGTGTCCCAAACATTGCATTCTCCTCAACTATACCTATATATTCAAATTTCCCATGTATGGGAGGTTAATTTAGGCCTTGGAGCATAGCGGTAAAAGATAAGCACAGTGGGATGCAAGCTCCGAGGTTTAATCCTTTGAGTCAGCTGATGAATTAGAATGCTGGAGTTGAGAACGGCAGCTAGCCAAAACCTGGCATCCAGCTAAATGCAAGAGCTGAGCTCATTAGCACTGGCCTAGTATCACACACACACACACGCACGCACGCACGCACGCACAAAAGCACGCGCGCACACACACAACCTCCTCTGTGTTTTCACATTGACCAAGCAGAGACAAAAAAAAAAAAAGAAAGGGAAAAAGAAAAGATAGCTGGCATGGCGGAGAGATGATGCAAATGGAAATAAAGAGACGGAGGAACGAGGGAGGAGAATGAGAACTGGCAAAACAGAGTATATCACACAGAAAACGGGCGAGGGGAGCGAACGAGAGACAATGACCGACAGAGGAAATGGAAAACGAAGGGAAAATGAGAGAGAGAGAGAGAGAGAGAGAGAGAGAGAGAGAGAGAGAGAGAGAGAGAGAGAGAGAGAGCAGGGGTGTCAATTGGGTATGGCAGGGGTATGCAGCTGCCATACCCTGGGTCCAGGGGGGAAAATAAAAGTTAGTTTTAAATATAAATCCATGAATGTCTCTTTGTCTATCTGTGCTGGTTATTATGTTGTTAAATTACAGTAAAATTACAAATGCAAAATTGTACAACATGGTCACTTTAACAAGGTATTATAATTATATTCTCCAGACTTGTATTCTCCCCATCTAGACAAAATGGTATATTTCCAGGTTCCGCAGGTCAGCTGCACAGGTGCAATGCATTATTGTTAATTGTGGCACGTTTACTAACATGCCAAGTTTAGCTGCACTTGAACAACCGTTCCAGGCTGCCATATCCAGCCCAGGAAACCATAGAAACGGGGGGAAAATAGAACGTACTTCTTAAAATAAATGTATCATGCCTGTTGCTAAGGTATGGCAACATGACTGGTGTCTTGCACGTGCACGAAGGCGCGCGTGCAAGACACCAGTCATGTTGCCATACCTTAGCTTTTTATGAACCGACGCCACTGAGAGAGAGAGAGAGAGAGAGAGAGAGAGAGAGAGAGAGAGAGAGAGAGATAGGGAGAGAGAGAGATAGGGAGAGAGATGGAGACAATGAGAGCAGAGACAAAGCAGGTGGCCTGGGTAATTGCCTGGGGAATATAATGAATGAGCCACGGCGCGTCTGACGGAATACGAAATCGTCTCTATCTTCTCATTCCTCCTCTCTCTCCCTCTGTCTCCTTCTCATTATCTACTCTCCCCCACCTCGTCTTTCCTCTCCACTCCTCCCCTTATCCATCTCCCTCACACCCTTTAAACCTCAAATACCCGGAACGCGCCCGAGAGCGAGATTTGAATCACTTTAACCATAATTTTATGTTATATTGAAAAATAGCAGATATACAAGCTCGCAGCGCTGCACTTTAACCATAATTTGATGTTTTAACTATATTGAAAAATAGCAGATATACAAGCTCACAGCGCGGCACCGAGTGCCGCGCTGCGAGCTTGTAGATCTGCTATTTTTGAAAATTCGTGAAAATGTCTTTGAATATCTTTGACCCGCTCTTTGACCCGACTTCTAAATCCTTCCTCTAAATCAGTGGTTCTCAAACTTTTTGATGTCAAGGACCCACAGAATTACATTTATTTGGCCGCAGACCACCATCTCAAAACATGTTGTTCCAGCTAGGGACCCCCCCAGAAGCAGAGATTTGAGTTACAAAAGTTTGCTTTGAAAAATATATTTGTTGAAAAATGTGCACACATTTTCAAGATTTAAAAAAAATAGCAGATCTACAAGCTCGCAGCGCGGCACTCGGTGCCGCGCTGTGGGCTTGTATATCGGCTATTTTTCAATAGTTAAAGCAGTCAATAATTCTAGGCCTAAATGGGTTAAACATAACCCCATCTCTAACTACCATCTCGCCTTTGTTTCCTGTCGCCCGGCCGTCCTATACCGCCCGCGCTATTCAATTTGCACCGTTCCCCCCGTTCTTTCTTTTTCTCTTGTCCCTTGGCTGTTTCAGTCTACCTATGAAAACGGACTCAAGCACTCCCCCATCATTCCATCATTTTCAGATGATGTGGCCAATTGGGACTTGGAACCACATACTTTGTTGTGACAGCGTACATCCTGTAACTGGTGAGTGGGGAGACTTTCCGTTTCAGCCTGAATGGATCCATCCACTCCCAGATTAAAACTACAGTCTCAGCTGCATTTCCTCCGTTAAATGCCACACTGTGTAAGCCGTCAGACACCATTGTATCTAACCTTAACTAAAAATGCTTTAATTCAGGGGTCTTCAACAGGGGGTCCGGGACCCCTAGGCTAGGGGGTCCTCAGAGTTACTACAGGGGGGCCGCCAAATCCTTGTGTGATAGGATAATTATTTTAAATAAACAACTTGAACCCTCGCAATTATACTCTGAGGAGAACTTTAGCCAAAAATAGCTGATCTACAAACTCTCAACGCCTCGCGCTATGAGGCGTTGAAAGCTTGTAGATCGGCTATTTTTGGCAAATAGATTTGCTCTATACTGTATGTAAAAAAGAGCAGACCAAGTACAGAGTGAAAGGTCAAGTTTACTAAGTATCGACGATGTAAGATTTTAAGTGGTTAAGCGTCGATGAAAATCTCCACCACACATTTATACAATATGTAGAGGGGTCCCTCCCTGCTTCATCTCCCTCTCAGCTAAGGCGTCCTTGGCCTGAAAACGTTGAAGACCCCTGCTTTAATTCATACCGTACCACTCCGAACAACGTCTAAACTTAACCATACAAGCAGTGCATGACCTTAACCCAAAACAATCGATTCAACCAAACCCAACACATTCCTAAACGTATACCTGCTGCAAGCTAACCGTTTGATTGGTCAGAGGCTAATCAAAGGAGTTTCCGACGGCTGGATTTCCACTGCCTAACAAAATCAATAACAGGGTGCTGGTTTTAATTGGGTTATGAACCTGAGCGTGGCGCTGCCATGGTGATCAGGTCAAAGGTCAGTGAGGGGTTATTGTGTGGCAATGATTGGGCGACGTTGCTGGCAGTATGTATAGCCTAGAGCAGCGGTTCTCAACCTGTGGGTCGGGACCCCCAGGGGGGCACCCCCCAAAATGATTTTGGGGGGTGCCCACTCCCCAGATGATTAACTTAACGTGCAGGGTTCATATTTTAGAGAAAAGAAAAGATGAGTGTTAAAATGTTTTCATTTACTTCTTTCTATCGTTTTAGTGATTTTAACGATATTGATTGGCATGCATAACCCAGGTTGGGGGCATGCGTGCAAGTGGCTAAATGTCAGTTTAGACACAATAAGCACAATTCCCAAGATGCACCGCAATCTTTCATGGGCAGATGTGACTTATGGGGGCTGGTGTAAGACATTGGCAGCTTATTGGGTCTAAACATACATATTTAGCCACTTGTACGCATGCCCCCACCCACTATAAATCTTCGACATTAACTCAGGGGGAGCCCGGATTCGAACTGGGAACCCTTCGGGAACCCTTCATGCTCTAATAACGGTTTCTCTACCCTTGAGCTATGCCGCCCCATAAAGTACATTTACAGTACATTTACAATCTGAAATATGAACCCTAGTTGTAAAAAAACAAAGTTGTCCTTCAAGCGTAACACTTACGCCACTTCCGTATATGCAACGCACAGCGCATATCGCGCCCATGGTGGGCACCATGAGGATGGTATGGGTAGAAAATGGGGATTTGGGGGGGGAGACGAGACGAGAGTTGTGATCATGGAGTTGGGGGCTGAGGTGGAGGTGCAGGAGACGGCATTATACGTCTGCTATTCAGCGCTGTTTGATGAGACGACTCAAACAAACGATAGACAGAAGGCGAGGGAGAGAGCGACGGAGTGAAAGAGAGCTTTCATCAGTGCACCCACCGCCACTCCTCTGTCTCCTCGTCACCTCTGTCCCCCGCATGAATAGATAAAACACATTCAATCAGAGGGGAGCGAACTGAAGGGGGAGAAATGAAAGACAGTGGGTTCAATCATGCAAGCCGTTCTTCTTGATTTCAAAGGGAGGAGCATTTGCTGGTGTAGATACACTCAATGCAGCGCGGCCAACCTGCAGCCACCCGTACCGGAGGAGGACCAAGACGTAAGACTGTAAGACCATGAAAAAGACAGTCTCGTAAGACATTTCCGACACCTCTGCAATGCCTTCCTGTAATCTTTGCTCCTTGGGGGTCCCTGGACAGTGTTGATTTCGTCGACTAAAACTATGACGAAAAATGCTTGTCGACTGCATTTTCTTCAGCTGTGATGACTAGAACTAAGACTAAATATATTGACAATTTCGTCAACAAAATAAAAACTAGACTAAAACATTAGGGAGGGACTAGTGGAGAGGAGAGTCATTTTATATTTGGTTGCTCTCAGGCGTTGCATGCTGAAAATAGCAGATCTACAAGTGAGCTTGTAGATCGGCTATTTTCAGCACGCAACCAAGTGTAAAATGAGTCATTTCGATGCCATCAAGGCCTGCCAAAACACATTTCATTTGACTAAATCAACTGTAGATTTAGTCGACTAAAATTAGACTAAAACTAATACTTTTCAGGTGACTAAATTAAAACTAAGTTACTGTACATTTCAAAAGACTATGACTAAAACGAAATCAACATTTGCTGTCAAAAACAACACTGTCCCTGAAACAACATATTTTGAGATGGGGGTCAAATACATATAATTCTAGGGGTCCTTGACGTTAAAAACTTTGCACACCACAGACAAAGAAACATTTCAGAAAACCATTAGGATTTAGAAGACATTTCTAGATATTTTATTCCAGGTCTTGAAAGGCTCAAACGCTGGTTGAACAGGGGCCCCTGTGGCTGTGTTGTTGGAAGCCGTGGTAGCGGCAGTGTGGTTAGCGGTCAGCGCGGAAGCTGCAGCAGTCTGTAATTCCTATACCGCGGGTGGTTGAGCCTTAACTGGAGAGATCTGACATGAAATGAAATACATAACAGTGCTCATATGACTACTATGGCATGCCATGGAAGCGGTGGCTCTGGTGGTGGTGTTGACAACGACGATGATGGCGGTGGTGGGGAGAATATAGCGTCGCTGTCGGGCAGAAACCTTGTATCTCCAAGTTTCAAATGTGTGCGTTTTTTCGTGAAGTAAAGCCCTGCTTCATCATACAAGACCGCCGCACAAAACTAGTGAAAGTAGCAGATCTACGAGCACACAACGCCTCGCATCGCGAGGCGTTGTGTGCTCGTAGATCGGCTATTTTCACTAGTTTAAATCTTTTTTTAAATGATAAATACATAACGAACGGTCTTGGACATACAAGGTTTCCACCCGACAACGACGATTTGTATTTTCCGTGTGTCTGATTGCGCACACGTGCATGTGTGTGTGTGTGTGTGTGTGTGTGTCTCTACAATAGGTGTGTTGAGTGTTTGTGCACGTGAGAGTGTGGTTACGTGTGTGCGTCTGTGGCTGGGTAAACACACGGCCGTGGCAGATTTGATTGAATCTGATTCTGTGGCGCAAGGACAGCAGTTCAATATCTATCAGTGAGAAAAGGGCTCTCTCTCTCACACACGCACGCACGCACGCACGCACGCACGCACGCACGCACGCACGCACGCACGCACACACACACACACACACACACACACACACACACACACACACACACACACACACACACACACACACACACACACACACACACACACACACACACACACACACACACACACACACACACACACACACACCACCCCCCAGCGTTTCAGACAGACACACTCAAACAGATATGCACACACACTCTAGACGCAAGGACGTAATGACTCTCTCAATCTGAGCAAAAACAAGCGCAGTAAAATGGAGGTGACCGTGATGAATTCATTCTCTGAAAGGTGAAGGGTGTGTGTGGGAGCGGACAACATGCAGTGATTGTCCATGTCATTTACATTTGTTTTACCTGGAGTAAAAGTATCAATACTGCAATGTAGAAGTACCCTGTTAGGGTGCCCTCAGACCAAAATACCTATGAGAGTGGAATCCGCGTTCCGCCAATGCATTTCAATGATAAGGTAGCGTTTTTTGCAGAAATCCTCTGCTGGCATGAAACCGCTTCACTCTCATTGAAATGCATTGGCGGAACGCGGATTCCACTCTCATAGGTATTTTGGTCTGAGGGCACCCTTACAAGTAAAAGTCGGGAATTCAATATTGACTTGAGCAAAAGTGCAACATTATTGGTAAGAAAATGTACTTAAAAGTACCAAAAGTAAAAGTACTCATTGCGCAGAATGTCCCATTTCACATGTTCAAAAGGTATGAAAAATCTTTTGAAAATAGCCGATCTACAAGCTCACTGTGAGCTTGTAGATCGGCTATTTTCAAATGGCCGAAATGTATATAGGGCTGAAGTGGTTATAGTGTTTTGTAATAATAATCAAAATCTACAAAGTAACTAGTAACTAAAGTTGTCAAATAACTGTAGTGGAGTAAATGTACAATATGTGGATCCGAAATAGTAGAAGTAAAAGTAGTGGAAATTGGAAATACACATAAAGTACAAATAACTCAAAAAGTGTACTTATGTAAATGCACTTTTACTTTCACAGTTACTTTCCACCACTGGTAATTTAACTGCGGTTGGAGAGCTGCTTGTGCTTACAGGACACAGAGCAGAGCCAGCATGCATACTGTAAATACTGTACATACAGTAGCACTTCAGAGAAGGCCTTGGCAGATCGTTGAGCCGCCTATTGTGGGCCCCACCAGCACAGATCTATACTACAAACGCTTCAGGACAGTATGACAACACAACAAAGGCCTAAAGATTGTACAGTGGTTCAAAGGGTTTGCCAGGAGGGAAATTGTTTAGGTTGAGGTTCCATTTAGTACGGGACTATTTCTTTCTGTACATTAACACATGGGAAGCCAAGGTTTCTAACATTTCTAGCTGTTGCTGCTGCTGCCGTCGTTCACTTACGCTTTAATTTTGAAGAGCCTCGGAAGCTTTGTGCGTGTGCACGTGAGTGTCCACTGACGATTGAGGAGGATAATCCATTTGTATACAAACGCTCGCGAAACTAAAATCCAAACCGGGGCCGACCATCGCGGTATAGTGTCGCCGTGAAAACAAGCAGATCTCTGCTTCCCTGGCGTTCTTTGCACCTTATTCATAGATAAAGCCCTTTTTATTTTTCAGCATAGAATAGAAATCAATGCAGCCTAGACGCGCCATTTTGTCTCTCTGCGAGCTACGTCATGACGTATGGACCAGGGTCTTTCACTGACAACACAGGATGCATGCAGCTGCATGTGACCAAGTTGACCCTTTGTCTCGTTCCTGAACGAGACAACTCCTTTTGGCACAGCAACCTCCAGTGGCCGTATCTCGTTACTGAACGAGTTTGGCCCCTTGGGTGTTAAGGGTTTTTGCAGTAAACGTATGCATTGCAATTCACACAGTCACTACTGATACCAGTAAGACTCCCTAAACGGGAGATAAGCGACCGCCAGGTCGCAGCGTGATTTTAGGGCCAGATGTGTAGGAGCAGTGTCCAAAAATGTGTTTGAAAAAATCAGCCTGATGGTGGCGCTATATGGGACAGATACATTGTTGATGAGATGAGTGTAGACATACTGTGTACCGATTTGCGTGATTTTAGGGCAAAGTCTGTAGGAGCAGTGTCCAAAAATGTGTTTTAAAAAATCGGCCTGAAGGTGGCGCTATATGGGACAGATCCATGTTGATGAGATGAGTGTAGATATACTGTGTACTGATTTGCGTGATTTTAGGGCAAACATTTTAGGAGCAGTGTCCAAAAATGGGTTTTGCAAGAATCGGCCTCATGGTGGCTAGAAGAGGGCCATGTGAGAAATGAGGGGTGGGGTCTCCGCGCCGCCGAGGCGGACGAATAGGTACCGGCCCCGGCTCTCCCGGTCGCTCCTAGCCCGAGTTACGACATTTTATGTGCGCTGCAGTGGCGGGGGTCCTCCACTGGGGGCGCCACCACTTTTGCATCCGTTCTGGAGCACCAGGAGTCGGTGGTCCCCGGGAATTCCCCGTGAGCAGCCCCGTTGGGGTGGTCATTTGGTCATTTTTGCACATTTGGTCATTTTTTTACACCTGGGGGTCGAGCTCCGGGGGTCCTTGGAGGTTGTAGTTTGGCAGGCAAGGAGTTTGTGTGGAAATGTTGGCATGGATCGGGGCAACGGTGGCGGAGATATGAGTAGGGGGTGAAAGTGTAACGTGTGACGAGTGACGCGACGGAGGGACAGACAGACAGACGGAGGGACTGACGGCCGGTGGAGGTTTGGATAGTATGAGAGTGTAAGTATATTAAGTATAATAATCAATCAAAGATGTGAAGCAGTTGCTTCGGGCTACTGCAGTATGCTATAGCAGGGGTCTTCAATGTTTTCAGGCCAAGGACCCCTTAGTTGAGAGAGAGATGAAGCAGGGACCCCCCACAACCTTATCATAGATTCCATATAATTTGACAGCACAATCTTCAGTGTATTTTGGATTCATGTCATTTTGTGTTTTCAGATATTTAACCACTTGAACCGTCAATACTTAACTTTACCTTTCACTCTGTACTTATTCTGCTCTTTTTCCCCTCTACACCAAAGCGCTTTGCCAAAAATAGCTGATCTACAAGCTCACAACGCCTCGCAGCGCGAGGCGTTGTGAGCTTGTAGATCTGCTATTTTGGGCTAAAGTCTCAGAATATGGACACTAGGGTTCAAGTGGTTAAATATAAAAAAGAAGAAAAAATAAGTTTGTATCACTCAAAGATTTGGAGGACCCCCTGTTGAAGACCCCTGTGCTATAGGTTACAACAATGAACTCGGTTAACTCAAGACTGGTAGAGGACACTGTAAAAGTGGAGATCATGCTTCTGCTCCTGTAACAAAATATAGGACAGAAACTCAGTGGATGACCTGCTGGCCTACCGGTCCAGGCGCTATACCACATAAACGTAGGCTCTGTTGCCTTGACAGCGTGTCGCCGGTTCGAATCCCTATCCCGATCCCTTTGCCGCGTGGCATTCCCCATCTCTCTCAGTCTACTGTCCTATCAATAAAGGTATAAAAGCCCCAAAACAAATCTCAAAAAAAAAAAAAAAAAAAAAAAAGAAACTCAGTGGATGGATGACAAGAACCCTTCTCTCCTCGATAAAACAGCATCCTCCAAATGTGGAGCGCGTACAAACCGCCCTTAAACCAGGGCACAGACTAATCATTAGCCAAATGGAAAATGCTATCAGCTGAATGTGTCGCAGAGCCAGTTTGGCAAAATAGCAGCTTATAAGACAGGCTGTCATTCTGGGAAAATGACTGGTCTGGAGTGTTGCTTTTCAGAAGATGGGTGTTCCACACCGGGGGACCTGATTAAGAAAACAGCAGCTGCCGTTAGTGTATGAAACTACTGAAGACTCTGCAGCCGTTTCCTTTTCTTTCTTTTTTTTTATTAAACACACTTTAGTTCAGCTTTTTTTTTGTTGCCTTTTTTTTAAAACAGCCATATTACTTTTGAAAAATGCCTTGTTTATTGCTCCCTCCTCTCACTGCTTGTCTTTTTCTTATTATTTTGAAGGCGGGGGAGGGGATGGGAGGGGAGGGGGGAGGGGGCTTTGATTCCATTACCTTTCATGTATCATTGTTTGTGTCTCTTTCGGCGTTATATTCCGTAGTTGCGTCTTTTTCTCTCCCTCTCTCTCTCTCTCTCTCTCTCTCTCTCTCTCTCTCTAAAAATAGAAAATATTATTCATTTCTGTTGTACATATCTACATCTTTTACCTTCCTCTTCTTTTTTTCTACCATTCTAATTCAGTGCAATCTACATAATGTGTAACCATAAATGCCCGGAGCCCCTGAGATGAAGCACATTAGCCACGTCAATCACATATTATAATCATTTAAAAAAAGAGGATACAGCTCGAGAGATGGATGTCTCCGGTGAGACGAGGTGATGGATACATGATGGAATAACACACGGGGAAAGAAATGCAATATGTGGTGGATAATGATCCACATTGCAGTATAGCATGTGATAAGACAGTGGTTCTCAAACTTTGACAGTGTACAAATGGAACCAAATGGACCCGTTAGGTCACTGTCAGTGGCGCACCGTTGCTCCGATCCACATCAAACTTGGCGCAAACAATGTTCAGGGCTCTGCCATAGGAATTAGCCTGGCGGTGCCAGCCTCTATCACACACTTCGTTTTGCGATGCAAGTCTGGTCCCGCAGAATCATATTACATTTCCTATGGGCGGGCTAAAGCCTGGTGAGCTCAGCCAGAGCTCTTAATTGCTCCTTTTGAACTTCAAAGGGGTTGTGCACTAAGGTAATTGATTGGGCCATGAAAGCGTCAGACCATCGTTAGTGTTCTCTCTAATCAATGAAAGCATCAAAGACAACTACCTGTTTGATGCCTGTCATAGAGGGGAGGGGGGAATGTTTTTTGTGTCCACACAGCCTACAGCCCTGATTGGCTAACCCTTTCTGGTGGCTGGTGGAAATGGATTCTCAAGGGGCCTAGACCACACTACACCACCACTACCGCCATGCAGGGGGTGGTGTTGTGCGGTCTGGTTTATTAACACCCATGGGGCCAAACTCGTTCAGTAACGAGACAAGGCCACTGGAGGTCGCTGTGCCAAAACTCAGTTGTCTCGTTGAGAGACGAGACAAAGGGTTAACTTTGCAGCGTGCAGCTGCGCGCATGTTGTGTGCCCTGTGAAAGACCCTGGTGCATATGTGTTCTGTAGGAACACTGCAGCAAAATGGTGAGTCTAGGCTGCATAGACTCCCATTCTATGCTGAAACATAAAAAGGGCTTTATCTCTGAATAAGGTACAAAGAACGCCAGGGAAGCAGAGATCTGCTTGTTTTCACGGCGACACTTTACCGCGATGGTCGGCCCCGGTTTGGATTTTAGTTTCGCGAGCGTTTGTAAACAAATGGATTATCTTCCTCAATCGTCAGCGGACACTCACGTGCACACGCAAGAAGCTTCCGAGGCTCTTCAAAATAAAGCATAAGTAAACGGCGGCACCAGCAACAGCTAGAAATGTTAGAAACCTTGGCTCCCATTGTGTTAATCAGGCTACATCAGAATAACCACAGGGGGCCCATATATAAATACAATAGAAGAGCACATTATAACTACTAGGTAAGACTTTACCTTCTAAAATGTTATAATGCATTGGGTCTATGATGATGCATTACAATCACATTTATAATGCATCATAATGCAGTATTGTGTACTTATAATGCTTCATAGCACTCGTTATGAATGTTTATAATTATGCATAACAACTTAAAGCTATACTGTGTAAGTTGCTCAACTAGTGGTCAGTAGCGTTATAGCAAACCGCGGTCGCGTCTGCTTTTTTCGGACGTTTTTCGCCGCGGAGCGGGCCTTCAGACCACCGCGTCCACCTCGCCCGCCTCGCCCGCCTCGCCACGCATCCGTGGAGGTGTCTCGTGTCCCTCTGCGGACCGGCGTTGGGGAGGTTTACAGGCTAGACTTCTAGACCAGTGTAAACAAAGCTGTTGAAGCAAGCTATTTCCTGAAGAGACCTCAAGATGCACTGTCATTGGCCGGTAGTGTATCATGTGTGTATGATCTGCAATGTGATTGGCCAACGTATACAGATGATGCAGATGACGTCATTTTGCCGCGAAATCCCGCCCCTGTCACGGCTAAGTAGAAAACATATAAAGAAAAGGCTTTTGGGGCTGAAATTAACGGAGTGGGGGTTCTAAAACTTTAGCGATTTGATAGTTAGGACAATTTTAAGATATGTTTTATAAAAAAAGTTACATAGTATAACTTTAACAAAGACAATGTGTAACTAACTAGTTACCAGTAAGACTAATCGGGAGATAAGCAACCGTCAGGTCGCATTCACAAACTTTAGAAGGCAATCATAGCCAATCATGTGGGAATATGCATGGGAAATGGGACAGATCCATGTTGATGACATGACTTTAGAGATACTGTGTACCGCTTTGCGTGATTTTAGAGCAAAATCTGTAGGAGCAGTGTCCAAAAATGTGTTTCACAAAAATCGGCCTGGCGCTAGAAGAGGGCCATGTGAGAAATGAGGGGTGGAGGTTGTGAGTTGCCATCCAAGGAGTGTGTGTGCAAAGTTTGGCATGGATAGGAGATAAGAGTAGGGCAAAAGTATGACGTGATGGACAGACAGACAGGCAGACAGACAGACAGACAGACAGACAGACAGACAGACAGACAGACAGACAGACAGACAGACAGACAGACAGACAGACAGACAGACAGACAGACAGACGGTGGAGCTTTTCATAGTAACTTGTGACCTGACGGTCGCAATAATGTGCTGTTTCATCGAGTTTAAAATGCATTATGACCAGCACTTATAATACATTATAAACGTTGTTATAAGTTGTCATACATGATTATGAACATTTATAACGAGTGTTATAATGCCTTAAAAGCGCACTATAATGCATTATGAGTACGATTAAAATGCACTCAGTGAAGTGTTACCAAAACATAAACACTTGCTATGCATCCCATGTAATGCATGTATAAGCATTTTTATAATGCATTCTGCTTACAACACTGTATAATTAATTATAGTTATATACAAACTCATTGTGCTTCAATTATAACATATTATGAAGCATTCAATAATTACTTAAAGGAGTAGTTCACCCCCAAAAGGACTTTTTTTCTATTGATTACTCAGGCCATGTAGAGTAGAGTTCAATAATATTTTTTGGTTTTTGTCGCATTCCTAAGACAAATTTTTATTCGAGTAAATTTACCCCCATTGATTCCGGATGGTGACCCGTTTCGAAATGGGTCACCATCCGGAATCAATGGGGGTAAATTTATTGTTATCACATTTTTGTCTTAGGAATGCGACAAAAAACAAAAAATATTATTGAACTCTACTCTACATGGCCTGAGTAATCAATAGAAAAAAAGTCATTTTGGGGGTGAACTACTCCTTTAAGGTCAAGTATTAGTAGTATACTTTATACTGTAATTGCTGCAAGAGAGAGCTTTGTGAATGTGGCCCCGTGTGATTGACTGCAGAAAATTTAAGTGAAATGAATTTTACTCACAAAATTACACGGTTGACAAAAATGACAAAACACTTTCACAAATGTACGTTAGACATGCTCAACAACAAATGGCATGAGAAAATGATTTTCTTTCTAAAAAGGACACGCTCTGAGGTTATTTATCCATTTGTGACTTCAAGAGTGTATAAATGTAACCAAATGGACACTTAGGGGCAGTGGCGTCAGTTCAGAAAAAGCTAAGGTATGGCAACATTACTGGTGTCCTCGCGTGCGTGCAAGACACCAGTCATGTTGCCATACCTTAGCAACAGGCATGATACATTTATTTTAAGAAGTACATTTTATTTTTTCCCCCGTTTCTACAGTTTCTTGGGCTGGATATGGCAGCCTGGAACGGTTGTTCAAGTGCTGCTAAACTTGGCAAGTTAGTAAACGTGCCACAATTAACAATAATGAATTGCACCTGTGCAGCTGACCTGCGGAACCTGGGAATATACCATTTTGTCAAGATGGGGAGAGTGAAGAATATACCGTAATTATAATACCTTGTTAACTCACCCACCGCTATTTTTAAGACCCTTCTGAGGGTCCACACCGCCAGGATTTTGCCTACCTTTAACGTGGGCGCGTGCGCGAATCCATTGCGCGATGGTTCACCGATTGCATTCACAATACGATCCAGGCAGGGTAAGCAACAAAGCACTACAGCCTTCCATCGCTCAAAGCGAAACCGACGGAGCGCCACGCTGGTGTTGCACAACATTGAACCGGATGACATTTCGGCAGACAGGATACAGGCGTCGTTGTCCCGCCCCCCCATTTCCGTTCTGGAACATCCAGATCCGTTTTTTGTGAATAGGGCGGGTCCACAGAGCGCTATGGACGGCGAATCGGCGATCATACTTTTTTGTTTTATAGTTATTAAAGCTAATTGATAGCTCGTCATATTCGTCATAAGCAGAGTGGACCCATAACTATAGCTCGTCAAACTCGTCCAATGTAGTGGATGAGCTAAAGTGACCATTTTGTAAAATGTTGCATTTGTAGTTATTTTACTGTATTTTAACAACATAATAACCAGCACAGATAGACAAAGAAACATTCGTGGATTTATATTAAAAGTAACTTTTAACTACGCTCAATAGTTGAATTAACACTACGCTCAATAGTTGAATTAACACTGAGGATTTTACAGTGCACTTAACTGTAACCATTTAATTCATCTGCCGTTAAAGAGGTGGTGCCATGATTCCCCCCCCCCCCCCCCCCCCTCTAAAACATGATTATCAGGTATTATGATTATACTAGGAGGAAGATTTTTTCCAAAAAAGTATACAGAAAGAGTTAAAATTGGGTTTTTATGTGGCCACACCCCCAGTTCATTAAGTATGCATGGGTGTCATGGTGGGTGGTGACCCAACTAAGTTAGCCACACCCCACAGTGTTGGGTGAATGGTAATCAGGGGAGGAGTTGATTCTGTGATGTAATTGTATCTGTGTTTTTTAACTGACACTTTTGACCACAAGGTGGCAGCCTCCAAGAGAAAACAAACAAATACCAAGAGAATACATAATTGCTCATAAAAACCACACCAGGGGGTCTAATGAAGTACTTTCAACCTCTTAGACACATGAAAAACAGAAAAAGTACAAAACTATGGCACCACCTCTTTAACAGCCCTTGCTTCTTCTTCTTAGCGCTATGGGTTGCATACTGTGGTCAGTGCTATGCGGTTGCACTGTGGTCGGTGCTATGGGGTTGTGCCATGGGGCTTCCATATGCCTCCTACTATTTTTCAGTTACTTTTATCTATTTGACCTCTCCGAATGCTTCCACACCATGCAGCGAGTGTGTTGAGCTATACGCCGGGTCTTTTGTGAATGCAGCTCTCGTCTCCCCTCGCCGGGGCCTCAACATACAGTAAACACCGTTAGAAACATCGAGCCGAGGAAAATCAATAGCTCCAGCAGATTACAGGCGGTACACGGCCCCTCCATGTACCTGCACCTTTGTGTAGAGAGAGCGGTTCCATCTCTGCCCTACTAATGGCTGCCTGCCCTCACAACTTAAACGGGTGCAAAGTGGAGCCGATGTGGAGGGATTCTCCCGCGCCGTTTCTATCAGGGGGGCAAGCCTTACTGTATTTACAGTACAACTGAAACAAAATGGTGCAATTATAGCCGCCAGCCACTGCATGGGGTTTACGCAAACTGTTGTGCGCGCGTGATGTGGTGTATTTGTGCTTGTATGCACTGGAACCCTTTAGGTCGAGCAGGGCCGCAGGGCATCTAATCAGCGCTCTATGCGAGCTCTCTCGAATGCGCCTCTCTCCACTCGCGTGCGCATTCAAAGCGCGCACACGCGCGATTTTGCGGGTTTTGGCGTGATTTTAGTCGCTTTTGGGCCGGTTTGGGGCTGGTTTGGGTCCACTCCCTCCATTTCCGCGCCCCCTCTACGATGGCGCACTAGGCGGCCGCTTAGCTCGTCTATAGCTAAAAACGGCCCTGAGGTCGAGACCCAAAAGAGAAATTAGTAATTAGTGTGCCGGGACCCTAACTAGTGAAAATAGCAGATCTACATGCTCACACCGCGTCGATTCATGCCGCGTTGTGAGCTTGTAGAGCGGCTAATTTCACTGCTTGTTAAACATTCGTTTTCTAATTTATGGAATTTCATCGAAAAATCATTGCCTTCTTTTAATTCATGAAAGTCTTTAGCTTTTTGGGGAGTGTTTTTTTTTTTTAAGGTTTTGAAATAATAATAATTAAAAACAAAACGTAGGAAAACCAATAATTAAGGGAACCATAAAAAAATTCTCAAGAGACCAACAAATGGGTCCCAAGTTACCCAGTGTTGAATCAGTGCAGAGTGTGTATGCTATACCCGAGTGCATGATGAATGCACTTGTTCCTTGGTATATAATTACCATGGCAGTGTTCTACTCCCCACCATGGCGTTCTGAGAGGCCCATTATGCCGCCTCTCCCTCGGACGGATCAGAGAGGAGAGACAGGAGGGGCGGAGCCGAGCAGACAGTGGCGCTGGTTTTGTGGAGGAGTGGGAGTAATTTAATGCAGAACGCTGTCTTCCTCACAGCTCGCCTTAATAGAATAGCTGTAATACCGAAGCACCTGTAATGAAGCTGAATCTGTTGACTGATAATGCTGAGACGACGCATCCTCGTACGCCATAACAAGAAAATCCCAATCCTACTAATAAAGGAGCAAACTCACGCTCTAACGCTCTAACGCTCACGCTCTAACGCTCTAACGCTCACGCTTATCTACGTTTATCTATTCACTCGCTTCAGCAACTGATCCCAAAGTTCACATGGTATTGGCCATTAGCATTATACCAACACTGACGGAGCCCGAATTTCATTTCTCCCAAATTAAAGCAGTTTCTTAGCGTTTTCTTAACCACTTCTGTTGAACTCTGCTGTCTGTTGCCAGGGTTACGGTCCGTTCCTCCAGGCCATGGGATCTGTAGCCCCACACACACACACACACCCCTTTCTCTCACAGTTAGGAATGTTTCTCTCTCTCTCTCTCTCTCTCTCTCTCACACACTTTCACCGGGTGCGTTTGACATATTTTGGAGCACATATCTTCGAACGGGTAAGGTCTAGTTAGACTAACTGAGAGAAGTGACTTGGATGCAGAGCCTGATGTAGATGTGTTGTCAGCATGTGTGTGCAGGGACGTGCTGGCCATTGGGAAAAGCGGGACAACTCCCGACCGGCCGGTTCATTCCCGGCCGGTCCAGGCCAGCCATTAGGAAAAAATTAAAAATAAAATGTCGGCCTTCGTTCCATTTTGGGGGCTGGGCGGCCAACAAAGTAAATCATCACTGTCGGGCAGAAACCTCGTATTTCCAAGTTTCAAATGTGTACGTTTTTTCGCAAAGCAAAGCCCTGCTTCATCATACAAGGCCGTCGCACAAAAGTAGTGAAAACAGCCGATCTAGAAGCACACACCGGGTGCGAGGCGTTGTGTGCTTGTAGATCAGCTGTTTTCACTAGTTTAAATCATTTTTAAAATGATAAGTACAAAACAAACGGTTTTGGACATACAAGGTTTCCACCCAACAACAACGAAATATAACTCATGTAATTGGCCCACTGGCTTGTCACTTGTCATGATCTGAAATGGCAAATCTTTGAGTAGCAGCAGCGCTATAGAGAGCGATCTCTCTCTATAGCACGCAATGAGGGCCTCTCCAACTCTTTTTCCCGGGCTGAATCAGGGGCCCAGCATGTCCCTGTGTCCCTGTGTGTGTGTGTGTGTGTGTGTGTGTGTGTGTGTGTGTGCGTGCGTGCGTGCGTGCGTGCGTGCGTGCGTGCGTGCATGGGTTATCAATGTCCTCCCGCTCACATGTGTGTGTACAGGCTATCTGCAGGGGTCTTCGAAGTTTGGGGTCTTCAATGTTTTTCAGTCCAAGGACCACTTCAGAATAAGAATCAACTTTATTCACATCACAGGTAAACAGCTGGGTGAAATTCGTAGTGGTGCAAGCTCCATTGTCTTTTGTTATTTTCGGGGGGAAAAGAAAGGGAAGAAGAAAGATCAATCAATAAAAAACAAACCATTTATCTACATATTGATACATAGTACCTAAGGTAAGACGTGTGGTAAGTACTCAGCTGAGAGAGAGACAAAGCCCCACTACATATTGTGGGGCGGCATAGCTCAGGGGTAGGGAAACCGTTATTAGAGCACGGGTTCCCAGTTCGAATCCGGGCTCCCCCTGAGTTAATGTCGAAGGGTCCTTGGGCAAGACTCTGAACCCCACATTGCTCCCGGTGAGCAGGTTGGTGCCTTGCATGGTTTCCTCCGCCACCGGTGTATGAATGTGTGCGTGACTGGGTGAATGTAATGCACAATCTCTGTAAAGCGCCTTGGATAAAAAGCGCTATATAAATGCACCATTTTTACATATTGTATAGCAGGGGTTCCCAAACTTTTTTGTCTCAGGGCACCCCATAAATATTTTTTAATCCAAGGCACCCCTACATTATAATTTTCCTCTCCCAGCACCTTATATTTATAGCATAATTATCATCTTTGTCGGGTGGAAACCATGTATGTCCAAAACCGTTCGTTTTGTATTTATCATCTATAAAATGTTCTAAACTAGTGAAAACATCTACAAGCACACAACGGCAGAGTGACTACAGATCATGTGACTATGTTGTGTGCTTGTAGATCGTCTGTTTTCACTAGTTTTGTGCGACTGTCTTGTATGATGAAGCAGGACTTTGCTTTACCAAAAGACGTACACATTTGAAACTTGGAGATACGAGGTTTCTGCCCGACAGTGACGATATTTTAGTGATTATGTTGCGAGGAAAACATTGAGATAATAGCCATTTTGGTTAGAACTGACTGAAAATAACTTTGTACTTCAAGTTTAAAATGATACTAAATATTTGTGTCCAAATAAATTCCAAATATTATCAAATTATCTTGCGGCACCCCTGGACTGCCGTCGCGGCACCCCAGGGTGCCCCATCAGTCACCCACGTTGAAAACCCGTTGTATAGAATTGAGTTGCAGATTAAACTTTTTCATAGACTTGTTTGACATCATCATGTGTTGAGTAAATGTATGTTTTTAGTTTGTTGGTTTACACATTATCATTTATATTAATATGTTGGATTAATGTTAAGATTTATGTGGGTCTGCTCATTTTTTATCAGGTCGTCCTGATCTGATCTACGGATCGCTCTGGCCAGGGTCGTCACTTTCACTTTTCCCGTCACTTTCTCCACATTGGCTGGCCACTGTAGCCCAATGAGGAGGGCTATCAATGTCCTCTCAGACTAGGCGTCAATGTCCTGTCTGTTGTCACGGTTATCATGGATATCCATGCTCTGTTGATCAACTCCAGTAATCCACACGAAGACAGGGACCTCATTTACGCAGACTGAGCACTGAGCAGGATGGGGTAAAAAGAAAAAAGAAAAACTCATAATATGGGATTGTGTTATAAAACAGCTTTAGAATCAGAACCCCTGTACTAAACCGTCACTGTGTGTGTGTGTGTGTGTGTGTGTGTGTGTGTGTGTGTGCGCGCACGCGTGCGCACGTGTGCGCGTGCGTGCGTGCGTGCGTGTAATAACAATAAGAAGTACTCTTCGTTCCAGAC
>NC_137830.1:44064849-44109849 GCF_963921795.1 Nannobrachium achirus
GTGTCTGAGTGGTGGCCTACTCATCCAGGATTTAATTAAAGCAGTTTAACCCTTTTAGGCCTAGAATTATTGAATGCTTTATAGCTATTGAAAAATAGCAGATATACAAGCTCACAGCGCGGCACCGAGTGCCGCGCTGCAAGCTTGTAGATCTGCTATTTTTTTGAAAAATCTTGAAAATGTGATCAAGTTCTTCGATATATATTTTTCAAAGCAAACTTTTGCAACTCAAATCTCTGCTTCTATATAGGGGGTCCCTGGGACAACATATTTTGAGATGGGGGTCCGCGGCCACATAAATGTCATTTTGGGGGTCCTTGACATGAAAAAGTTTGAGAACCACTGATTTAGAGGAAGGATTTAGAAGACTTGCACACATTTTCACGGTTTTTCATAAATAGCAGATCTACAAGCTCGCGGTGCCGTGGCTGTGAGCTTGTCTATCTGCTATTTTTTCAATAGTAGCACAAAATGATGGTTGAAGCGGTTCAAATCTAACGCGACTCGGGCGCGTTCCCGGTATTTGAGAGTTAAATGGCCAGGGGTGATCCTCGTCATGTCATTGCTCTCCCTTTTCCTCTCCCTCCTCTGGAGGTTAATATCGTTCTAATCCACTCTTACCTCTGTCCCTTAAGCTCTTCCTCAATAATGCATGGCCCCCCTCTCTCTCTCTCTCTCTCTCTCTCTCTCTCTCTCTCTCTCTCTCTCTCTCTCTCTCTCTCTCTCTCTCTCTCTCTCTCTCTCTCTCTCTCTCTCTCTCTCTCTCTCTCTGGCCACCTGGGGTGGGCTGTGTGCCGTCAGCGCCGGCCCACACAGCTCACAGGGGGCTCGGAGAGCCGGGGCTCTCATATTGTCACAGGAAGTCGCATGCATACCCCTGGTGGGTCTGGGTTGAGGCGCCACATCAGGCATCAGTAATGAATGTCATTACGCGGCTTGGTTGAATGCTTGATTCTGATAGGTCAATCGCCTGAAATCAGCGGTGTGTTATTTAACAGACAGCGACGCTCTATAACAGACCGATGCCTAATCTCTCAATCAAAGGCTCAGAGCACCTGCTGCACCGCGTGAATTTTGCGCCGTATCCGACATGAAATACATGTAAACAAACACACAGTGTCATTTGATACTAAATGTTGCTCTCAAGAATGTTTTTTTTTATATATATTTGAAGTGAGAAATAGATGATGCAGTATCAGAAAATGGATTCTATTTGCTCAACAGTTTTCCAAGGCGACCGGGTTGCGCTGAGGGGAGGGAGACCCAGCGCAACACTTGAGGAATACTTTCACTCCTGTAAGCAACTTTGTTTTGTTTTTGGTTTTTGTTCAAACTATTAATTTATTTATTGAGTAGCCGTGTAATAAGCGGGATAACTTCTGGCTCAATCCCGACTGATATGGCACCGACGCTGTCGCATATATATATCAGCCTGTCGGGATGTTATCACTCGATAATGACCGCTGAGCCAGACGTTATCCCTTACTTAGCGGTCACATTCAGCCCCCCTTGGTTCAAACTAAACACTGTCGGTCATCAAGAGCATGCAGTCGTCGAGTCAGCTGGTCCGCACGGTGGTGGAAGAAGTACTCACATTATGTGTTTAAATAAAAGTATAGGCTGCCAATACCACATTGTAGAAATACTCTGTTACAAGTACAAGTCTGGTATCAAAATTTACTTGAGTAAAAGGCATCAAAATATACTCAAAGTACCAAAAATAAAAGTACCCATTAGGGCCCTTATGCAGAATGTCCCATTTCACAGGTTTCAAAGGTATACGTTTTGAAAATAGCTACAAGCTTTGCGATGCGTTGTGAGCTTGTAAATGTATGTACTGTAGGGCTGAAGTGGTTAATGTATGTTTCGTAATAATAATCCAAATCTACAAGGAAACTAGTAACTAAAGCTGTCAGATAATTGTAGAGGAGTAAAAGTACAATAGTTGTAGTGGTCGAGGTTGAATAATTGAAAATCGTAAATATACCAGTAAAGTAAAAGTAGGCCTACCTCAAAATTGTACTTAAGTACAGTACTTAAGTAAAAGTACTTTGTTACTTGCGTGTGTCATTTGAGAGCGAAGAGACTACAGAACGGGGCTAAACAAAAGAAAACACAAATAGTTCTCTTCGAATGAAGAACAGCGTGGAATGAGACTAGTGCAGCCGGTGCGGGTGTCAGACTGATGTGAGATATAATAACCACACAAAAAAAAATAGAATGGCGCGCTCAGTGGAGCGCATATCTCTGCTAGCAGAGCCTCTGACTTCATCAATACGATATCATAATTATTTTGTCGTCCAAATATGGATCAGTGGTTCTGTGGATCGGTGGGAGAGTGGATCTGACATTATGAAGGTGAGCCCCAGACAGACATACAGACAGACGTGCACGCTCGCACACATCCACACACATTGTATTTCATAATTGCGGGTTACACACAGGCCAGGATCATAGTGTATTACAATTCTCATAGTTCTAAGTAATAACACAATGATTGTAGACTAAAATGCATTAATCACTGCTATAATGATTGTAAGTCGTCACTGGTCAGTGTGCTTTAATAGGTGGAAGAAACATTGTGTACTGTACACATTATACACAGATTACATTAAAAGTACATTTACTATTCTCTCACTGGATGCCAAAAAATCGAGTAAACAAAAACTTTGAATCCATAACACATCGGGTGCCCACGAGGTGTCTACACGCCAATCTCTTTGATGTCTCTGGAGGCCCACGACGCGTTTGACGCGTTTTACAATAATCTATACTGTACTGTAGTTACTGTACATTGCTACCGCAATGAAGGCTCTACCACGGTGATCAAACGCCAACAATATGGGAAAAACACTACATTTCCCAAAATGCAGCGCGGTACACGTGACCAGGATGTGCAGTCTCCCTGCAGCCAATCACAAGCTTCTGTTCCTATCCTGCACTGCACTCTATCGTCCCCTCGCAGGCTCGCACGACCCGTATGTATCATGGATACTAGTATTTTCCCAGTAACGGAGTCTTGGCGGAGATACACGTAACATGGCGGATTCTTCTCCTAGTCTAGCTTTTTCAATCACCATGTTCAATGCGCGGTCCTTTCTACCTACCGTGACACAAACGCTGTGGCCCAGGTTTGATAAAAAGATGTCCTGACTGAAAGAAAACTTTATCGTAAAAATAAACAAGACATCCGTGGATTACATTTACTCGTATCATGGATACTATTTTCCCAGTGACGTGGCGGAGGTAACGTAACATGGCGGATTCCTCTCCTGGTCTAGCTTTTTCAATCACCATGTTCAAAACGCGACCCTTTCTACCGCCCGTGACACACACGCTGTGGCCCAAGATTGGTAAAAAGCTGTCCTGACTGAAAGAAAAGATCATTGTGAAAATAAACTGGACATACTTGGATTACATTTACTCAACGTATTACGGATACTTTTTCCACGACGCGAAGGTACGTAAATGACGTGTTGCCATGGAGACGATGGGCCCCTGCGAGGGTAAACCCTGAATTAACGTGGGCATTCGATGAAAATCGAGTAAACAAAAACTTTGAATCCATAATAGGGATGGGACAATAAGAACATTTCTTATCACGATTATTGTGACCAAAGAAATCGCGATTTACGATATTATAGCGATAATCAATATCCATTATCCTGGGGCGGAACATTTGCCCCAAAAAATAGCCGATCTACAAGCTCACAACGCGTCGCGATGCGACGCGTTGAGAGCTTGTAGATCGGCTATTTTTTGGCAAAGATATTTTGATAGAGAGTGAAAAAAAAGGACTGTATCAAGTATGTATATTATAAGTACCTTTTACAACATTATAGGGTATAAAATGGTACCGGATATGGAGCTCGGCAAATAAAAGGTGAATTGATCCCAGTGCATGACGGAGGACGATATCACAATAAATTAAATCTCCATGATATGATTATCGTGAGTGTTTTTTATCACGATAAACAATAATATCGCTTATCATATCATCCCATCCCTACTCCATAATACACCCTAAAAGAGGTCTTTCAGCAAGTGATTGTGTCAACTTTACTGGAGGATCGATAAGATCATATCATTAAAGAGGAGGTGCCATAGTTTTGTAAGTGTCTATGGAGTTAACATTACTCTAATAGACCACTGGGTGGGATTATAATGTGCAAATCTGCCTTCCCTGTGTATTTTTGGTTCTTCCTGCAAGCTGAAAGCCTCTGAGTCAAAAGGCCAGATCGAAAAACACAGAGTTAATGACATCATAAAATCATCCCTTAACTCATTTACTGCTACGGACGTTCCTGTTCGCCCCATTTTTGACTGCGGCGTGACGCCAATACGTCTCGTTCTTTCTTACGTTGTTTTGATGTCCGTAAACTGATGGGGGGTCGCGCGGGTGTGTACAGTAAAAACATCTCCCGTAATCCTGCTCTCTAAAATCCACTTCACGTAATCATCAATGTATTCCCAAATCACTTCCTGGCTTTTTTCTATGGCCAGGCGCTACACAGCGCAACCCTATGCTGTGGACCACGGCAAGCCGTATGGGCCAATTCCATTCAATTCGTTGCATAAGGCTGCCCTCTGCTGCCAGTATGGCCAAAGTACATTATATAAAACCCATTATAAAATAAAATCGCTTAAAAAGAACCAATAGATAATTGTCTATAACATCTCAAAGGAAAGCTGCTTTTTGCTGGCACCAGACCCAAAAAATAAATAATAACATCTGGCAGTACACCCAACACTGTGGGTGTGAATAACTTCAGCTGGGTCACCACACCTGACAACAAGCAGGCATAACTAATGAACTGGTGGGTGTGGCCACATAAAAACATAATTTTAACACTTTCTGTACACTTTTTTGGAAAGATTCTTCCTCCTAGTATAATCACTATACTAGGAGGGCGAGGTCGCTTCATGTCTTGGCCATCTGGCCAGTGATGTATCGAACCAGTTACCCATATATGGAGACCCCTGGTACCCAGATATGGAGATCCATAGAGACATACAGAGATCTCCATATCTGGGCATAAAATGGACGCAGACAGACACACAGATATCTCCATATATGGGCATAAATGGAAACAGGCAAAACAGGTCATATATTGAGTCTGTGAGGTCAGAGACCTAGAATTTTCATTCAGTCATTGCTAATTTTATACCATTCTGATGAGTCTGGGTCACAGTGATGTGGCACAGAGTCACAGTGATGTCACAGTGATGTGGACATCAGGGATCTCCATATATGGGCATAAACGGGATTTGTTCCCCCTGGCATCACAGGGATCTCTCTAACAGGGCATCATTAATATTGATGACACCAGGGAACTCCATATATGGGCATAAAAGGGATTCTGTTAGTGTGACATCACAGTGAAGCCAGAGCGTGATGTCAGAGCGGCAAACCCATTCTGTTAGAGTGGTTCCCCTGACGTCACAGTGACATCAGAGCATGATGTCAGAGCGACAAACCCATAGACCGTAAAAAAATGTAAAACTGTTTCATACAGACTGACGGCGATGACAATTCAAATGATATCACCACCCGTTGCGACTCATCCCCATTAACGAGAGAGACTGTGATTGGTTGTTGTAGATCTCTGTGTGTGTATGCATCCGTGGTGCTACTGGCTGTCAGCAGATGCCTGAAGAAGGTCTATATAAATAATAAAAGTGTTCATATTATGCAAGTGCAGACGGTGTGCGGGTCATTTTGTTTTATTATAGAGAGCATTATACAAATGTCAGGCTGTTTTTGGTGAGAAACTGAAGCCGAACCGCCTTACATTTCTATTTGGCATTCCAACTGTAAACCACGGAATGTATATGCTGTATTTTAGCCTTCACAACCCTGTTGGTTTGACGTCTCATTTTATTGAAGTGGAAACATGTCACCCCTCCCTCTCATGATAACCGGCTTAAAGAAATGTTAATGTTATTGAACTTGAAAAGATGAGATTCTCTTTTAAAAAAAGCTCCCCCCCCCCCATTCCTTCAACAAGAACCAAGGCGCTTCTTAAACCACTTGAATACTGTCTCCATTCAACCTGGAAATGACAACTAAATGAGACTGTTCCCCCATTTATTCCTTCTACTTATCTTTTCTCCTTTAGTCTTCTGCCTTTGTTTTTTTCTTTCATCTTGTCTCTCTAGTCGTATGGGTTGGGACGCAGGTTGATCAAGAGATTGGGTTGGCAGGGAGGATTAATATTCAATGATAGACTGTGAATTATTGCATACAGTATAGGCTTTTGTAGATTATTGTTCCAGATCTGTCAAGATGATACCAACACCGGGTAAAATAGCCGGCACCTTAGTACTTGTCAAACCAAATTGTTTTTCCCTCGGGATTCTCCTGTATTCCACTGTCCTCCTGTTTTATATTTTCTTGTACATTTTTTAAACCAAGAAACAAACCAAAGAGCAGTGGACTATTTTCATGCTGTGTCTAAACAAAGATGCTTCCTTGCCATGTGTAAGTGCCCGCACACGCATGCACGCTCAGTCGCACACACACACACTGACACACACTCACACACACATGCACACGCACAAAGGAGTGAAAAACAAAAGGGCCCTGCCCTTTCAGCCTGGTGGAGATCGTAATTACACATTGAGACGTAATTACACATTGTAAATCTAAAGCAACACGTCTGGTTTTAAAAGTACTCAATAGCAAGGAAAAACGCCTTAACACTGTTCTAATTGCATCTTTCTACACACGTAATTGCACGCACTATACGCAGCGATTCAGTGAAATATCGCTGAATTAAAGCGGACTATATAGGAGCGGTGCTGGTGTATGCGTTCCCTCGCACACCTGCGGTTGTGGATGGCGATACTCCAATCTCCAATCAAAACTAATGACCTTTTCACAATGGTTCTGTGTGCGTACGTGAGCGTGCGCGTGCGTGCCGTGCGTGCACGTATATGGGAGGAGAAGGAGGCAGTGGTGGGGCTGCTAATGAAGACAGGGATACACAAGACAACTACCAATTAAAGTTGTCAGCGCCGGGATTGTTCCCCGGGTTTGACAGTCCCCTCACGCAGCCCCCCTGATTTTCCTTTACACGCCTCGCGATGCAATTAAGGCCGCCGGTGGGTGTGGCTGGAGAGAGATTAGCTCACGTGCCATCGTCCCTCTCCTTCCGCTGTGGGTTTTTATAGCGGATATTGTGTTGTGTGCCGGAGCCGCACGCGCCGTGGCAGAGGCACCAGTAACTTCCTCCGCTCTCATAGCGCAATAGATAGAGGATAGAGGAGCTCCAGAGCCGCCAATTAAACGCGCACTTGGGTTCACATTAGTGCTGGCAAGCGCACAAATGCGCACAAAAGCATGTGCACACATGCCTCTGTCTGACACGCACGCACACGCACGCGCACGCACGCACGCACGCACGCACGCACGCACGCACGCACATACGCACACACACACACACACACACACACACACACACACACACACACACACACACACACACACACACACACACACACACACACACACACACACACACACACACACACACACACACAAGGCTACACACACACACACACACACACACACACACACACACACAGACATAAGGCTACACATAGCTATAAGCATATCGTCACTGTCTGGCAAAAACCTTGTATCTCCAAGTTTCAAATATGTAATTGTTTTTGCAAAGCAAAGCCCTGCTTCATCATACAAGGCGGTCACACAAAAGTAGTGAAAACAGCAGATCTACAAGCACACAAGTGTGCTTGTAGATCGTCTGTTTTCACTAGTTTAAATCATTTTTAAAATGATAAATACAAAAGAAAAACGGTTTTGGACATACACGGTTTCCACCCGACAACGACAATATCCTGACAGTGGAGTGGGAGAGAGATTTGGTAAAGAGGTTATGTTCTTTACCCCTATAGCTGCTGCAACCCACTCCTCCGCTTTTGCCTCGTATTCTCCACGCATAGATCATCTCCACTGACAATTAAGAGCCCGGGGGATGTTTCATTTACTAACCGGCACGGCTAATAACCACTTCAGCCTTAATGTATAGAGGATGGAGGGGGGGAAAAAAAATACTGAAAAGGAAAAATACACATCATTTCATTGGTAATCTACATAATTTACCACAGGCTACTGGAATTGATGGGCAGAAATCTGAATGGTTTTGCCTGTTATAGTCTGACCTCAGCCTAATTTCCAGTGAATCTTAATTTCCAGTCCATATCCCATGCATGATAGAGTAGTGGTTCTCACTGTAGGGGCAGGGGATCACCAGCTAAATGATTGATAGTTTGGAACCAAAATGGACCCTCACGGCCAAGGGTATTTTACTCCATGGACAGAATGGAGCATTTTGTACTCTCTCATAGTTACATGAACACTGAAGATTAGGGTCGTGGAGTTCATATCAAATGGGGCTCCGTGGCCTAATCGATATGGCATGGTGTGTGTGTGTGTGTGTGTGTGTGTGTGTGTGTGTGTGTGTGTGTGTGTGTGTGTGTGTGTGTGTGTGTGTGTGTGTGTGTCTGTGTGTGTGTGTGTGTGTGTGTGAGAGTGTGACAGGCAAGAGTAACAGCTTAGAGTAACAGCGTGACATGCAAGAGTAACAGCTTAGCGTGACAGCGTGACACAACTGCTGCAGGTTCTCACACTAAACTGCTCCCTGCGGTCGCAACACGTCTGTAACTTTGACAGTGTACAAATGGAACCAAATGGACCCTAATGGGTCCATTTGGTTCCGTTCGCACACTGTCAGAGTTAAGGGGAGACGTTCAAAGTTTGAGAGGCACTGGTATAGAACTCACTCTGTGTTAGCGGGACGGGTGCTTCCCAATTGGAAGGGACACAAAGAGAGATGTGGGTCATAGAGGGAAGCAGGGACGTGCTGGCCATTGGGAAAAGCGGGACAACTCCCGAACGGCCGGTTCATTCCCGGCCTGTCCAGGCCGGCCATTAGGAAAAAAAATAAATTAAAATGTCGGCCTTCGTTCCATTTTGGGGGCTAGGTGGCCAACAAAGTAAATCGTCACTGTTGGACAGAAACGTTGTATATCCAAGTTTCAAATGTATACATTTTTTCGCAAAGCAAAGCCCTGCTTCATCATACAAGACCGTTGCACAAAAGTAGTGAAAACAGCAGATCTACAAGCACACAACGCCTCGCACCGCGAGGCGTTGTGTGCTTGTAGATCTGCTGTTTTCACAAGTTTAAATCATTTTTAAAATGATAAATACAAAACAAACGGTTTTGGACATACAAGGTTTCCACCCGACAACGACGGAATATAACTCATGTACAATAATTGGCCCACTGGCTTGTCACTTGCCATCTGAAATGACAAATCTTTGAGTAGCAGCAGCGCTATAGAGAGAGATCTCTCTCTATAGCGCACAATGAGGGCCTCTCCAACTCTTTTTCCCGGGCTGAATCAGGGGCCCAGCATGTCCCTGATAGAGGGAAGGAAACAGGATGAGAAGCATCCAGCTCCTGCATGGGAATATCAGAGAGAAGGAGATGAATGCAGAGTCAAGATGAAAGCACAGCCTTTTGGGGAAGTAAATAATGGTGACCAATGCATTTCCTCTTAGTGAAAACAGTTTGTGTTCGTGCGTGCGTGCGTTTATGTTCGTGCGTGCGTGTACTTTGAAGTAGGCCTAATTTATTTTTGGAGGTCAACGAAGGATTTATTTTGGTTGGTCCTCAAACAGAAATTATTTTATTTAGAATCATGGTTACAGTTAAGCTATATAATATTTAACCAAACAAAACTGCAAGCTATTTTTTGTTTTTCTTACCTTTTAGTCGCTGCCTATTTATCTCTAACAACGCCTCGCCTCGGGCGTTGTGTGCTTGTAGATCTGCTGTTTTCACTACTTTTGTGCGACGGCCTTGTATGATGAAGCAGGGCTTTACTTTGCGAAAGAATGTACACATTTGAAACTTGGGGATACGAGGTTTCCACCCGACAACGGCGAAGTGCTTACATGATTTTTATTCATATTTGGATAAATGTGCGCAATGTTAAAAACTAAACGGGAGTGGGGAGGAGGCTTCACTTGCGCTTTAACCGGGCACTCATCATCATAAGAACCTCCGTCCCCAGACACTGACAGGAGCATTTGCAAATCGCGGAGTCAACAGTCTGGCCACGCGAGACTACACCATCACTCCTAATCGTGGGTTTGTGTGTAGGTTTGTTACCATCTATGCGTGTGGGTGGGTATGTAGCCTAAGCATGATCTGCAATACCAAGTTGGTGACCAAGTGACCAAGTGACGCACACGCACGCACACGCACTCGTACACGCACACACACACACACACACACACACACACACACACACACACACACACACACACACACACACACACACACACACACACACACACACACACACACACACACACACACACACACACACGCACCACCGCTCACTTCAAACTTGGTATGATTGTTTTCTTTTACATGGGAGCGGACGCCTACTTCCTGTTTCCTGTTGGAAAACTGTCCAGATTTCTTTTTACAGCAGATAGAGAGCGAAAAAAATAAAATAATAAATATGTCGGGAAACTAGTGTTGTTTGGCAGCATGGACCATTCGGCGGGTTTGGGTTAAGGGTTAGTGTTGTGAACTAGATTCATTAATTAGGAAACAAATGTTGTGAACAGAAAGTTCTAAGTAAAATAAAACAGTAAAACATGTGCGTGTGCCTGAGTGAGTGAGTGAGTGAGTGAGTGAGTGAGAGAGAGGGTCATTGTAAAATAACACAGCATGTAGATTGGTGCAGTGTGCACACACACAAAAACCTTGAATAAATCTTGCACACGCGCGCGCGCGCGTATGTGTGTGTGTGTGTAAAGTAAATATGTACAGAAGCTGAAAATAGAAATGCTGTGGCATTCATAGTATTAAGTAGTACTATTTATATAGCAGATCAGACGGCTTGGTAGCAGAAGGGCTGGCCAAGCGGCACACATCCCTGGGTTGGTCTGTGACCATCTGGCGCTTTTGGTAGGAAGTCTCAAAGCCAGACTGCGCCAGAGAGCAAAGCATCATGGGATACCGTCCAGGGTCACGTCTGCAATTATTCACAAACAGAGACGTGCTGGCCGTTGGGAAAAGCGGGACAACTCCCAAACGGCCGGTTCATTCCCGGCCGGTCCAGGCCGGCCATTAGGAAAAAAATAAAAATAAAATGTCGGCCTTCGTTCCATTTTGGGGGCTGGGCGGCCAACAAAGTAAATCGTCATTGTCGGGCAGAAACCTCGTATCTCCAAGTTTCAAATTTGTACATTTTTTTCGCAAAGCAAAGCCCTGCTTCATCATACAAGGCTGTCGCACAAAAGTAGTGAAAACAGCAGATCTACAAGCACACAACGCCTCGCGGTGCGAGGCGTTGTGTGCTTGTAGATCGGCTGTTTTCACTAGTTTAAATCATTTTTAAAATGATAAATACAAAACAAACGGTTTTGGACATACAAGGTTTCCACCCGACAATGAAATATAACTCATGTAAATGGCCCACTGGCTTGTCACTTGTCATGATCTGAAATGGCAAATCTTTGAGTAGCAGCAGCGCTATAGAGAGATCTCTCTCTATGAGGGCCTCAACAACTCTTTTTCCCGGGCTGAATCAGGTGCCCAGCACGTTCCTGTTCACAAACCACAATGGAGTGTGTGGGTTGACTCCAGATAAACAATCTGAACATACTGGGCAATGCTCCGGCGTGAGTGAAGGGGGCTTAAAACGTCCAGCTTGTTTTCCACCTCTAAACACAGGATGACTAAACATCTGCCAAAGTGTTGCACAAACTAACAATGTCCAGTGCAAACAAAGAGGGCTAATTATCTCACCACTCAACGCATCCAAATGTGTCCTGATTCTATTTTCAGACACAAATCATTCAATTGTGTGTTTTCACGTCGCATCTCTGTAACGTGGGGGCCTGCACTCGCGCAATCAAATATAAGAACAATACAATAGGCACAGCAGCCGATCCAAAAACAGTGATTAAATGACATCATATAATCATCCCCTCAACTTTAACCATTCATCCAACACTGTGGGTGTGGCTAAATTCAGCTGGGTCACCACCCACCATGACAACCAGGCATACTTAATGAACTGGTGGGTGTGGCCACATAAAAACCGAATTTTAACTCTTTCTGTACACTTTTTGAAAAAAATCTTCCTCCTAGCATAATCAAAATACCTGATAATCATGTTTTTTTTGGTGTTTTTTTTTGTGGGGGGGGGGGGGGGGGGATCATGGCACTGCATCTTTAAGGTGTCCTTGAGGGGTTCCAAATGGCCCCTTATGGGTCTGTAACTCTGAGAGGGTACAAATGAACCAAATGGACCCGTACAGGTCCATTTGGTTCCAATTGTACACTCTCAAGAGTTATGGTGGACCATAGAGAACCACTGTCCTACACTGAACGGAACAGAGCCTTCATTAGTATCATTGGCAACACCTGTGCATGGGCCCAATTTATTTCTGTGCATATAGAGCCTATTGTCTCGAATCTACCAGGCATCGTATTTTGTGCACAATATCTAATCTGTGAGTCCTAAGACTTGTCTTCGGGAGTTGTCATGACAACTTGGAGGGAGAGAGGGAGGGGGGGTGTGTTATGGCTCCTTTCCCCAAACCTGGGTTACTGGGGATAAATACGGCCAATCAAAAGGGGATGTGGAGGTAATGAAGACTAAAGGCGCTGAGAGGCAGAGAGCTTTTAGGAGCTGCCATGACGCCAAAGCACTTCAGGCCCGCCGCTTTCCGCCTCGCGCAGCTTGCTGGATTAAGCCTGGTCTCTATGGAAACCCTACCACGCACGAACACACACGCGCACACGTGCGCCCGCGATGCACGGTGAATATTTTTTATTTCCCTCAGATTGGAAATGTAACAGGACAATTTAAGTGCTACTTGTGATTTCCTTTTTTCTTTTTGTGGTTTTGCCTCTCGCCTCTCTTATGGACGAGCTGGAAGACTCATCAACACTCGTCTAGATCATACATGGGCAACTGGCGGCCATGAATTAAATCAAAATGTAACATTTTAGGATTCCAATTCAAAATGAACTAAAAAATAATTCAGGATTCCAATTCAAAAGAAGCAAAAATAGCCGATCTTCAAGCTCAAAACGCATCGCAGCGCGATGCGTTTTGAGCTTGTAGATCTGCTATTTTTGCTTCTTTTGTATGAGATACTAGAATGGCAAAGTAGGACGTAGCAAATATGCAATGTGGCCCTCTGGAGTGAAGGTGGAAATATAGTGGCCCTCGCCATCATCAAAGTTGCCCACCCCTGCTATAGAGAGGCAGGAGGAAAACAAGGCCTCACCGGGGCAGTCAGCCCTATACATCCAACCTGCTAAAATATCGTCACTGTCGGGCAGAAAACTCGTATCTCCAAGTTTGAAATGTGTGTGTGTTTTCGTTGATTAAAGCCCCACTTCATCATACAAAAGTGTCGCACAAAAGTAGTGAAAACAGCAGATCCACAAGCACACAACGCCTCGCGACGCGAGGCGTTGTGCGCTTGTAGATCGGCTTTAATTAGTTTGTAAAATAATGTCTCCTAGGGTAGATACCCTCACAAAAAACATGCAGTAATCCTGGTCTCTATACTGCCTCCCCCTGGCCAGCCGGGGCGCCCGATGGAGGGGAAAGGAACTGGTTGGAATAACGTGTTCCTTCCACGCGCTACGTCCAAAACGGGGAAATCCCCACTCTCAGGTGAAAAGAAGCAACTTGGACTCCTCATGCATAGAAGGATCAGCATGTGGTCAGTCCGTTGTCTCCCCTGCAGGTGCGGTAGAGGGAGAGCAGAGCCCAGGATTACATAGGCAATTGGCACTGGGTGAAAATGGGTTACACAATCGCGGGATAGAAATTAGAAAAAAAGGAACGGTTTTGGACATACAAGTTTTCCACCCGACAGCGACGATATATGTATCTTATTCTGCAGTGAACATGGTGGTACACAGCAGCGGTGGTGAAAAAAACGCTCTCGGTGCCTCGTGCAAAAAGATGATGTCAGCGTGGAGTACACATGCGCTCGCTTACAGCATCTGCTCCGACGGCGCGGTGTCTCACTGTGGCGCTGGCTTACAGCTGTTGCGAGCGAAAGGGAAATCTACAGGCTCAATTAATTTCTCACCCGAAGGTATTCTCTCACGCTGGGCTGATCCCGGGCTCTTCATCTCTGGAACATCGCGGGCGATTACCGCAGGTTTTTCGCTGGTAAGCCCCCGTGCTGAAGGCATGTGTGGCAAAGCCAAAGCGGAAGCGCTGCACTCTGGCTGCGAGCCAGGAGGGCAGAGAGCAACGGCAACCACCCACGGCAGCCAAGAGTGTACAGTTAGTTTACACATCCTCCATCTCGGTCTCTCGGTCTCTCCACCGCACGCACGCATTTATGCACAAACGGACGGACGCACTCAGAGGCGTCGATTGGGTATGGCAAGGAACAGGAGGGGGAACAATAAATAAGATGTACTTCTTAAAACAAATGATGGTGTCTTGCACACACGTGCCAAGACACCAGTCATGTTGCCATGACCATAGCTTTTGCTAAGCTGACGCCACTGTGGACGCACTGGGAGAGAACATCGGTGCGAACCATTAATAAATATATAAGTATAATAACTCATGCACGCAAGCACAAATCCGGGAAAAGATCACTCATGGGCAGAAGTAGTGAAGTAGTGAAGCACTGACTTACGCAAGAGGAGAGAGAGAGAGAGGGGGGGGGGGGGGGTGCAGCCTTTTTTCCTAACTTGCTGAATCGCCGGGTGCCTGCATGCTGCTGCCAACACTGGCCCTGTCAACATCTGATCAGATAAAAGGACGGATACGGAGCAGCTCATCTGTGCAGCGCCGCGCGATAAGGCCCTCGCCTTCAAATGCGGCCAGGCGGACGCGTTCAAAAAACGGGTTCCCGGTGACAGTTCAATCCTTTTGTCCTTGGCAGGAACTCGGCCAGACAGTAATCTGTGCCTCCTGTCCGGCATTGCGACGCGCGGCGCCTTTGACGGCTCCGGGGCTTTGGTTTTAACCTCGCAGCGGACAACCCTCCCGGTCAGGGTTCAGCCATAAGCAGTCGCTGTGTCTGTGTGGACAGTTGTAGAAGGAAGATAGAGACGGGAAAGGCATGACGCCCGATTATAAGACACGCGCAAAGACAGTTTTGTCTGTGATGCATGAGGGTTATTGCCAAAGGAATCAGGGACGACATGCAGAGAATGTTAGAGAGGCAGGGGCTGACATTTCTGTGGTGAAAATATCGAAAATAGCAGACCTCCAAGCTCACAACGCGTCGCGCTGCGACGCGTTGTGAGCTTGGAGGTTGGCTATTTTCGGTGCTTAAAGGAGTAGTTCACCCCCAAATTACTTTTTTTTCTATTGATTACTCACGCCATGGAGACATGAGTTCAATAATAATCTTTGGTTATTGTGAGACATTAATTTGAATACAATAAATGTACCCCCATTGATTCCGGATGGGGACTCGAATACATTTGGGTCCCCATCCGGAATCAAAGGGGGTAAATTTACTATAATCAACCTTTTGTCTTTGGAATGCGACAAATACAAAAGAATATTATTGAACTCATGTCTTCGTGGCGTGAGTAATCAATAGAAAAAAAGTCATTTTGGGGGTGAACTACTCCTTTAATACCACACTGAACTAAGCATAATCAAGTGAATAGTGGAGATGTGGCGTAACGGCATGGATTTCTACACAGAGAGGGCAATTCTTTCAACATGAGATGCTGCATTCAAAGTTCAGGAGAGTTTGGACAAGGCAATTCTCTTGAATGCTGCCTTCGGGTATGGCATGGAAAGAGGGGCATTTGCATTTCTTTCACCATAGCAAAACCTGCATTCATGGTCTGGAGAGGGCACTTTTTACAGACGGATAAAAGGGCAGGGGATCAAATCCTCTCTGATGTTTATGTATGCACGTTCCTGAAAAAATGTAAAAGAAAAAGATAAACTTTTCTCATGCTCACAACGCGTTGCATCGTGACACGTTGTGTGCGTTAGTTGCTTCTTTTGCATGGGCATGTTTTCATAGACCTGGGAGAGACGACGTTACCGTGAACGAAGGGGAGGACGAGGATCTCTCTCTCTCTCTCTCTCTCTCTCTCTCTCTCTCTCTCTCTCTTCTCCCTCACGTCACTCTCTCTGACTGCGACACACTCCTCCCCTCCACCCTCCCCCCCACCTTCCATTTCTCTTACTGTCACCTCCTTCACTCTTACTTTCACTTTCATTCTTTCACCTCGTCAATCTCTCTCTCGCTGCACCCCCCTCCCCCCCACCACCTCCCCCCCACCACCTCCATCCCGCTCTGTCTATCTCTCTCCCCATCTTTTTGTTCTTTTTTTTTTTCAGGTCCGTGTCACTGGCTTTTTCTTCTCTTTCTCCAACCAACCAACCAACCAGTCTCTCAGTCTCCGCTGCTGTACCTCTCAGGTCTCAGGTTCTCTCTCACTATCTCTCTCCCTCACTCTCTCTCTCTCTCTCTCTCGCTCTCTCTCTATCTCTCTCTCTCTCTCTCTTTTGTTCTTTTGTTCCTCTCATCTGGCGCACTTCATCTCCCTCCATCTCTTTTCATTTTTTCGCTCATGCGTCTCTACAGTTATTGGTTACGCATTGCTGGGGTGTGTGATAGGTCCCTCTACGCTACACTGGCTAAGGAGGAGGCAAAGGGCCCACCATCACACCGGCACTGCATTCTAATGTGTGTTTGTGTGTGCGTCTGTCTGTCTGTCTGTCTGTCTGTCTGTCTTCTGTGTGTGTGTGTGTGTGTGTGTGTGTGTGTGTGTGTGTGTGTGTGTGTGTGTGTGTGTGTGTGTGTGTGTGTGTGTGTGTGTGTGTGTGTGTGTGTGCGTGTGTGTGTGTGTGTGTGCGTGTGTGTGTGTGCGCGTGCGTGCGAGCGAGCGGCCGCACGCACACGTGTGTGCGTGCGTGCGTGTCACGCAATAGAGTATAGCACGGGGGCGAGAGTGACAGATGAAATTAGAATGGTGGAGACATAAAATGCTTGTGACGGGACTGATATTGCAGACGGGAGGCTAAAAGTGGAAATCATACATCAGATATTTGTTGTCGCTTTTTATAGGTGATTTCGTCGCGGTCGGGCAGAAACCTCCTATCTCCATGATCTAACTTTGTGTGGGTTTTACCGGGCCTTACTTTCGTCACGCAAGAACACCAGTAAGACTCCCTAATCGGGAGATAAGCGACCGTCAGGTGGAATGTATACACGCAGCCTCATGGTGGCGCTAGAACAGGGGCATGTGAGAAATGGCATGGATAGGGGCAACGGTGCCGGAGATAAGAGTAGGGCCAAAAGTGTGACGTGACGTGACATGACGGACAGACTGACGGACAGCCAGTGGAGGTTTTCATAGTAAGTAGCAGATCCACAAGCTCGAAACGCAACACGTAGCGCCGCGATTCGAGCTTGTAGATCTGCTACTTTTGTGCCTTACGAATTTGATATCGTGAAAGTAACAGTTTTGGACATATGAGGTTTCCACCGTTTCTCACAAAGGAGACTATTTATACCAGGGGTCTTCAACGTTTTCAGGCCAAGGACCCCTTAGTTGAGAGAGAGATGAAGCAGGGACACCCACAACCTTTTCATAGATTCCATATAGTTTCATCGTTTGACAGCACAATCATCAGTGTATTTTGGATTCATGTCAATGTGTGTTTTCAGATATTTGAACCGTCAATACTTAATAAACTGGACCTTTCACTCTGTACTTAGTCTGCTCTTTTTCCCCTCTACACCAAAGCTCTTTGCCAAAAATAGCCGATCTACAAGCGGCGAGGCGTTGTGAGCTTGTAGATCTGCTATTTTTGACTAAAGTTCTCAGAATATGAACACTAGGGTTCAAGTGGTTAATATAAAAAAAAGGAGAAAAAAACTTTCTATCACTCAAAGATTTGGAGGACCCCCTTTAGTAACTCTGAGGACCCCCTAGGGATCCTGGACCCCCTGTTGAAGACCCCTGATTCATACAGTTTGCGCGCCGGTGCTCACAACGTGCCACGGCGACCGTGGGCTTGTAGCTCTGCTGTTTCCTTTGTGAGTGACACGGCCGCGGCAACTCTATAAATCAGGCGTTTGGAATGGGAAGCACCCAATCATGTTACATCAAATCTGCTAATCTTTTGCTTGCAGGAGCGGGGGGGGGGGGGGGGGGGGGGTTAAGTGGACGGTTGGAAAGAAACCCGCCGCAAATGGGAAAAGACACTTCCGCGGTGAGCGGCGCGTGCAGATGGGAGTCTGCTTAATCAAGACAAATTGCAGATGGGGGGGCTCCGCGGTTTTATCCTCGGGAAGGATTTGATAAAACTGCCTTCATCCAAAGACATCCCTGCACCAGCAGAGAGGTGTCGAGTCTATATGAAGAAGCCCCCATCCCCCACGCCACTGGTACGGTGACGTGATCCTACATAACACACACACACACACACACACACACACACACACACAGTGGGTGCTGTGTGTGTGTGTATATAACTATATGTTAATGTATATGTATATGTATATGTATATGTATATGTATATATACTGTATGTATATGGTCGTTGTCGGGTGGAAACCTTGTATGTCCAAAAGCGTTGTGTGCTTGTAGATCTGTTGTTTTCACTACTTTTGTGCGACATGTTCTGTGTGCCAAATGTCATGCTTCTATCATAAAGTGCACATAAAGTGCACGATTTGTGTACGAAACGCTCGGACTATACTCAGTAGAGAGTTTCTTCTGTGAAAGTAATTTTTTTATGCCACACAATAATGACTGCATCTCTTTTCTGCAGGCAGGCAGGCAGCACGCACGCACGCACGCACGCACGCATGCACGCACGCACGTCTCAGATTGCTTATTTCATATCATTCATCAGACCTGCTCCATAGAGCTAGACCTGCTCACGTGCCATTCATTGAATTACTAAGCGCCGTCTGAAATGTCCTTGATGTACAGTAGCATTTAGCCTACTGAAAACTTCTGTACGAAAAGCTTGAGTGCATGTTTATGCCCGACCGTTTGTCGGACTGACGTTCGGTAAACATGGACGGCCTTCAAAATAACACAACACGGCGAGCACAGCACTGTTTCTTCAGGAGCAGTATTTTCAAGCTTTTCATTGATCACTGACCATGCCCTCCTGGAGTGTTACCTGTAAACATTAACAGATTGATTAAAGATCTAATGCAGGGGTCTTCAACGTTTTCAGGCCAAGGACCCCTTAGCTGAGAGAGAGGTGAATCAGGGACCCCCACAACATATTGTATAAAATTGTGTTGCAGATTAAAAATGTTTTCTTAAGACAGCTTATAGCCTTGTTTGACAGCACTGTCATCATGTTCAAGGAGCAGGCTAATGTGTATTTTCAGACATTCAACCACTTGAACCGTCAAATACTTTAGTCTGCTCTTATTTTCCCTCTACAAACCTCTTTGCCAAAGATAGCCGATCTATAAGCTTACAACGCCCATCGTCTATTTTTGGCTAATGTTCCACTCAGAATAGGGATGCAAGGGTTCACATGGTTAATGTAAAATACCCCCCTAGGGGTCCCGGACCCCCTGTTGAAGACCCCTGATCTAATACCTTGATGAAAGTATTGGTACAGTGAACGTGTGACCTCCGGCTAAACCTGTCCTTTATTCTTCTTTAAGTTTGTTTTCACCTCCTCTTTCCTTTCCCCATAGTCCCTTGGTAAATCCCCCATCCTGAAAGAAGGAAAATGTCAATTGAAAAGGGCATGTCAATTGAAATTTCAGTAAACGCTCAGGCACGCGTTGCCGTTCCCGACTTGGGGAAAAAGTCTGTGTCCCTTAAGCCCGAGTTATACACAAAAGGGTGTCACACACCAAAAGTAGCAGATCTACAAGCTCACAATGCATCGCAACACAACGTGTCAAGTCCAATCATTCTCAAGAAGGAACATTTCCACATCCGGTTCCCAACTAAACCTACAAATTATGCACATGTGCATCCTTGATATCGTTGTTGTTGTTGGGTGGAAACCTTGTATCTCCAAGTTTCAAATGTGTCCGTTCTTTCGCAAAGTAAAGCCCTGCTTCATCGTACAAGGCCGTTGCACAAAAGTAGTGAAAACAGCAGATCTACAAGCACACAACACCTCGCACGGCGAGGCGTTTTGTGCTTGTAGATTGTCTGTTTTCACTAGTTTAAATCATTTTTAAAATGATAAATGCAAAACTAACGGTTTTGGACATACAAGTTTTTCACCCGACAATAACGATATGATTATGCAAGTTTGAAGCACCACATTTTACTAACCATTTAAATAAAACAACTCTTGAGTCCTTGCCAACGCTTCAATATTATTCTTAATGTGGGCCAAAAATACAGTGCACAATCTGTACAAATCTCCAAAATGGTTTACTGTCCAAATGAAGATTTCTTTTCAACCTTAAAATACCCCACACAATCAATTCCTGCTTTACTCTCACCAGATGAGCTTGTTATGTATAATAACAGTTCTATTACGCCATAACCGTGCTTTAAGTGTCAGAAAAGGATTGATTTAGTTAAATGAGTCTGCTCTGCAGACACTTTTATCTTAGATAATTAAGACAGAGAGAAAATAAAAAGTTATACCAGCCTTATTCCTTAGCCATTGTCATTTGGCCTGAATAGAATACAGGCCCTTTCCCTGGCCACACAAAATCTTAATTATTAAGGTTGTAAAGCTTTAGTAGTTGTGGAGGGAGGGTTACAGGTTACATATACGGTAAATACAAGAATAATATCTTAGGAGCTATTATCATCTTGATTAAATTAGTCTGACAGAAAAGATAAATATTCTAGCCCATTTCTGCAGCAATGCTTGTATATTGTAATAACAGGGCATATCCTGAGCTTGCATTATCTCTTACTGTACACTCCAGGTACAAGCTTATTATCTAAATAAGTAATGCCTGAAGGCTTCCGTTTTCCATTTGTTTCAAATAACTGGTGGGCAAATCCTAGATAACAGCATATAGCTTCTGATGTATTCCGATTCACAGCATAGTCTGAAATCTCTGAAGACGGAACAATACCTGAACAAATAGCCATTGTTGTAGTTGTGGTTATCGTGGGGATGATGTTCTGTTTCTGCTTGTCTGTCTGTTTCTCCCTCCCTCTCTTTGTGTTAATGAATTGAATACATAGGACCACAACAGGTCCCCAGGACTTTGTTGTGTTATCCTTTTAGCCTTAAAGTCTCACTGTACCACACGCCGAGACGTGGATGAAGACAGCCAGCATCACCAACAATTTGGATGTCTACCCCTGGAGACCACATCACCAATGAGGAGGTGTTGAGAAGGGCAGGGGTGGAACCACTGTCTGACATCGTCTTTGACAGGAGACAATGCCAAGAGAGAGACCGGCAAGTGTGGCAATGGACTGGATGCCAGAGGGTGGAAGGAGAAAGAGAGGGAGGCCAAAGAAGACGTGGAGACAGACATTCAAGGAACACCTATAAGTGAGATGGGAGTCAGCTGGCATAGAACAAGAAGGGTCGCCAGGGACCGGAGCAAACGGAGGGGACTCGTTGCCCAATGTTCCAATAGGAACAGGAGTAAGTAAGTAAGTAAGTAAGTAAGTAAGAAAGTAAGAAAGTAAGAAAGTAAGAAAGTAAGTAAGTAAGTACCACATGCCATTTATTGACTAAGTAAACTAGTTTCTTACATATATTGTACAAAAAAAAAGAAAAAAAGAAAAAGTCAATCTATCACTTACTCAAAACATTGAAGCGTCATCTTGTAGAATCCTGTACCCTTTTCTTTGGTTGCAATTACCAGATACACTGATGCATGATCCGACATTACAATATTTCCAATTAATGTGTTATACCTGCCTCAGCAAAGTATTCTTTAGTATATGGAAAAAAGGTGAAATCATTTTCAGAATCCTATTCTGCAAATATCTACAAATTCCGTCTCTCAGACAAGACATAAATCGTTTCCATTGTTAATGAGATGTCTAGACTCAGAGGATGTATCCAAAAATAAATCTCAAACTTGATTTTGTGTCTCCCGCCTAGAATATTGTTATGATTCTAATCACATAATAGACCTCATGACAGTCAGGTGATATTACATTCCTCACATACTGTATGTTAATAATATTGACCATCTGACCCACCATACTGGCATCTAAAACAACCCATCCACCCTCCTGAGAGGAAAATGTTTGGGCCAATGGCCAGCATATACCGGCTGGTAAACATGATTCGGAACAAGAGAGCTTAGTTTAATGCAAAGTTAGATACTTCTCTTGTTGTAAAAAGTGAAATCAGAGTGACCATTAATTATCAGACCTACAGAATACAGTATTTAATATACAGTATTTAAAAAAAGTTGACATTCGAGGCACCTGAACCCATTGTTGATTTTGTCAAATAAAACTATGACGAAAAATGTTCGTCACCAAAATTGTTTCACTGACGAAAATGAAATAAGAACTATGACGACTGAAATTAAGACTATACTGACAATTTAGTCAACGACTAAAAACTAGAAACAAATGTTAGGGAGGGAGGGACTAGCGGAAAAGATATCCAGTAGAACTAAAAGACAAGTCATTTTATGTTCGGTTGAGCTCGGGTGTTGCTACCTACAAGCTGTGAGCTTGTAGATCGGCTATTTTCAGCATGCAACCAAGTGTTAAATCAGCCATTACAATGCTGTCAAGGCCTGACAAAATACATTTTGTTGACAAAATAAATCAACTAGATTTAGTCTGAAATCGTATAATATTTAGTCGACTAAAACTAAAAAATGTCAGATGACTAAAACATGACTAAAACGTTATTCAAAGGACAACGACTAAAACTAAATCATGATTTTCTGTCAAAATCAACACTAATTTGGACGTGGTAAAGCTGTCAAGATTAGCTTAGTTAGTTATACGCCTGTATGCCAGCTGCTATGCAGAATGGAGCCCAGTGCTATGCAGCCAGCCTCAGCCAGCACCAAAACAGACTACAGAAGCAAACAGATGTTGCCTGCTAGCGAGTCAAACAGCAGATATGGGCAGGTATTGTACAGCAGTTTTCAAAGTGCGAGGCGACGGCCTCCCCTGGGAGGCGTCAGAGGCAGCGTTGCAGCAGAGGCGACGAGAGACGCCAGGAAGAGCCAGTCAGGATAATCAATAGGAAGTTACTGTGGGCCTGCAGATGCATACAGCAGCGGCTGTGACGTTTGAAGTTTTCTACAATAATATATCGTCGTTGTCGGGGTGGAAACCTTGCACCTTGCATGTCCAAAACCGCTCGTTTCGCATTTATAATTTTAAAAATGATTTAAACTAGGGGTGGGCGATATGGTGATAATTATCGTTGAGACGACACAATGTCTCCACGATATGCCTTTTCAGAGGTATCGTATGTATCGTGATACAATTGAGGGAGCCTTGTAAGAAATCCTGTTTAATCGTTAATAAAGAGATTCATTGCAGGATTCAATTGGTCTAAATCAGTAGCTCTCAAACTTTAAAATGTCAAGGTCTCCACTTAACTCTGACACTATACAATAAGGGTCCATTTGGTTTCATTTGTATACTGTCAGAGTTACATACTTGTAAAGTTCAATTTAGACCTCCCAAAAGGAACCCAGAGAGTCTAGTTTTTGTAAAGTAACTTGAAAAATAACCATAAAAACCAATGTGAAAAAGAATCGTGATAAAATCGTGTATCGTGATACAGCTTGGGAAAATATTGTGATATTGTATTTTTTCCATATCGCCCACCCCTAATTTAAACTAGTGAAAACAGCCGATCTACAAGCACACAACGCCTCGCACCGCGAGGCGTTGTGTGCTTGTAGGTCGGCTGTTTTCACTACTTTCGTGCAATGTCCTTGTGTGATGAATCAGGTCTTTGCTTTGTGACAAAACGTACACATTTGAAACTGGGAGATACAAGGTTTCTGCCCCGACAGTGACGGTATGTGATCTTCTGCAGAAGAATCACAATCCGGCAAGCCAGCGGTGAAAACGGGGAGCGTTTCTTAGGTTTGGTTTCTTCGATCATTTCCGTTCTCGCGCCCGCTCCAACCTCTGTTTAACTTCGACGACGTGCACGCATAGAGTTTAACACGGGGCAGCGGCACAATCTGGGGCAAAACTGTTGGCTGCCTCGCAAACATTTACTTGAATTATCAGCTGAAAGTGATGCATTCTGTTCACAAGAAAGAAGCCTGGTGGACTTGACAAATCTCCCTCCCCTCTCCCTCCTCTCTCTCTCTCTCTCTCTCTCTCTCGTGTGCACAGGTGTGTGTGTGTGTGTGTGTGTGTGTGTGTGTGTGTGTGTGTGTGTGTGTGTGTGTGTGTGTGTGTGTGTGTGTGTGTGTGTGAGAGAGTTTGTCTAGCTATACTTATGGGGACCAAACGCATGTTCACACAGTCACCTGCAGGGGACCTCTGACAGTGTGGGGACAAAATAGTAGGTCCCCACAACGGTTAGGGTTAGGTTTAGAGTTAGGGTTAGGTTTAGGGTTAGGGTTAGGGGTTAGGTTTAGGGATAAAGGTTAGGGTAACTTGGGTGAGGCCACAGGACTTGCAAAAAATGAATGGAAGTCTATGTAATGTCCCCACAAGTGATGTAAATATATATAGTGTGCGTGTGCGAGTCTGTGCGTGTGTGTGTGTGTGTGTGTGTGTGTGTGTGTGTGTGTGTGTGAGTGTGTGAGTGTGTGTGTGTGTGTTTTGTGTTCTGCAATATCAATGATGTTGAGATGAATTCCCGTATGATGGTGCAGAAACCATAAACATGGGGGGTGGGGCAGGCTACACACACACACACACACACACACACACACACACACACACGCGCGCGTACACACACACGTACACACACACACACACACACACACACACACACACACACACACACACACACACACACACACACACACACACACACACACACACACACACACACACACACACACACTCGCGTAAATGCGCAAGCAAGCACACGTAATTCAGAACAGCAAAGCTATTATTTGCCTCATAGTTCTTATCTTTATAAAGGTTAGGGGAGGACAAATTACGTTTTGAATGTTGAGCAGCAATGCGGTGTAAGGCATGCAGGCATCAAACAGCATATTAAAACAACGTTCCCCAGTCACTCAAAGCTCGCCTAAGGATGTGCACGACTCCACGAGCTCGACTCCCATATCCCATATGTCACAATCCCCCCCCCCCCCCCCCCCGTTTCAACGGCGAAAATCAACAACAAATTCCCATTTATTTATTCGCGCGGCGCGCAAACGGCGGGCAAATTGCTTTGTAAATGGCACCGCTCCCTCAGCCTCTGCTGTAAATACAATCTCATTGGCGATGTTAATAATCCTTTTGTTTGCTTGACCAAGAGGCTCTCCAACGCTGCCCGCTGCCTTGATTCAATTATCCGCGGCGTTGCGGGAGTGGAGAGAAACGGAAAGCGCCCGGCCCTTAAAGCCAGCGGTGTTAATGACATTCAAATTGATCACTGCCACATGTTGCCGCGGCGCGGCCCGTTTAACCCATTTAGGCCTAGAATTGTTTAATGCTTTAACTATTGAAAAAATAGCAGATATACACGCTCACGGCATATTTTCAATACATATTTTTCAAAGCAAACTTTTGTAACTCAAATCTCTGCTTCTGGGGGGTCCCCGGAACAACATGTTTTGAGATGGCGGTCCGCGGGCCAAATACATGTAATTTTGGGGGTCCTTGACATGAAAAAGTTTGAGAACCACTGATTTAGAGGAAGGATTTAGAAGTCCGGGTCAAAGATCGGATCAAAGATATTCAAAGATTTGCGCACATTTTCACGATAAAAAAAAAAAATTGCAGATCTACAAGCTCGCAGCGCGGCACTCGGTGCCGCGCTGCGAGCTTGTATATCTGCTATTTTTCAATAGTTAAAGCATAAAATAATGGTTAAAGTGGTTAACGGGCGGCGTTTCCAGGTACTTGAGGTTTAAAAGCTGGGGGTAATGAAAAGAGGAGCTCTCCATTACAGAGAGCGTAACTAAACATGACACCTCCTAGCTGGAATTACAGGGCCCGGACTCGCCGCCGGCGCGCCGTGTAATTCGAGCTCGGGCCGCGACCAAAGCCGAGAGCACTCGTGTTAGGAGGAAGACGGGAGGAGGCATGCCGCGGACGGCGCGCCGCTATGTGAAGCATCGTCATGGCTCATAGACGCGTCGATGGCTGTGGGTGTTGTGTGCGAGAGGACACGGACGGTAGTGCAGGGGTCTTCACTGAGGGTTTAAGTCAGGCACGCGCACACATAGACATCAAAGCTGGCTTGAGTCCCTGCCCTTTTATCCGCCACTAAAAAGTGCCCTCTCAAGACCATGAATGCATTTTTTGCCATGGTGAAAGATATGCAAATGCCCTCTTTCCAAGCCATATACCTGAAGGCAGCGTTCAAGAGAATTGCCTCGTCCAAACTCTCCTGAACTTGAATGCAGCATCTCATGTTGAAAGAATTGCCCTCTCTGTGTATAGAAATCCATGCCGTTACTCCACATCTCCAGTGTTCACTTGATTATTCTTATAGTTCAGTGTGAAAACCACCGAAAATTGCCGATCTCCAAGCTCACAACGCATTGCAGGGCGACGCGTTGTGAGCTTGGAGGTCTGCTATTTTCGATATTTTCACCAAAAGGCCCTTTTAGGGATTTCAGCCCCTGCCTCTCTAACATTCTCTGCACGTCCCTGGTTAAAGGTCTGAAAATACAACGTATTTATAGTAAAGATAAGTAAACAAACCACAAAACATTAATTTACACAACCCTGACGACGGTGCCCTCAAACAAGTCTACGAAACCATCTGTGGAATCTATGAAAAAGTCAAATCTGCAGCATAATGTTATACAGTACGTGATAGGGGTCCCTGCTTCATCTCTCTCTCTCTCAGCTAAGGTGTTCCTTGGCCTGAAAAAAAAAAAACGTTGAAGACCCCTGCATTAACACGCACTTGCACTCACACATGCACACGTTTATGCAATTTAAGACATAAGTTGTACGGCCATAATTACCTTGAACATAACGCATGCCGTGTGAGAGAGCAACAGCCAGCAGGCAGGCAGGCATGACCTTGCCCTTTATGGCAACGTTAGTGCGCCAGGAGCTGGATTTAAACACCCATATTAACTCATATGCTGCCTAAAAAATACCCCTTTGTACTCCCCTCTGCCATGCCCGTGAATCCCTTAAATGTAATAAAAATTTATAAAAAAAAAAATATTTTATTTTTATTATTTTTTTTCCCGGAACTAATGTTTCGTGATCATCGTTTCTACACGGACACATTATTGAGCGGACCAGTTTAACATTGAACCCCTAAACCGGAAGTCCGGTCGGTCGTCTATTTTGGCCCGTCAGCTTACTGTGTGAAGTCAACGGCTTACAGATGGAGAACGGATTGATCAATTTTCAATGTTTCAACGGATTTGAGAAGCTGATGGATTACGCGAACGCACGATGCATAGCAGTGTCCGATCGCGCACGATGGGAATTGGATGAGCGCCCGCGTTAACAGGTAGGAGAAGCAAGCAGTGAGCGACATAGAGAAATCTGCGGGATTCACGGCCATCGCAGCATATGAGTTAAGCCATTTAGTCCTGGAATTAATGAATGCTTTAACTATTGAAAAATAGCAGATATACAAGCTCACAGCGCGGCACAGAGTGCCGCGCTGCGAGCTTGTAGATCTGCTATTTTTTTTAAATCGTGAAAATGTGTGCACATTTTTCAATTTTTTCAAAGCAAACTTTTGTAACTCAAATCTCTGCTTCTGGGGGGTCCCTGGAACAACATATTTTGAGATGGGGATCTGCGCCCAAATAAATGTAATTTTGGGGGTCCTTGACATGAAAAAGTTTGAGAACCGCTGATTTAGAGGAAGGATTTAGAAGTCGGGTCAAAGATCGGGTCAAAGATATTCAAAGACTTGCACACATTTTCAAGATTTTTCAAAAAATATATCTGCTATTTTTCAATAGTTAAAACATAAAAATAATGGTTAAAGTGGTTCAAATCTAACGCGACTCGGGCACGTTCCCGGTATTTGAGGGTTAAACTGGAGGTACTTCAACACCTCATATTTCATACTATAATTGACTGCTCAACTGCACACGCTATAAGCTGCCAGTCGTTCCGCAAATCCTTTTGCAAGGGCTTTTGTTCAGCACTATGCCACGCTCCTTCAGGAGACTAACCGTCTTTGAATGAAGCACAAACTCGGCTGAGAGAGAGAGAGAGAGAAAAAAGAAACGGTTTGGGAAGAAACAGTGAATGTGACACTATATGCATTGGGACAGAGATTGGAGGGACCTATATGGAGTGTGTAGTCTGGGATCACTTCACTTTTCGGGGTAGTAACCGGTCTGGAGCGGAAACCACAACACGTCATGTTGTAGTACTCAAGGGACTACAATTTGGCCGGAAAGATCAAACCGGATTCAGTTTTAACCCATATTATTCCCCTGCGCGCAAGGACATACTTTTAGGGCCTCCCTAATAAACTCCTTGATGCGGAGTAGTTTTGCTTTTGAAAATTGTGTTTGGTATAGGCTTATGCATCTTTTAGTCCAACTGTTAGCAACTGGCAAGACTAAACTAGGCTACTCGAGCATTTTAAAAGGGATTGGGGAAACAAACGGGGGGAGCCAAATCAAAGCGACGCGCTTCTTCTAGTGGTTTCCGCGCTTAGGGCGGAAACCAAGCGGCCTGTAGTGAACGAACACCAGGCTTTCCCCCAGAAAGCCTGGTAGGCGTTGCCTGACTGCGAGCGCCAGACATCTCACTCACACTACGTTTCACTTCGGGATGAGAGTCTGAAATTGAGGGCAGACATTCTATTTCGGCGGGGGGGGGCTAAAGCCTATTGACGTCACACACACACACACACACACACACATACACACACACACACACACGCGACGGCGACGTGGCGTGACATTGCAAAAATACGTTATTTCTCATAACATATTATATGTCTGCATGTTTACGTTAGTGCAAAATGGTATTAAAACGTGAAGAAACGGCACTATTTCATAGTTTATTAAAATAATACGAGTCGAGTCTGACTCCGCCATGACAGTTTTCACGGACCAATCAGAGTCCACTAGACTCTCACGTGGGCAGAGGACACCAATCAGAGTCCACGAGCGAGTCTCACGTGAGCTCAAGAGCTCTGTTTGGAGGGGGCTGGGACCGGAGCAGCCACACCACGTGCCCCAAGCATACAACCCTGATTGGCCCATTCAATGCGCCCGCTCTTTGGGCGCTTTCGAAATAGATTAAAATGTGTGCAGCTTCAGTCCACACTACACACCACCCACCAGCAGGGGGTGGTGATGTGCGGACTGAAGTGTCAGGCTATGGTAGGCGAGGTTATGGAGTGTGTGGTTCTGTCACATACAAGGGGCTCGCTGGGATGGACATCAAGAGCTGCTAAAGTGCAGGCCTGGGAATAAATGACAGTTCATTCCATGCATATGGAGTCCATGTATATATGAATGCATGATGCTCTGGAACTGACTGGGTGGCCGACCGGTGAGAAGATAAGCTGCTGAATGGAAAGAGGGGACAGAATGAAGATAAGATAAGAGAGATATGACAGACAGACGGACCGACGGACCGACAGACAGACAGCAGGCACGTGCACACATAGACATCAAAGGGGGCTTGAGCCGCGCTGCCCTTTTACCAGTCTGTAAAAAGTGCCCTCTCTCCAGACCATGAATGCCGTTTTCACTATGGTGAAAGAAATGCAAATGCCCTCTTTTCATGCCATACATGAAGGCAGCATTCAAGAGAATGCAGCATGCAGAATGCAGCATCTTATGTTGAAAGAATTGCCCTCTTTGTGTAGAAATCCATGCCATTACGCCGCATCTCCAGTATTGCCTTTTTTTTTTTTATCTCAATATTTTCACCAAAAGGCCCTTTTAGAAATTTCAGCCCCTGCCTCTATAACATTCTCTGCACGTCCCAGACAGACAGACAGACAGACAGACAGACAGACAGACAGACAGACAGACAGACAGACAGGAAAGTCAAGTTTTACTCTTAATCAATACTCTCTGTCAGAATAATGAATGAATGTACTTTCTCTGACAAAGGAATACCAAACACCGGTCATTTCCTCCCAAGCTGCTGCACTGTACAAAAAGAAGAAAAAAAACTAAAAGATTTGCCATCTGTGCTGTCTTAACCTTTCCAGAATGATACACTTCCTTTTCCCACACCTGGTGCAGCACAACGAAGCATAATATATATAAAAAAAGGAGAAAACATTTCCAACCAACCTGTGTCGCCCGTGGCCTCTATCAAAACCAGAGGGCAAGTAGAACCGGCTGCCGTCGGCGCGGTTTCTCTCAGAGCCAGTGGTGGACAAAGTACTCATGTAAAAGTAATCAATACTGCAGTATAGAAATACTTTGTACAAGTAAAAGTCCGGAATTCAAAACTGTACTTGAGTAAAAGTATGAAAGTGTTGGCACCAAAATGTACTTAAAGTACCAAAAGTAAAAGTACTAAATGTTTGAAAATAGCAGATCTACAAGCTCACAACGCGTCGCTTTCGCGACCCGTTGTGAGCTTGTAGATCGGCTATTTTCAAATAGCCTGGGTTTAAAATAGGGCTGAAGTCGTTAATGTATGTTTTGTGATATTATAATGTATATCTGCAATGTAGCTAGTAACTAAAGTGTTCAAATAAATGTAGCGGAGTAAAAGTACAATATTTGGATCCCAGATAGTAGTGGAGTAGAAGTGAAAGTATTGGAAATTGGAAATACTCAAGTAAAGTACAAATACCTTAAGTACTTAAGTACATGTACCTAGTTACTTTACATCACTGCTCAGAGCGTGCACATGTATAAGGTGCCCTCCACACTACAGGCGGTTGCCGTCGGGGCTGCTGCTAGGATCAGCGGTGGCCGCACCGCGGTGAGACACAAACACACTCGCTCAGTGAGTAAACGCCTCACGGTATTTCACAATGATGAACACAATCCATGTCTCACCGCCCGCGTACACTTGCACAAACGAGCACGCTCGCGGGGGATTTCACGGGACCGCGCCCGCTCGCCTCGCCGCCCCAAAACTTCGCTGCGCGGCCAAAATAGCCGCCCGCCTCCCATTGTAAATGAATTGCTAGGAGGCGGTGACCGTGCGTAGTATGGAACCCCCTTAATTCTCTCCCTGTGACTAGAACTCTCTGTGGCAAACAGTGTTGTAGTGCTAAATTGCGTCAATGGCGTATTGTAACTGGGGACGCCCCACCATGACGAGCTGAGCACTAAGAGTTGAGGCATTACATTTTGTATAACACGGTTCTATTAACGTGAAAATGGCAGATCTACATGTAGATCTGCTATTTTCACAATTTCTGCCTCTGATATTTTACAATTTGGCCAATGTTTAATTTGTCATTTTAGAGGTAAAAAAAACTCCTTAAATTGTCACTTTATAAATGTGCAGATACCCTCAATACACTCAAACCTTATGTTGGTTTGTTTACTGTTGAGTGAGAAACAATGTTGCACATTAAGCTAATCATCTGGGGACCCCCCAAAATAATGTGGGGACCCCCCCCCCTGGGGGTCCCGACCCACAGGCTGGGAACCACTGCTCTAAGACGGGGGGGCCACCCCGTCGCCCCGGCCCACCGGAGTAAATCTAAGCTAAACACTGTAATCACTCCAGCTGGACAAAACCTCAGATTAATGGACTGGTCAATGCTGACCCTGGGGCTAAAGGGGGGGGGGGGGGGCATCCTGGTGCTCATGAATCTCTGTTTGCTAGACAGCCAGCTCAGTCACTGCAGGAGAGACGCTCTTTACCGAGACGCAGAGTCCCTCGCAGGTGGAGGTTGGGACGAGAAAGAAAGAAAGAAAGAGACAGACATGGGTTTTGACTCTCTCATTGGCCAAGGGCACTGATGTAAAGTAACTAATTACATTTACTTAAGTACTGTACTTAAGTACACTTTTGAGGTATTTGTACTTTACTTGAGTATTTCCAATTTCCAATACTTTTACTTCTACTCCTCTACATCTTGGATTCAAATATTGTACTTTTACTCCACTAAAATCATTTGAAAACTTTAGTTATTAGTTATTTTGCAGGTGTAAATTATAATAAACCCACATTAATCCACTTTAGCCCTATTGTATACTTTGGCTATTTGAAAATAGCCGATCTACAATCTCACGACGCGTCGCATCGCGGCGCGTCGCGAGCTTGTAGATCTGCTATTTTCAAACATTTAGTACTTTTACTTTTGGTACTTTAAGTACATTTTGATGCCATATACTTTCATACATTTACTCAAGTACTTTTTGATGTTTACTTGTAACAGAGTACATTATAAGTGCAGTATTGATACTTTTACTTTTTAGTACAACATGTGAGTACTTTTTCCACCTCTGGCCAAGGGAGACTGAAAGAGGGAGGGAGGGAGTGAGGGAGAGAGAGACTCTCCATACAGTATATCTCCATTTCAGCCAAATGCCATCACCGCCGCCGGTGGCACCAAACCAGCCAGTTGCTGAAGCAGAGTGTTTGTCAATTGTCACATGACATCCAGAGCAGATATAGATAGACCTGCCTCTTGTAAAGCTTCTTTTTTCTTTCTTTTTCTCTCCCTCCTGCCTTTTTTTTTCTTTTAGTACGCGCAAGAGCCGTGCCGATGAGAGCAATATCATCACGTTTATGAGGAAGTAATGATTCCCACTCGGAATTTACGAGCGTCTCGCAGAAAAAAAAAAGGTTTATGAGAATTATATTGGCGCAAAAGAAGGCGGAGAGGGAAGAAAGGTGTGGGGGGTAGAGAGAGACAGGGAGAGAGCGAGAGAGAGAGAGAGAGAGAGAGAGAGAGAGAGAGAGAGAGAGAGAGAGAGAGAGAGAGAGAGAGAAGGCCGCCTTTAATTTGTTTTTTCTCCTCGGGGGAATAAACACAGCTCTATAATATCAGGCATAAAAGTCAATTGCGTCGACAAAGAATAGGCCAATTAGAGGAGCAGGGTTGGGGGGGTGAAGATGAAACAAGGGAATCAAAGGCAATCAATAAAGTATATCCTCTCCTACGCCGAAACTGGAGGCTGCTCGATACCGGCCGGATAGGGCGGTGTTATATCGTCGCGTCGTCGGGTGGAAACCTTGTATGTCCAAAACCGTTCGTTTTGTATTTATCATTTTAAAAATGATTTAAACTAGTTGCGTTGCGAGGCGTTGTGTGCTTGTAGATCGTTTGTTTTCACTAGTCTTGTGCGACGGCCTTGTGTGATGAAGCAGGGCTTTACTTTGCGAGTACAAATTTGAAACTTGGAGATACGAGGTTTCCACCCGACAATGACGATATGGGTCTTTACTCTTTGAGTCACAGTGTTCCTGTCCAGAAACAACCAAATGTACTGTACACTTGGAACAGGGTATTAGATTGTTATTCAGTACGTGTGTATCTAATTGTATTGTTAATGAAACACGGTTCATCCTCATTAGATGAGGAGAAATAACACTTCTCAGATTGATTTTCACTCCGTTGACCCAGAGAAAGTAAAGACATTGGGCCCGATTCATTAATCTGGCCGTAAATTATAACGTGTAAATAAAGTGACTAAATTCTGTGTATATTCTGTAAGCAAAAACCAATGTGCGATTCACCAAGCAGTGCGTACAGCCGTCATTTGTGTGTAGCAGTCATGGGGACACCTTCTTCCCCAAGCCCATTTTAACACCATAAAAGGTAACTTCTAAATGGATAGATCTACAAGCTGATAAGTGACAACGTGTCGCTTTGCCTTTTTGATCTACAAGCTCACAACGTGTCGATGTAAATTGGCTATTTGAAGTATAAAACAAAATAAATCTAAATAGTAAAAAAAGGCAAAGAAGTTTAGGGATAATGGGTAAGGCATGGACGAAAATATAGGTCTATATAAATTATAGAGTTTATTGAGAATAAGAAGTGATTTTATAAATCTATATATAGATATTATATAAGCACTTTCTACTGAGCAATTGCTCAATTTTCTCACTCACCTTTGCCGAGATTAAAAAAAGAATGATGCGCCAATATCCAATAATGTTTATTAGAGCTTTATGGATTAGCCTCCACTGTCCGACTCAGACATCGGAATTGGAAATTAAGTAATGGACACAACTTCCATATATATACTGTATATGATCCTCTTAAGACTGCGTTCATGTGATTTTGTCCATACTTAAGATTAATACATGAATTAATTAATTAATAGTGTGACAAATGGAGTTGGCACGAAAGTCCAATATGCAAAACTGTAGCCACACTTGCATAAAACAGCAAAAACGCCTAATAATTCAGTTCTAAGTGCGTCAACTGAATGGCCAGATATTAATTTGGACGCTACAATGTGCATCCAAGCATCATTTCTATATGTGTTGGCACATAAATATATTATTTTAGGTTTGGCACTGTTGTAATTGATTTAGCATGAAGAATAAACCATTCTAATGACAGCTTTGAGCCCCATGGTAAGTCAGCCTCGGAGCTGGCGTACTTCCCGACGGATCTCCCGCATAAACCACCGACAATAAAACACTAATGAATCTGACCACTAGCGTAGGAATTGGCGGAAATGCCGGTATGTTCAAAATATGGGCGTAATTTGGGCGTAAAGTGCTTGATGAATCGCTCCCGTTTTTTCGTTTTGTGTTTGGCCCACACAGCACTGGTTCCCACAGACCCACACTAATCCACAGCTAAAATTGATTGATAGTGGTCCTTTGGTTCCATGTACTCTCTCTCTCTCTCTGAGTTCAATTAATACTGAGGATAGATGTATAGATGTGTAAAAGAAATCCTATCAAATAGAAAATTAGAAAATAGAAAAGACTTGAGAATCACTGGTCTAAACCACTCGGGAGAGTGTGGTCTTTAAAGTTATACCATGTAACTGCATGCAGGTCTTTAAAGTTATACCATGTAACTTTTTTTATAAAACAAATCTTAAAATTGTCCTAACTGTTAAATTGCTAACGTTTTAGAACACCCACTCCGTTATTTTCAGCTTCTAAAGCCTTCTCTAGATGTTTTCTATGATCCTGGCCGGGGACCGGATTTCGCGGAAAAAATTACGTCATCTGCATCATCTGTATACGTTGTGTATACATTGGCCAATCACATCGCGGATCATACACACATGATACACTACCAGCCAATCACAGCCTATCTGCCGTATCTTCAGGAAGTAGCTTCCCTCAGCTACAGTGGAGCCCCGTCACCCACTTTGAAAACCCCTGTGCTACCGGGTCCACGGGGCCCCTTCGGCCCTGCTGGTCCCATATTGTATACAGCATGTCCAACTTGTCAGCGGCCCCCAAACCCAGACCTGTCCGACATGTTATTCTATAACCCCCCCCCCCCCCCCCCCCCCACACACACACACACACACACCTCCTCCCGGCACCCCACCGTCCCTCGTCGGTCCCAGGGGCCACCGGCTCTCATCCAATCACGCCGCAGATAAATCCATAACTCCGGCTCCCTCGGCCCCCAGGAAAACACAATAAACTGCGCTCATCTTTTATGCATGATTTTTTCCTCGGTCTCTCTCTCGTGCTCCCCGCGCTCGCCGCGCGTATCAATCATCGCGGGGACACTACAGGGCAGCATCCCTCAGAGGGGAGGGGGGGGGGGCGGGGGGAGGGAGAGGGAGAGAGAGAGAGAGAGAGAGAGAGAGAGAGAGAGAGAGAGAGAGAGAGACTGTTGGGGAAATATACATTGTTGCACAACAAGGCAAAATGAAGAGTCCTGTTTCTCTTTCCACCGACTTGGATTCTATTTCAATTTGGCTGCCTGCCCCCCCCAACCCCCCCCCCCCCCCCCCCCCCCCCTCACTCCTCCCCTCCCCTCCCTTCCCCTCCCCTCCTCCCCAGTCTCCCTTTACTTTGTGGGCGAAAGAAAGTAGTTGCGCTAGCAATATGAAAGCGACCTTCTCTCACCTCTCTCCCTATCTGGAGCTGGGAGAGTTTATAGGTACATGCTGGTGTTTTCAACAGACATCTTATCCCTACTCAGGGGAGTAGGGTTGGGGCATGACTCTCCTCCCACACACACACACACACGCAGGCATGCACGCACGCACACACAAATGCACGCACGCATACACACCCACACACATGCGCGCTCACACACACAATCACATATGTTAGGTTCAGAAACAAATACGCATAGAGCCACACATTGCGCGTTGTCTACCTTTTTTCACCGACAAAACTAAATTAAAACTAAGCTATGATGACTAAAACTAAGACTAAATATAGGCCTACTGACTGACTATTTAGTCAACAACTAGAAACTAGACTAAATGTTATGGAGGTACTAGCGGAGAAGAGATCCAGTAGAACTAAAAGACAAGTCATTTTATGTTTGGTTTGTGCTCGGGTGTTAGCACATCTACAGGCTGTGAGCTTGTAGATCGACTATTTTCAGCATGCAACCAAGTGTAAAACCAGGCATTATGATGCCTTCCAGGCACCGCCGCAATACATTTTTGTCAACAAAATCAGCTGTAGATTTAGTCGACTAAAATCGCATGATATTTTGTCGAATAAAACCAAAGTATTTCTAAAATATGACAAATACGACAACTAAATGACATATCATTCAAACAACTATGACCAAAACTACAACGCTGGCAGAGACACACTCACACATGCATGGAGAACATCCAAGTAGGCCGATCATTGTCACGCTAACATATCGTTGTGTCCAAAACCATTTTAACAAAATTAACGATTTAAAATTGTGAAAATAGCTCATCTTGCGTTGTGTGCTTGGCTGCAAAATCTTACTGGCATAATGGAATAGCCTTCACACAAGCTGTTTAAAAAGTCTCTATATGACCATAGTGAGTGCATTCCCTGTTAACACCTGGGGAGCCAAACTCGTTCAGGGACGAGTTATGGCCACTAGGTGTCCCCCTGCCACAGGAAGTTATATCGTTCACAGACGTGGCAACAAACAGTTAACTTTTTGAGACTGGAGCTGCCCTTTGAATGACCCTAGTGCATTACGTCACCCACTCAATGCAGGCAGCCCCTCTGGGGAAGACATCACGGAAGGACTTATCATGCTTTACATTCTACTTTGAAACATAAGAACGGCTTTATCTCAGAATGACATGAAAACTGCCCCATGGAAGCAGAGAGCTGATTGTTTTCACGGCGACACTTTACCGCGATTTTACCGCGATTTTTGGATTTTAGTTTCGCGAGTGTTTGTAAACAAATGGATTATCCTCCTCAATCTTCTCTGGACACGCACGTGCACACGCACGAAGCTTGCGAGGCACGTCAAAACAAAGCGTAAGTCAATGGTGGCAGCAGCAACAGCTATAAATGTTATAAACCTTAGCAGCCCATGTGTTAAGGGATGGTGTGGTATGGCCACCGGGATGCTGAGATTACAGACATAAGCCCTCCTGTCTGTCCCTTAAGTAATAACGGTAAAATGAGACTGACATTTCACTCTGAAAGACACACACCATCCACACGTATTCCAAATCCAAACATGCACTGCTGTTGTGTACACAAACCACACATCCATAAAAAGAAACAGAGAGAGACCGAGAACGTGAAAGAATTAATCAAATAAAAATAAAGACTAGGAATGGAACGATACGCGATTTTATCGTTTATCGTGATAAATGACACTCACGATAATCGTATGGTGGAGATTTAATTTATCGTGATATCGTCCTCCGTCATGCACTGGGATCAGTTCACCTTTTATTTGCCCGGCTGCATATCCGGTACCACTTAAACCCTCTATAATTGGTAAAAGGTACTTATAATATACGTACTTGATACAGTCTTTTTTTTCACTCTATCAAATGCCTTTGCCCAAAAAATAGCCGATCTACAAACTCACAACGCGTCAAGCTGTGACGCGTTGTGAGCTTGTAGATCGGCTATTTTTTGGCACCCAGGATGATGGATTTTGATTATCGTGATAATATCGTAAATTCGCGATTTATTTTGTCACAATAATCGTGATGTGAAATCTTCATATCGTCCCATCCCTAATAAAGACTGAAAGTTGCGCTCGTCAAGGGGAAAGAGGAGACAGACAGTCAGACAGGGAGAGGGAAGCACTATAGGAACGAGTACACGAGAATAAAGTTATTAAAGGCATATTAATATTTGTTCTCCTCCCTAACTCCTTCTGGTGAGAGACGCCAGTATAGCTACTTTTACCATGAATACTTAATCACACGCCAAACACTGTAATTCATCTGAAAGAGAGGAGGAGGATGAGGGGAAGAGGAGGAAAAAGTTTGAAATGTCACACAGGCAGGGACGTGCTGGGCCCCTGATTCAGCCCGGGAAAAAGAGTTGGAGAGGCCCTCATTGCGCGCTATAGAGAGAGATCTCTCTCTATAGCGCTGCTGCTACTCAAAGAGTTGCCATTTCAGATCATGACAAGTGACAATTACATGAGTTATATTTCCTCGTTGTCGGGTGGGAACCTTGTATGTCCAAAACCGTTTGTTTTGTATTTAAACTAGTGAAAACAGCCGATCTACAAGCACACAACGCCTCGCGGTGCGAGGCGTTGTGTGCTTGTAGATCTGCGGTTTTCACTACTTTTGTGCGACGGCCTTGTGTGATGAAGCAGGGCTTTGCTTTGCGAAAAAAAATGACACATTTGAAACTTGGAGATACGAGGTTTCTGCCCGACAGTGACGATTTACTTTGTTGGCCGCCTAGCCCCCAAAATGGAACGAAGGCCGACATTTTATTTTTAATATTTTTTCCTAATGGCCGGCCTGGACCGGCCAGGAATGAACCGGCCGTTCGGGAGTTGTCCCACTTTTCCCAATGGCCAGCACGTCCCTGCACACAGGCGCGGAGGAGTACAGGACACTAATAAAGCTAAGTAAATAGCAATTACCTGAACCACTGACCTCGAGTCAATACAGAGCCATCGGAAGACGAAAATCTTCCACCAGGTGCTCCCCAGTTCAAAGGCTACACTGTGATTGAGGGTTTTGACCTGCACCGATAACTGACACACTTCACGGCAATGATGACGAGGAAAAAGGCTGTAATCGCCGCACAGATGGAGGCGAGTTATGGGCTGGTTGCCACTGTCATCGCAAGCACAATGCATGAGCGTGCATGGATTTGTGGTTGGTCAGCGCTACAATGGAAAAAAAAAATATTGTCGTTTTCGAGTGGAAACCTTGTATGTCCAAAACCGTTTGTTTTGTATTTATCATTTTTAAAATGATTTAAACTAGTGATAACAGCCGATCTACAAGCACACAACGCCTCGCGTTGCGAGGCGTTGTGTGCTTGTAGATCGGCTGTTTTCACTACTTTTGTGCGACGGCCTTGAATGATGATCACTCAAAACATCTCTGGTGGGCCATTAATCTCCAGTCCACATGAAACAACAATGAAAGAATCATTTGCCCACATATCCAACTAGGACAGGGGCCTTCAACGTTTTCAGGCCAAGGACTCCTTTGTTGAGAGAGAGACGAAGCATGGACCCCCACAACCTTTTCATAGATTCCCTATAGTTTCATCGTTTGACAGCACAATCATCAGTGTACCGGTATTTTGGATGCATGTCGATTTGTGTTTTCAGATATTTAACCACCGTCAACACTAGTTCACCCCTGGGACAACCAGATCTTATTTTATTGTTGTTTGGGACAAGATCGACACAATCCTGAGTTATTGTTTGTGTTCAATCTGTGTTTTGAGATATTTTAGTATTTCAGCATGAACGATGATGCATTTTGCATCATATGAGTCATCGTGCTGCGTCATATGATGCAAAATGCATCATCGTTCATGCTGAAATACTAAAATATAAAAACTGATTGAACACAGAAAATAACTCAGGATTGTGTTGATCTTGTCCCAAACAACAATAAAATAAGATCTGGTTGTCCCAGAGGTGAACTAGCCCTTTAAGTGTTGACGGTTCAAGTGCTTAAATATCTGAAAACACAAATTGACATGAATCCAAAATACCAATAAGATCTGGTTGCCCCAGAGGTGAACTGGCCCTTTAATAAACTTGACCTTTCACTCTGTACTTTGTACTGAGTGTACTCTTTTCCCCCTCTACACCAAACCTCTTTGCCGAAAATAGCCAATCTACAACGCCTCGCAGGCGTTGTGATAATCATTAACCAATCGCCTTCATATTTGGCGTGTATGTTGTTGAAACCTCAGGGGAGAGCAGTGCCGACTGCCGAGTGTGAAGCCGGCACTGCGCTCAGCGCTTCTCCAGATGCGATGCATGCGCCACAATTATATGCAAAGTGGATGTAAAGGTAGGCATCGCCTGCGAATCACGCAGAATTATGCAAATAATTGGCAGTGAGTACTGCACTATCAACAGAACTACAAAACACCAACATAGCAACAACACAAGTCTGAGGGACGCTGTGGGCACTGGCGGCGTGTTCCTCCCTCCGCGTCATCAGCGCCCACACCCTAGGTGGGGTTGGCGATAGGGCCTTTCTGTGTGGAGTTTGCATGTTCTCCCCGTGTCTCCTAGGGTTGATACCCTCACAAAAACATGCACGTAATCCTGGTCTCAATAATGCCTCCCCCTGGCTAGCCGGGGCGCCTGATGGAGGGGAAAGGAACTGGTTGGAATAACGTGTTCCTTCCACGCGCTCAAGGTTATAATAGTTTTGGATTTTTCCATTAGTTTTTATTTTTATTAGTTTTGAGGTTTTGTTTTCAATTACAGTTTAGTTTTAATTCGTATTTAAAGTGAGGTTGCTAGTTTCGTTTCGTTTTTATTTTTTGAAAATGCTTAGTTTTAGTTTAGTTTTTATTAGTTTTAGTGTTAGTTTTAGTCTTTTACGTAATATGGGGTATTTGTCAGGGGTGAGATTAAAAAAGCTCCGGAAAAAGTATTGTCTAATAAGGAAAATCAACAAAACATCATATTGTTGAGAGTGGCAGGAATGTTGAGACATACAACTTCTCTCTTTGACCTCACCAACTGGTGTTTTTTTTATTTTTTATTTCCACAAAAGACAAAGACGAAAACTAAGGAGATTTTCTCTATAATTTTATTTTATTTTAGTTAGTTTTGTAAACACACAATACCGTTTCAGTTAGTTTTCGTTTTTTTAAAAAGCTTAGTTTTTATTTTTATTTCAGTTAACTAAAATGTTTTTCCATTTTAGTTTTCGTTTTTTAGTTAGTTTTCGTTTACTATAATAACCTTGCACGCGCTACGTCCAAACCAGGGTAATCTCCACTATCAGGTGAAAAGAAGCAACTTGGACTCCTCATGCATAGAAGGAAGCATGAGGACAGTCCGTTGTCTCCCCAGGCGCGGCAGAGGGAAAGCAGAACCCAGGATTACATAGGCAATTGGCACTGGGTGAAAAAATGGGTTACAAAATTGTGGGATAAAAATTACTCAAAAAAAAAACAAAAAAAACACAAGTCTGAGGCCAGGCCCAACCATTCTTAGTTTATTTCCAAAGGATGTGACTATTTCAAGGAAGCGATCATCTCTGGAAAATCATTACAGCATGTGGATGCAATCTGGATGCCACGTTTAATTTCAGGTATAAAGCGCCTTGAAATGGGCCTTGTTTTTGCATTTCTGTTTTATTCTAGTGTTTGGTTCGACACAATCTCCTGAATCCTTCAAATACCTCCTTCAGCCTACGGTATACAGCATAAGTGAGAATGAATGAATCATTCTCTCAAATGGAGCCTGCGAATGGAATTTAAAATTCAAGCTGAGTAATTTCCAAGTTTCCAACAAATCAAGATTAGAAATTCCGGGGGTTTGCTGTGGAGTAACATTTCAAAAGCACCAACACATCTACGACGAGAGAATGGCTTTGCAACTCTGGAGATAAAATTAGCAGAGGCAATTAACAGGAAAATAACAGAGTTTTCTGACTTTCTAAAATGTGAGAAGCGTTTCAGCATCTTTGTATGTATGTGTGCGCGCGCGTGCGTGCGTGTGTGTATGGGGGGGGGTGTCTGCTGAAAATATTACTTGACAATCAGGGCCTGACAGGTGCAACATTCACACTCTTCACATGAAACACACACTCACAGCAGGGGGCTACAACACCCTGAGGTAAACAAACAGTGTGTGTGTGTGTGTGTATGTGTGTGTGTGTGTGTGTGTGTGTGTGTGTGTGTGTGTGTGTGTGTGTGTGTGTGTGTGTGTGTGTGTGTGTGCGTGTGCGCGTGCGCGTGTGCGTGTGTGTGTGTGTGTTCGCGTGTGTGTGCGAGCCTTCCATATGTCTGAACATTTCGTTCAATATTGTACTTGGTGTGTGAATCCCTCTTCAGCACAACTCAATGGAGGTGTGTCACAATTTCACACCTTTTCTTCCGCCTCGTGAGGCGCTTCTCCAGAGAATAACAGTCACAGTCATGGGTACGTGCGCGTGTGCGTGTGTGCGTGTGTGTGTGTGTGCGCGCGCGTGCGCGCGTGCGTGCGTGCGTGTGTGCGTGCGTGCGTGCGTGCACGCATCATGGTGAACCTGTTCTTCCTCTGCCGAGCTCGGATGAAGTGTGAGAGTACAAATTCCATATATCAGGAACTCAACATCGAACTCGACATAGAAAATCTATTTGCTCCCATAGCTTCCTCGGCTTCTGACAGCTGCAGCCCACAATTTATCCACCCAGATTCATTTCCATCAATATATATCACTTGCTTGAGTATCCTGTCCTCAGAACTAGCTTAATGAAGTCAATTTGATTGTTGGAATAGGCTACTTTATTTGAATTCCTTTCCTTCCGCAAATAAATAGGATCTTTGTTGCGACCCTAGGGAGCATTTGCTATCAATCCCAGGTAGAACCTTGACCGTCAGTAAGTAGGTAACGCCTCAAAGTCTATATCCTCTATAACCTGTTGTGACATCACATTGTTGACCCATATTTGGCAATGCCCATATATGGACGCTCCATAAATGGCCAAGACAGAATTAATTTACAAATGCCTCAATGACTATAAACTGACCTGCCCATATATGGAGATCCCTGATGTCATCAATATTAAGCCCATAGCTTGGAATGCCCATATATGGACATATTGTGTGAGTCTCATGTGGTCAGTGACACAAGACATCTATGATGTCAGACGTATCAGTCAATACCAAAATATTTTGTCCACATTTTGTCCAACTTAAACAACCAACCGCAACCGTCTTGCGCAACCTCGCCATTTAGGACGAGGTCGCTTTTCGCCCGTAAGGCTGTGCTGGCTCCCAGCGCAAAGTAGTACAAAAACAAAACGCAGGTGTCATTGCCAGTTTCCAACCGCATAGTCCTAATTTTCACCCCCAGCTTCCACATTGTATTATTATTAGGGCTGGGATGAAATAAAATTTTTTAATCTAATTAATTACAGGCTCTGTGATTAATTAATCGCAATTAATCGCATTTTAATCGCACATCGATATTTGACCTGAGAAGCATTTTTTTCCACGTAAAACACATTTTGTTGTACGAGTGAATCAACAAGTGAGTTTTTTAAATCTAAATTTCGCATCCACTGGGCCAAGCAAAGCGCTCCGATCGGCTACTTCTCCCTTTGCGTTTGTTGTCTCTTCTTGGTTGGTGCATCGCTATGATTGGTATGTCCGAAACTGAAGGTTCTGTGGTGCAAAAAGTGCGATTAAAATGAGTTAATTTTTTTAATCGCGTTAATTTTCTCTAATTAATTAATCACAATTAATCAGTTAAAGTCCCAGCCTTAATTATTATATTACTAAATGTGCTTATGCTCGTCTGTGTGCCCATGGGCATGTTGGTCTTGATATTAGGTGTGGTCTGGTGCTTTGCTATATCTTAGTTGCAAAAAGCATTTGTTTTAGACCAGCCCCAAGCTGGTCTTTAATCCAGACGAATGGGTGTCATTGATAAAATGGAGTCGACAGCATCACGCGGCCACTATGCATGATGGGATATGGAGTTTCATTACAACACTGTTGTGCCTAATACCGAGCTTTGTGCTCAGATGACATGCCGTTAAGACCTGAAAAATACCTAAACAGTTCTTCTAAACCATAAGAGTTTTCTGAAAATGTTATGTTTCTTTATCTGTGGTGCTCAAAGTTTTTAATGTCAAGGACCCCTAGAATTATATGTATTTGACCGCAGACCCCCCATCTCAAAATACTTTTTTCCAGGGACCCCCCAGAAGCAAAGATTTGAGTTAAAAATAAATAGATTTGCAAAAGATCTCACGATTTTTCAAAAACAGCAGATGTAGAGGCTCGCTGCGCGGCCCTCGGTGCCGTGCTGCAACTTATTTTGACCTATGTGACCTGACCTATGGGTTAGGAAGCAGAATTGGAGGCGGAAACACCCCCAGTGCACTTGCGCCTTAGACCATGTGCCATGGTGTACTGTACACGTGCCATAGATCTTAAAAATAAGGCCCAAAGTCTACGAATCTCAATTTGACCAAGCCCACTACTTTACCCACGTGCTGAGTGTTGATTTCGTCGACTAAAACTACGACGAAAAATGTTTGTCGACTGCGTTTTTTCACTGACGGAAACTAAATAAAAACAAAATAAAAACTAAGCTGTGATGACTAAAACTAAGACTAAATATATTGACAATTTCGTCAACAAAATAAAAACTAGACTAAGGGAGGGGATAGTGGTTGCTCTCAGGTGTTGCGTGCTGAAAATAGCAGATCTACAAGTTTGTAGATCGGCTATTTTCAGCACGCAATCAAGTGTAAAATCATTGCGATGCCATCAAGGCCTGCCAAAATACATTTTAGTTGACTAAATCAACTGTAGATTTAGTCGCCATAAAATCTTATGATATTTAGTCGACTAAAAGTAGACTAAAATTAAAACTATTCTGGTGACTAAATTATGACAAAACTAAATTACATTTTATTCCAAAGACTATGACTAAAACTA
>NC_137830.1:44112349-44143833 GCF_963921795.1 Nannobrachium achirus
TAGCTGCTTTGGAGGAAAAAACTGCAAGACTGACTTGAGGTTTGACATTTTTTTGTTTTCATGAATTTTGTGTTTGCATCCTCTTTCACCGTACTTACAACCTCCCCCCCACCTTCTTTCCTGTGTCTACTATACCAGGGGTTTTCAAAGTGGGGGACGGGGCACCCGGGGGGGACGGGGCACCCGGGGGTGCCGCGACGGCAGTCCAGGGGTGCCGCGAGATAATTTGATAATATTTGGAATATATTTGGACACTTGAAAAAATATTTAGGCTAGTATCATTTTAAACTTGAAGTACAAAGTTATTTTCAGCCTGTTCTAACCAAAATGGCTGTTATCTCAACGTTTTCCTCACAACATAATCACTAAAATATCGCCACTGTCAGGCAGAAACCTCGTATCTTTTGGTAAAGCAAAGTTCTGCTTCATCATACAAGACTGTCGCACAAAACTAGGTAAAACAGCCAAATCTACAGTCGCACTGCGACGCAGTCAAAAACGTGTACATTGTCTATTTTTGGGGCGAGACACAACGCGCAGGTATAAATCAAGCTCGACTCCCACGCTGAGTCTCCACCTCTGCTGCATCCTTTCTTTTCTTTCGCACCCACCCACCACCCACCCACCACCCACTCCTCTCCTCTCTCTGATGCTCTTCTGTCTCCCATCTCCTTCATGGGATCAAATTAACACATTAAACGCCCACGTGGTGCCCACGCGCCAATCTCTTTGATGTTTACGAGTGCCCAACGACGCGTTGATGTGTTGTACAGTAAACTATACTGTACTGTAGCTACTGTACTTGGCTACCGCGTTGATGAAACAAACTCCATTTCCCAACATGCAGCGCGAAATTACGTCACCCGGACGTGCTGTCTGTCTCGTTGACTTCCTGTTTAGCGGCTGCACAAAAATGCTGTTTTCTCCGGATTCTTTTCCTTTTTTCTTTTTTTCTCAAAACGGCGGCCTCTTCTACCGGCCGTAACACAAACACTGTAGCTTAGAATTGATAAAAAACGGTCCTGACTGAAAGAAAAGATTTTCGCAAAATAAACAGGACATGCTTGGATTACATTTACTCTGATTACTTTTCTCGCCAGTACTTCAAAGGTAGGTAAAATGGCGGGTTGCCATGGGCACCAGCAAATTAAAAGTTGAATAATTCTGAGAACCCGCTGTGTTAAGGTGGAGATTAACTCATTCTGGCGATCCCCGTAGAAACCGTAGATTTCCCGCTGTACCGCGGTGCCATGCCCGTCGATCCCGGAAGTTTAATTAGCTTTAATCATTATGAAAGGATTAAAAGTATTATCGCAGATTTTCGCTGATTCTGGCTCTTTAGGCCCGCCCCCCTAACTGTATCCGGTCATTTCCGGTCTGGACCGGATCTAGCTTTCCGTATCCGGTCTGAGCCTGGGCCATAGTCCCACCTCCGTTGGTTTACAGTGTAACAGAAGAGAAAGCTACTCGGCGATGGAACACTCGTTTTTCAATCGGATTTTTGCGTTTGGAAACTTTGATCCAGTCTCTACACGCCTGGATTATGATCCCCGCACATATCGTGCGTTTTGTGCGCGAACGTGTCCACTTGTTACCATAGCGCACAGTTGGCTTTTTTCAATGTTTTTTCATGTAAACACTGGCGGATAAGCAGGGATACAGCGTGGCAACGGATATGTCTATTTCAATGGGGGTTTTTTTATTTGAAAGCTTGTCACCGAGTCTACAGTCTACTAGATGAGTCGCGCACAGATTGTGCACGATGCGTGCCCACGTTAAAAGGTAAGGACAATTTGGCAGCTGCTTACTACAGCTATGTTTAAAATGGCAGCAAAATTGTTAATAAAATATGTGGTGCGTGCGTTTATGCCTGTAAGTGTGTTCTCTGTCACATGCTAAAGCCCAGGGATGTGCAGAGAATGTTAGAGAGGCAGGGGCTGAAATCTCTAAAAGGGCCTTTTGGTAAAATAGTAGACCTCCAAGCTCACAACGCGTCGCGGCGAGTTGTGAGCTTGGAGGTCGGCTATTTTCAATGCTTGTTTATGCTGCATTCAAGTTCAGGAGGTTTGGACAAGGCAATTCTCTTGAATGATAGCTTCAGGTATGGCATGGAAAGAGGGGCATTTCTTTCACCATACCCCCTTTGAGGTTTATGTGTGTACGTGCCTGCTGAAGCCCACTCAATCAGTGTTGTTTTTGACAGCAAATTTATATTTAGTTTTAGTCATAGTCATAGTCACCTGAAAGGTATTAGTTTTAGTCTAATTTAGTCGACTAAATATCCTAAGGTTTCAGGCGACTAAATCTACAGTTGATTTAGTCAACTGAAATGTATTTTGGCGAGCCTTGATGGCATCGTAATGACTGATTTTACACTTGGTTGTATGCTGAAAATAGCAGATCTACAAGCTCACAAAGCGTCGCAGTGCAACACCTGAGAGCAACCAAACATAAAATGACTCTCTTCTCCACCAGTCCCTCCCTAACGTTTTAGTCTAGTTTTTATTTTGTTGACGAAATTGTCAATATATTTAGTTTTAGTCATCACAGCTTAGTTTTTATTTCGTTTTTATTTCGTTTTCGTCAGTGAAAAAAACGCAGTCGACAAACATTTTTCATCATAGTTTTAGTCGACGAGATCAACACTGCACTCAATGTGGTGCTGTTGTCTGACTGGTCTCTGACAATCAGAGAAAACCACAGAGGGGCAGGAGAAAAAAAGCCTTTGTAGCTGTCTCACACACACACACACACACACACACACACACACACACACACACACACACACACACACACACACACACACACACACACACACACACACACACACACACACACACACACACACACACACACACACACACACCATTCTTCGCCTCCTCAATCTCCTGCCATCCCTCTAATCTTCCGTCCACGTCGTCTATCCTTTCGGCCGTCCCTGCGGGCCGCTTTAACTCTCCGATCTGTACTTCTCCATTCTCTCCCCATCTGTCTTGCCACACAGCGGCTCTCCTACTGGGGTTGAGCTCCGTCCCCTTCTGCCTCGGCCACCTCTCTTATCCTCATCCCCGCTCGGACGCAGAGCGCAAAACAATGCCCTGGTGGCAGGCGGCGACTGTAGCGCGGGTCCAGGGGTGTCGCACCAAATTCTGGGCCCCGGGTACAAGGATTAACTGCGCCCCCCCCCCCCCCCCCCCCCCCCCCCCCATGAATGTTCTTCATAGGGGGAGGGGGTTTAACCCATTTAGACTGGGAACACATTATTGCAGAAAAATAGCAGATCTACAAGCTCACAGCGCGGCCGCACTGCAAGCTTGTACTGAATATTTCAAATCCTTCTAAGGTTTTTTTTTTGAAGATCCTTCTAAGGTTTTTGAAAAAAACTATGTTTCTATGTCAGTGGTGCTCAAACTTTTTCACGTGAAGGACCCCCAAAATGATATGTGTTTGGCCACGGACCCCCATCTCAAAATATTTTGTCCCAGGGACCCCCCAGAAGCAAAATTTGAGTTACAAATGTTGAAATGTTGAATCTTGAAAAATACATATATTCAAAGATTTGCCCACACGACTTTTCAAAAATAGCAGATCTACAAGCTCGCAGCGCGGCACTCGGTGCCGCGCTGTGAGCTTATATATCTGCTATTTTTCAATAGCTAAAGTATAAAATAATTAAGGCCCCTCCACCTTGGGCCCTAGTAACTCAGTCCCACTCCCCCCCCCCTCCCCTCCCCCCCCTTGTGACGCCCCTGAGCGCGGGTCGATAAACCCCCGACAACAAAAATGTGGGATTCACTCAAAATTGATTAGATAGCCCCTCCTTTTTGCTTTTAAAACTGTATATTGCAATTGACATGGAGGCCCAGGCCGGGGCTCTGCAGGCGCAAATCCTGCCGAGGTTCGGGTCAATTCCCATCAAGTGGATTGGACGTGGAATTTGTCTGTGGGTGCCTGATCCAATTCACGCCGCCCGACGCCGACATGAAGTGAAATTGAATGGCGGACTGAGGGAATGTGCGCGGCGGGATTATTGGTCTTTTCCTATGCTGAGAGGCAGAGAGAGCTGCGGAGGGGAGAGAGAGAGAGAGAGAGAGAGAGAGAGAGAGAGAGAGAGAGAGAGAGAGAGCTGTACAGTCTCTGGTGTGCATACACCTTGTAGGCTGCCAAGCCCCATTAGAGGGTGACAAACAGATGTCCACCCCGGCTCAGCGCTGTCAAGACTACGGTAATGAAAGACACATCAGCCTTAGAAAGAAAGAAGAAAAAAAAAACTAAAAAACTAAAACAAGAAGAAAAAGGAGAGAGCAGAGAGTATAGAGGACATTCGCACAGACACAAACACATTTAGAGCAGAGTGAGTATTTACGTATATATGTAAAGCATTTACCATGAGAGGGAGGGAGTGGGTTGTTGGCTGATTTACCACTGTTTCAGGGTTGTGAACAACCCTGAAACAGTGGCCAATCAGCCAACAACCCACAACCTCGAATGGTAAATTGCTTTTCTATTCACTTTTACCATATAAATGAAAGAAAACACAGTTGTAACTTGCAAGGTTATTTAGTTACAATCATTCATTGTTTCAGTGGGCGGGGTCCATGAGCCAACTCAAGGTTGTTGACTGATTTACCACTGTTTTGAGAAAATCAGAATCCAGTATTTGAACATGTGACCACAAAAAGTGCAGATTGGAGCAACGGTGCACCTTTAGCACCCCAGGGGCCCCTGAGTTGTCCCCTATTGTGCCCCCTGGTGGCTAAATGTGGCCCCTATAAAAGTACAGACTACTTAAGTATGTTGTCAAAACTTTGTTTTTGCTCTCCTGTAAAATTCTGGAAATCCTTTTTGCGTCCTCGATATGGCAAAATTCAATGGTGAAACATCAATTGTGGAGTTATCTGTTTTTGATAAAAAACGACTGTTGGAGTTATCTGTTTTTGCCCAAAAAATAAGTTTAAATTAAAGGAAAAACTATTTTCTAATAAAGTTACATTTTTTATGATACATCTATTTTGTTAAGTCATTTTTACTTAGTCAAATCCACCCAACTTCAGTTTGATTGATATTACTTTGAGTGCACAATAAAAAAACTGAATTTGTGAACATTTATAAAAACGGAGTTATCTGTTTTTGCAAATGAACTCTTCATATATATATATATATATACTGTACACCAGCTGCGTTTTCAGGCCGAGGACCCCTTAGTTGAGAGAGATGAAGCAGGGACCCCCACAACCTTTTCATAGATTCCATTCCATTTCATTGTTTGACAACAAAATCGTCAGTATATTTTGGATTCATGTCAATTTGTGTTTTCAGATATTTATTTGAACCATCAATACTTTATAAACTTGACTTTCACTGTCCTTAGTCTGCTCTTTTTCCCCTCTACACCAAAGCTCGTTGCCAAAAATAGAAGATCTACAGTACAAGCTCACAACGCCTCGCGCTGCGAGGCGTTGTGAGCTTGTAGATCTGCTATTTTTTGACTAAAGTTCTCAGAATATGGACACTAGGGTTCAAGTGGTTAATATAAAAAAGGAGGAAAAAAACTTTCTATCACTCAAAGATTTGGAGGACCCCCTGTAGTAACTCTGAGGACCCCCTAAGGGTCCCAGACCCCCTGTTGAAGACCCCTGCTGTACACACGCGCGCGCGCACGCACTCACACACGCACGCACACGCGGTATATAGGAGATTAAAGGAAGATCCATAAACTAAAGGTTTCATAGACGCCTTTAAGGATCCAATAAAGATATAATCAAAAAGAATAGCAGTGGGTCCTCTTGCGACTCGGTGAGTTATGTGGCGGTGCCGCGGCATTAAACGCTGTGCCAGCACGTCGATAATTATCTCCCTTTCCAACATGTTGCTATGAAATGATTTAAGGCTATTAATACCCCCCCCCCCCCCCCCCTCCCCCCCTCCCCATTACATTACAAAGCATGTTATCCCTGGTGTTGCACTCTGTTGCCCGCCACCGAATACAGCCTTGTATAGGAACGCTCTATTCCCCCTGCCGCGATGAATCACAGTGCGGAACACTAGCCGAGGGACAGCGTGCAATCTACAAGTACATAATAATGAATTACGCACATGCACGTACGCACGCACGCAGGCACGCACACGTCCGCAAACGGATGTGGCTCTTAACAAAATGGATGCTGCAGGTTGGGAACCTTGACGTTATAATATATTCAATTAATATATGCATAATACCAGATACAAATTCCTATTCTCTGGTGACTGAAGTATAGCTGGATGATGTATATTAAAGGAGTAGTTCACCCCCAAAATGACTTTTTTTTCTATTGATTAGTCACGCCATGGAGACTTGAGTTCAATAATATGTTGGGGTATTTGTCGCATTCCTAAGACAATAATTTGATTATAGTCATTTTAGGGACCCAAATGCATTCGTGTCCCTATCCGGAATGAATGGGGGTACATTTATTGCATCACATTTTTGTCTTAGGAATGTAACAAAAATTATTATTGAACTCAAGTCTCCATGGCGTGACTAATCAATAGGAAAAAAGTCATTTTGGGGGTGAACTACTCCTTTAAGCCATTTAGGCCTGAAAAAATACCTAAAAATGTCTAAATCTAATGGTTTCCTGAAAATGTATGTTTCTTTATCTGTGGTGCTCAAAGATTTTAATGTCAAGGACCTCAAGAGTTATATGTATGCCCACCGACCATACATATAACCATAGTGCGGCACGGTGCCCGTGCTATGAATTTGTACAGATGGAAAAAACGCAAGTTAAAAGCTGACAGACAGTGTGACCTCATGCACTCCCCGGATCCGAAATTACTTATACGGTTATATCGTCCGTTTTTTTTGTACGAATAAGCGGACCCTTTCTGCAAAAACCTTTATAGGGGACAGAAATATAAATCACCACTTCCCCTGTCAGCATGTGACTACGCAGGTAGGTACCCCAGAAAACATCAAATAGTGCCATTATGGTCAGTCTCTTTATAATAATCAGTGAATACATATCGTCGTTGTCGGGTGGAAACCTTGTATGTCCAAAACCGTTTGTTTTGTATTATCATTTTAAAAATGATTTAAACTAGTGAAAACAGCCGATCTACAAGCACACAACGCCTCGTTGTGTGCTTGTAGATCTGCTGTTTTCACTACTTTTGTGCGACGGCCTTGTGGCCCTTGTATGATGAAGCAGGGCTTTGCTTTCCGAAAAAAAAATACAAATTTGAAACTTGGAGATACAAGGTTTCTGCCTGACAGTGACGATATGTGTGTGTGCAAAATCTTCAATGCAAGCAGGGGCAATAGGCCTTATCAAATCTATGTTAAGTCTCAACCAGCTTGAAAGAGTGGGGGGAGAGTGAGAGACAGAGTATTAGGCGAGAGAGAGAGAGAGAGAGAGAGAGAGAGAGAGAGAGAGAGAGAGAGAGAGAGAGAGAGAGAGATATGGCCGGTGGGCTGCAGCGGGCTTTATCAAATGGATTAATTTAACGGCGTTCGTTGCATATTGTCAGAGGCTGTCTTTTCCCTTTTATCAGTCTTTCAAGTCAACCTGAAGGAATTGCACTTGTGATGAAAAGGCACGAACCCGAGAACACCAGTATAACTAGATGTGACAAGACAACGCCCTGAAAAAAAAAGCATCCAGAGCTTGGTATTTCAGTGCGCGAGCGAGCGTGGGCGCACAACGTTGGGCTCCATTGATTTTTCTTTTCTTCCTGCGCGCGCGCGTGCGTGCCTGTATGCGCGAGTAAATTCCTCCCAATGGAAAATGACACTGTGACATTTCCTTTTTTTTTTTTTTTTTGAAAAGCAGCGCACCATGAGTAACAGCAACGCCCAATGAGCAATTCAATATTAGCCTGACAAAATCATTACGCTCTTTCCTCCTAGGTTAAAACCCCACACTACGCGGGCACTTAGGAGTATGGATCCGACGTGTGGAACGGTGAAAGGGCAGGTTAATGCAATCAATTATTTTTTTTACAGTAATGGCTCGGCGAGAGTCCTTCACGTACCCACACAGTCTATCTCCGTCTAATGTAATGGGCCTCAATGATCCCTTTGTGTGGGTTTTTTACTGTAGCTGTTCCCCCGATGACATTTAGAAAAGGACAAAGGATCAGTCAATTGGGAAACCCCAGTAATGGTTAACTATAAAGGCTTAGATATACTGTAAAAAAAAAAATTGTCTCAGGGCACCCCATTTATTATTTTTTTAAATCCGAGACACCCCTACATTGCACACAAGGGTTTTGCTTTACCAAAAGACGTACACATTTGAAACTACGGGGGTTTCTGCCCGACAGTGACAATATTTTAGTGATTATGTTGCGAGGAAAACGTTGATATAACAGCCATTTTGGTTAGAACTGACTGAAAATAACTTTGTACTTCAAGTTTAAAATGATACTAAATATTTTTTTCAAGTGTCCAAATACATTCCAGATATTATCAAATTATCTTGCGGCACCCCTGGACTGCCGTCAGTCACGGCACCCCAGGGTGCCCCGTCACCCACTTTGAAAACCTCTGTTGTAACGCATGATGTTCCTCTCTCACTTGCCTTTGGTGATGAATCATTTCCAGCGCCTCATTCTGTATTTTTACGATAACACGTACAGCACCGAGCAATAAAGCACTAGTGTTGTATTGTATGACATGAATCGGACAATAGCGCTACGTCAACGGACGAAATGAGTGAGGAAGGAGGACTACAGATAAGAAAACAACAAATGAGCTCCCCGCTCATAGGCAGTGGTGGAAAAAGTACTCACATTGTATACTCGAGTAAAAGTATCAATACTGCAATGTAGAAATACTCTGTTACAAGTAAAACTCCGGGAATTCAAAATGTACTTGAATAAAAGTACGAAAGTTTTGCCATCAAAATGTACTTAAAGTACCGAAATTAAAAGTACAAAATGTTTGAAAATAGCAGATCTACAATACAAGCTTGTGGGCTAACATGGTGAGCAACGGCGCAGATCCAAGAAAAGCATAGGGGGGGACCACTGCGCGCGCGCGTCCGTGCGTGTGCTCGTGCGCGCGAAGCGTGTGCGCGTGCCCGATTTCGGGTTTTTTGCGAGATCGGTTTTCGGGCGGTTTTCCCCCCTCATTTTCCTTCAGATACGGGCATTAACGGTTTTATGATGTATTATTTATTTACTTATCAAGTTATCACTAGTACTGCAATAACCAACACAACCAAAGCTTACACGAAAACACACTTCATCAGAAACTTACCATTGTTACTTGTTGTGGTCAACTTGGTCCTTCCGAAATGTACATAGTTCTAACTTCTAGTTCTATAGCAACTTGGGACAGCCAGGTCGTGAGGTTGGTATCCATTTAATTCCAATAAACGTACAAGCGTCAAATGTCATTGTCCAGATCCATAAAAGTAATTTAATTGAAACCAGTGAACCAGTCAGTGCTCTAGACTCTAGTCAAAGACGCCTGATTATGGATCCCACTGGGAAAGATGGATGGAAACGGCATAGAGCGCTCGTTTTCAGTTACTGTCCACGACATTGCAAGCGGCGCGAAGGCCAGCGGACCTTGCCCGCGAAGAGCGGGCCAGGGCCGCGCGGCCGGTGGAGCGCCGCGCGAGTTACGAAGCCGTGGTGAATGCAATCATTCTATTTATGCCCAGGCCGTAAGGCCTGGGCAAGCGCACGATAAACGCAATGATAATTGGGTTTTGGTGCACCTCGCGCGGTCCAAGTGACTACAACGGAGCGCTCCCTACGTCCGGTTCAGCCAATCACAAGCTTCAAAATGAGTCCGGGGCGGGGTTATCCATCTTTCCCCGTGGGATCCATAATCACGCGTCACAGACACAGCCATAACAAGTCGCCATCAATCCAGGAGCCTATATATATATTGTTCCAGGGACCCCCAGAAACAAAGATTAGATTTTTGTCTATTCTGCATCAAGCTTAGCCACAGACCCGTTGGGAAACGAGTTTGGGTCGACTTTGTTTTAGGTCGACCTTTCATGTATTCTCTGAGACACTTCAACACAAACACTGACATTAAACAGTCCTCTCGTCATAACCAACGTTTCTTTCATGTTTCTATGGTTAACTTTTTACCTCAAGAACACCGACTATAGCAGCAATTTGGCACAGTGACCGTTCATCACTCAAAACACTGGCCACAATAAAATACAGTATCCTACTCAGAACTCAGAAGCATGACAGCAGCTCAGCCGTCAGAACACTGAACACACAATACAATAATACAGTCCACAAGCAGTTGGCACAGGTTAGAACAGGCCGCCAGTCCAGAACACAATACGGTATAAATGTCATTCATTACCGGCTTGAGAATTGAAAATCCTTCCTCCTCCTCCAGTCCTCTCGTCTCACACACAGCCCAAAAGTAACAACAAAGTAATCCTTTAGCTTCCTTGTCCAGGCCAGGGTGGCAACAAAAACAACAAAGTAATCCTTTCCTTGTCCAGGGTGGCGGCATTCCTTATTAACTATTTGAAATGGCAGAACCAAAGTTATAAATATTGTGTTCTATTGAGTTTCAGCTGTAGCAGCAGTCTTCTGTGGTTTCTTAAGTTAACTTTCATTTCCTAGCAGCAAACGAACCGTAGACATGTTGCCAGATTTTGCGAGAGAAACAAGCAGCCAGCTATATGAAAACCACCCTGGAATATTGTGGTTTTCATATAGCTGGCTGCTTGTTTCTAAGGACTTGGCAACACAGACCAAACCATTTTGCAGGAAAACAGAGGGGTGTTCTCATATAATAGCATCTATAAATCATTCAAAAAGCATCGTAAATCGCTTCGATCGTGTTTAGTGCATGATTTCAGAATTTAGACCACTATAGGTCCCTGACTGGAGGGGACGGGGGGGGGGACTTCTGGGAGTGACTGGGAGGGGACGGAGTGATCTTGGAATGGGACGTGTCCACTCCGACCCCCGCGGCATTTTCACCTATGATGGTGAGGCTAACATGGTTAATGTATGTTTTATATTAGCATAATTTATATCTGCAAAGTAACTTGTAACTGAAGTTTTCAAATAAATGTAGTGGAGTAAAAGTACAACAGTTGGATCCGAGATGTAGTGGAGTAGAAGTAAAGGTTTTGGAAATTGAAAATATTCAAGTAAAGTACAAATATCTCAAAATTGTACTTAAAGGAGCTATAGTCAACCTTTTCTTGAAAAACGGACGCTAAAATAAAAATAACGTCCAAAATGTTTTATTAAAAAAGATTAAGCTTCATATATGTGTTTCTATTCCAAAATTACAACAAAAAGCGTAAAATAATGATACAATAATCATTTTGGCCATTGTCAGGCCGACTTTGTTTACATCCCTCTTCTATTCTTTTATATGGATTGATAAGGGATATAAACAAAGTCAGTCTGACAATGTCCAAAATGATTATTTTATCATTATTTTATGCTTTTTGTGGTCATTTTTGAATAGAAACACATATATGAAGCTATAATCTTTTTTATAAAACATTTTTGACATTATTTTTATTTTAGCGTCCGTTTTTCAAGAAAAAGTTGACAATAGCTCCTTTAAGTACAGTACTTAACACATTGGCCGCCATTTTAACATTGACTGTATGGCTCTCCTGCCATTTTGTTTAATAAAAAAATGTATATATTTTTTTTATATTGACATTTTTCCTAAATTCTGTGTTTTTTCGACCATGTCTTACAGTACCTGAAAAGAAAGAAGACAACCTCTAGTCTCACCAAAAAATAAAAAAATAAAATAAAAAGCTTTTTTTTCTATAGTTGCAGCCATCTCAAAATAGCCATTTTTGACCAAAATCCAGCTCTAATTGATAAAACTGGAGATATTGACCTTTTTGTGATCGATCGCTTTTCAAGTGGATAATTCAGTTGATATTTGTATTTATGGCGTCAGGCACTTATCAGATAAGTTTACTAGTGTAATAAGTGTAATTGTGTAATAGGGCAATAACTGGAATAGTGTAATAGGGCTGTAATAGGTCACCTCTTGCCCTTAGGGCGTCATACTGACTTCACACAAATAGAAATAAGCTTTTTACCTTTTATTCACATTCAAGTGTTTTATTTTGCACAGATCACATTTTGACACACACACACACACACACACACACACACACACACACACACACACACACACACACACACACACACACACACACTTATAACTTATAACTTTATATAAGGCAAAGCCTATGTGTATAACTGTAAATATGTTCCCCATATTCAACTGTTTTATTTATTTGTGGCACTTGCTTTGGCGATGTAAACGTAGCCTATGTTTTCTCATGCCAATAACGTTCCTTTGAATTGAATCGCTCTCATGCTCTGTTGATGTGCGCAAACTGCTGGCTGGCCTCAGTGGCAGTGGCGTCAGTTCAGAAAAAGGTAAGGTATGGCAACATGACTAGACACCAGTCATGTTGCCATACCTTAGCAACAGGCACGATGAAAAGTACATTTTTATTATTTCCCCCTGTAGCCAAGGTATGGCAGCTGCATACCCCTGCCATACCCAATTGACGCCCCTGCTCAGTGGCCTCGTAGAGAACTGATAGGAATCAAGTTACTCTGCTTGTTGCTGATCCGGCCTGGGTCTATACCGGATGCGGAAACGTTTCTTGCATGCATGTGAGTGTTACATAACCGGATACAGTAGGCGGGCTTTAGAACGGAACAGACTGCAGCGATCACACACGGCCAGTGGTGATATTTCTCCAGGCGCGTTTCCTTCCTTCAGGCTGCAAGCACTTGCGCCGTTGCGCGGCGCGCCTCAAACACGCGCACATGCGCGATTGCGCGTGCACGCACGCTGCAGCATCAGCCAAGTGAGGAGGAAGAAAAGTAGTTTAGGCTTGGATGTAAACAACAACAACAGTAAACTTACTGACAATGACGATCGCCGTGTTTGCATTTCTTCCTCTTGGATTCCACTCGTCGCGACGCGTTGTAGATCTGCTATTTTCACTCCTTTTTTTTGTTACACCGCTGGGAGTTTGGACGCGACCCTTTCCTGAGAACTGGAATATAATACACCTAGAACTCCTCCTCCCATCAGGCTCCATGGATGCGAGGCGTTGTGTGCTTGCAGATCTGCTATTTTCACCAGTTTTGTTACATACCGATGGAAGTTATATGGACGCGACACGTTGCTTTTCTTCAGACAATGGTCGCCTGATTGAGGACTCCGCCGGGGGGGGGGGGGGGGGGGGATATTTTCTCCTCTCCACTCCCGTAGCAGGGCTTGAAGATCGGTTGGTGGTCGACTGGACCGGCCGACGGCGCTGCATCTTGTCCAGTAGGTGATTGTGTTGTTTGTAACCTCGCCTCACCAGGCTTTCTATACGTGTGTTTGTAGTGGGCTGAGGATCTGTTCCAACTGGGTGTCGGTGCTGGGCCCTGGGTACAAGGATTCACTGCGGGCCCCCCATGAATTTTCTACATAGGGGGATTTAAAAAATAGATATATACAAGCTCACAGCATGGCACCGAGTGTCGCGCTGCAAGCTTGTAGATCTGCTATTTTTCAATAGCAAAAGTATAAAATAATGAAGCCCCTTCCACCTTGGGCCCTAGTAACTCAGACTCGTCCCACTTTTCCCTTGTGACGCTCCTGCTGATCTGATCTTCTGATCTTCGTTGTTGTCTGGCTGCCTGGGACATAATATTTTGTTGTCGAGACTTTGGGGGTTATGATGAAGCTGTGTGTTGTTGGCCAATGAGGCAGGTCATGGCTTTCCAAGTGAACATTTTACTGGATTTTGTTTGATTTGTGCAAAATGGTCTCAGATCCAGCTGCTCCGTTGTCGCTTCTGCCAGCCCCTTCACCAGGCATGTACACACATAGACATCAAAGGGGGCTTGAGCCCCTGCCCCTGAGGGCTGCATTCAATAGAATTGTCCACCAAAAGGCCCCTTTAGAAATGTCAGCCCCTGCCTCTCTAAATATTCTCTGCACATCCCTGCCCCACATCCCTTTACATGCGTGTGGCCAGTGTGCCGCTGATTGCACTCTGCGGGCTGCGCTCTGCCACGCTAAATGCATTCACTGTGGTTTATTGGGAGTTTTATTCATTTCTATTGAGATTTATACGTTATTACACTCTTGTTTTCAAACACACTTACTGTGATGAGTGATATCTTTGGTTCGTTATATGACTGAAAGCTCAAACTTTTTCACGGGCTGCAGAATAATGTAATTAAACATTACATTATATAAAAGCAAATTCTCGGGACTATCGGGCCTGGCGGGGAGCGACATTGGAATTTTCTCGTGACTATCGGGGGAGGCGGCCAATGAGTTAAGTGAAGCCCTTTGCACACAGGACAGTTGAGTTTTTTTTTTTTTTTGTTTGCTGCATGAATAAAAAGCATTGGATTTGGTGTGCAATGCTGTGCGGAATCGGCGCTGCGGATCCCAAAAGGAGTCATAAAAGGAGTGATGAGTTTCTTTACCACATGCGACAAGACGCACGAATCGAACTGGGTTCGATCGAGAAAAAAACGCACAGCCGCAGCCACTCGTCGCACGGCTATTTCGGATCCGGTGTGCATGAGGTTGTAGAGAATCATTGTTTTCTTTTAAAAAAAATGAAATTGTCCGTTTTATCTGTGCGGATAAACTCGCCTGTGTGCAAACTGCAAAGGGCTTAAATCCACTTAGTTACTTCACACCTCGGCTTGCAGGGACGTGCGTGTGTGCGTGCATGCTCCGTCATCAGCCCACATCAGGAGCACCGTCCACGTGAGGCTATGTGGAGGAGGGCGGCTTTCAGCGGCGCGCCAGGGCACCTCATTACCGCCCAGAGAGGGGTGCAGGGGGAACACAGGGGGTACGCTAGGCTGTGAAAACAGCAGCATGGGGCCAGGATATCGGGGCATGCTTGTTGGCTCTTTCCTTATTAAGCCTCAAAGAACGGGAACACGCCCGAGTCGCGTTAAGATTTGAACCACTTTGTAATGCTTTAACTGTTGAAAAATGGCAGTAGATCTCACAGCGCTCACTGCGCGGCACCGAGTGCCGCGCTGCGAGCTTGTAGATCTGCCATTTTTTGAAAAATCCGTGAAAATGTGCGCAAGTCTTTGGATATCTTTGACCCCGATCTTTGACCCGACTTCTAAATCCTTCCTCTAAATCAGCTGTTCTCAAACTTTTTCATGTCAAGGACCCCCAAAATTATGTGTATTAACCTGATTCTATAAATGTTTTACAAATCCTTCTAAGGTTTTTGAAAAACGCATGTTTCTACAGTATTTCAATGGTTCTCGAACTTTTCATGTCAAGGAGGACCCCCCCCCCCAAAATGACATTTATTTGGCCGCGGACCCCCATCTCAAAATATGTTGTTCCAGGGACCCCCCCAGAAGCAGAGATTTGAGTTAAAAAAGTTTGCTTTGAAAAATGTGCACACATTTTCACGATTTTTCAAAAATAGCAGATCTACAAGCTCGCAGCGCGGCCCTCGGTGCCGCGCTGTGAGCTTGTAGATCTGCTATTTTTCAATAGTTAAATCAGTCAATAATTCTAGGCCTAAATGCGTTAAGCACTTCACACTGTGGCCCATATTAGCCGCGGCGCTGACGCCCCGGCTATGTCGCCGCGCACAGCGCGGCTTTGCCCCGCTGATTGCTATGTTATTGCCAGCCTTGTTGCTTTTTCCGCGCGCAAGTCTGATTAACAAAGTTGTTACCAAAGAAAGTGTTTGTGAGGGGGTGGTTATGTAAGCGCCGTGCGAGGCGCAGACTGCGGTAGACTTTTCTTTTTTAATGGCTGACTAAGTAATGTGATGGAGCGTTTTATTATGATGGCTCCATAGTGTTCCGAATCAGAAGTGTATGGTGGCTGATGAGTACGAGTTACACCACGGAATTATTTTAAAAGCGGCACCGCCGAAAGAAAGGCAGCTTCTGTCAAGCTCCTTTCCTAATCATCAATTTACTGGGCTCATTAAAAGGGAAAGCCAAAAACACTTCAGTCAAAATGTGCTGTATTCATGGGTGATGCCTCAGTAGAAGGATAAATTACATGTTAACTCTCCCACCGCTTCGAACGTTCACGTTCGCCCCATTTTTTACAGAATCTCGATGCCAATACGGCGCTCGTTCGGTTCGTTCGTCTGATGACTGTAAGCTGATGAGGCGTCGCGCGGCCGTCTACTGTAAACACATTTTCCGCGGTGATGGTGTAAAAAATCCATTATGCGTTAGATCAACGGAGAACAATTCACTTCCTTGTTGATTTCCTCTGGCTCTGAGGCTCTGTGGCCAGTGACTGGTCTTCTTCTTCTTCAACACATAACAGGCAAATTCACATTCATTCTCGCATGACGCCGCCCTCTGCTGCCTGGCAGACCAAAGTGCACTATTGCACAACCAAAAAAAAATAAAAATAAATAAATAAATGTCTGTCTGTCTATCTACTATAACGTCGCAAAGGTAAGCCGCTTTTTGATGGCGCCAGACCCAATAAATAAATAAATAATCTGGCAGTATGAGAGTTAAGTAAAGTAAAACTTTCTATTAAAGCAAAATTACATTATGGAAGAGGTTTGGGTTGTGTAACTCTAAATATTGGTGAGATAGGTTCAATACTTAGTCCATTGAATATAAATTAATATTCCAAAATATTCTCCTCAGACAAGTCTTATATAAGTTATATAAGTTGTTCCTTATTGAACAATATATGCACAATGAAACAGGTTCCAATAGCTAGTATAAACAGAAAGGTAGATTCTGTATGTGAAAATACAAATCATTACAGCATTTCTGTTTAGTGAGTGCAGTGGGCGGTGATGTAGAGAGCACTCAGTGTGGCTTATTTACGAACGACCAATTAAGCCCGGATCAGAGTCAACGGTGGAGAGCTATCCACCGCAAATTTGAGGTGGAAAGCTTTCCACCTCAAGTCAGAAAATAAGTGCAGGCCATCATAGTCACGGCCCACGGTGAAGTCCTTTACCCCGTCTAGACCGGTTCAGGTCGACCAATCAGTGAACGGGGTGTAGAGCCTGTCTGTCTGATAGTAAAAACAGAGAGATGTGTTGGGACTCGCGGTGGAAAGCTCTCCACCGCGAGGAATGATGTAACGTTGTAGTTTCATGACTCAAAAAGACTCGAAAAGACTACACCGCGGTGGATAGCCTTCCACCGCGGACCCGACTATGATCCGGGCTTTAAGGGACAGCGGTGCGCTTCTTCAGTCTGAACCCTGAAGGAGAAGCAGCAGTTGCTAACGTAACGTTGCTATTGAAAGGTAATTTAATTCATAACATTGGCCTACCTGCTGTTAGTTTACACGTTGATATGTGTGTAACAATAAAGCCCAAAGGACCAATCAAGCAGTGTTGTACCCGAACGCGTTCAAAGAACGATCGTTCATGAACACGTTCATATTTTGGGCGAACGTGAACTGAACGTAATTGTTTTCGCTTGATGAACGATATTGTCGAACGCGGTCATTCTGACGCCCGTGAACGGCGTTCGTCGGCGTTCGTCGGCGTTCGTCGGCCGTTCATGCGGCGGTCCGCGCCTCCGCGGTCATCTGTCCTCTCCTCTCTCTTTTCATTCACATGCTCCAATAGCACGCACTGCACGCAGCTCCTCGTGAACGTTGATATGCGGTGCTGTCTGCACTCTGCAGCTGCACTGTGAATCTCCTCCTCGTTACGTCTCGCAAGCCTGACTACTTTGTCCTATGTGTGTTGCACGGCGAAAATAGCTGATCTGCAAGCTCACAACTCGTCGTATCCACGAGACAACGTGAGCTTGTAGATCAGCTATTTTAACCAACGCGGAAACATGCTGTGCGCCAGGTTTAGAAACGTCTGCTTTCAGCCCTTCACAATAAGGGTGCAGGAAGACTGGGCACTGGGCAGTGGGCACATAAATATTGTGGGCACGTCAATGTTAAGTTGGATGAAATTATTGCTGTGTGTGTTTCTATATGGGCTGTGTCAATAATTTTGACAAATAATAGCATTCAGCAACGTCTAAACATTTATATTATATATATAGACATATAGTCTATATATATATATATATATATATATATATATATATATATATATGTTTTTTTTTTTTTTTTTTTTTTTGAATAGCCAAAAGTATAAAAAGAAGAATATGGTTAAAAAAAGAACGAAAAAGAACTAAGTTAGTTCATTTTGGGGAACCATGAACTTTAGTTCATAATATAGAATTATGAACTATGAAATGAACTAGTTCATTTTAGAAGTTCTGAACTTGAACTTGAACTAGTTCGTTTTTAAAGTGAACTTTCCCAACACTGCAATCAAGCCGCAAATGGTGCATTTTGTTTTCATTTCCGGTGCCAGAGAATGTATTCGCTCTTTCTGCTATTCTGTCTTTGTTTCTGTCTAATAAAACATATTAGTTCTAATTACCAACACATTATTTCTTGTTATGGCTTTATTATGTCTTATGCTGTCTTAAAGTGTACTGTAAATTAGGATGGGACCTCATTTCCTACGCCATTGTTCACCGCTGAGAAGCGCTCGAGACACCGCCATGAAAATCAACCAATCAAAACACTGCACTGACGCAACGCACCGTCAAACCCCAACTTCTGAGTAGGCTTGGTCAGTTTGTGCACTGAGCACATGCACCGGGGGCGCAGCACACTGGATTTTCGAACGACAACGCATCAAGTGCACCGAATAAACGAACGACAAGAGGGCACACCAGTGCGCCGCCGAGTGCACATTTTTCAACGCACCCTTTGAGACCAGATTCACCATGTAATGTACTGTACCCAATATTGGAATATCAATTTCTATTCTACGGAGCAACTATATACCCCACCGATATTTGGAGTTAGTGTACATCAGGGTTCCCCAATTAGTTTTCCCCATGTGCCGAATTATGTCTAGGGTACCAAGCCGAGGGCCACAACATTGCAGGGGGCGATGGTGGCATTCCCCTCTACTCCAGCGACAGTTCAGATATCGTCTTTGTCGGGTGAAAATCTTGTATGTCCAAAACCGTTTGTTTTGTATTTATCATTTTAAAAATGATTTAAACTAGTGAAAACAGCCGATCTACAAGCTCACAACGCCTCGCACCGCGACGCGTTGTGTGCTTGCAGATCTGCTGTTTTCACTACTTTTGTGCGACGGCCTTGTACGATGAAGCAGGGCTTTGCTTTGTGAAAGAACGTACACATTTTGGAGACAGAGGTTTCCACCCGACAACGACGATAGTGTTGTTGCTGCTCACCATTATTACTGGGGTTGGTGGGGGCCAGACCACAGTAGTCCCCCGCGGGCCACCTATTGGGGAACCCTGCTGTACATCATTGCAAGGTTAACTACACAACCTAATCTACCAAAGTGTAATTTTGCTATAAACCCATAAAGCATATCATTTTGTGTTGTTTTATCACACTATAATTCATTATAACAGTGATAATGCGGGACACAAAATATTATTATGCATTATAACAATATTATTATTACTATTAAAATACACAAAGATGCGAATAAATGTGTCCAGCAATTATAATAGAATTATGTTACTTGTCCTTATAAGTCTTTATGTAATGCTTTGAATCATGATTGTTAAAAAGCATTATGAATATTTATGAGCACTTATACTGCACTTAACATGTTTATAAATGCATTATCAAGGTCAACTTTTACACGTATTTGTCCATTCGACACCACAGCACACCGGATTGAAACATGGGCTTCATAGAAAGTATCACTAAAGTGACTCAAATGCAATTTATCAAGGGCAAGATTTTACATAAAAGAATGCAATAAAATAGCAATATTATATATTTATACGAATCTGCGGATACATTCCCCTAAGACCCGTTATTCACAAACTCACCAAATCAATTTGCGTTTGTGAGGTTGCACATTTTCACAGACCTTCCACTGGCGTATAAAAGGTGAGTGCACAATCAAGGCTTCTCTAATGCGTCTCTTCTCTTTGTTCGTGAGTGAGCGTGCATGTGTGTATGTGCGTGTGCGTGCGTGCGTGCGTGCGTGCGTGCGTGCGTGCGTGTGTGTGTGTGCGATGCGCGCGCGCCTGCGTGCGCGTTGTGTACAGGGAGCTTTAAGGGGCTTTCAGTCAGCCGCTCAGCTAATTTGATTTTAAATCTGGCGAGTGGCAGAAGTAATAGAGGGGCTGAGCCGTCATCTGGGGTCTGCATCAAACAGCTCATTTCCCCCTTGGTAATGAACATAGATGCTACCCAGACCACAGGGTGTGAAGGGGAGGTGGGACGCAGCGGTGGGGGCGAGAGAGAGAGAGAGAGAGAGAGAGAGAGAGAGAGAGAGAGAGAGAGAGAGAGAGAGAGAGGGGGAGGGAGGGAGAGAGGGGGAGAGAGAGAGAGAGAGAGAGAGAGAGAGAGAGAGAGAGAGAGAAAGAGAAAGAGAGAGAGAGAGAGGGAGAGAGGGAGAGAGGGAGAGAGGGAGAGAGAGAGGGAGAGGGAGAGAGGGGAGAGAGAGAGAGAGAGAGAGAGAGAGAGAGAGAGAGAAGCGACGAGGAGGACAAATACTGCGTTTGTAGCTCGGAATGACCTGAGGTCAGGAGGAGGTCGGTTCAGGCCTTTTTGGAGAAAGTACAAACATTTTGTACTGAAGTAAAAGTATCAATACTGCAATGTAGAAAGTAAAAGTCTGGAATTTAAAAATGTAAAAAGTATTGGAATCAAAATGGAATTAAAGTACCAAAAGTAAAAGTACTAAAATCTTAGAGATCTCCATATATGGGGCATAAAATGGACGCAGACAGACAGATAACTCCATATAATATGGACATAAATGGACACAGGCAAAACAGATGGTCAAAACGGGTCCTAAAGAGATCTACATATATGGGCATAAAATGGACGTAGACAGACAGATATCTCCATATATGGGCATAAATGGACACACACAAACAGATGGTCAAAACAGATTCTATGACAACAGGTATAATGGAGTTTGCATTAAAGGGCGGGCATTCATTCCCTATTTACATTGTTCCCGAGTTGGCCAGGTTGCCGGGCGGCCGAGCTTCTAGTGTTTGAAAATAGCCGATCTACAAGCTCACAACGCGCCGCGATGCGACGCGTTGTGAGCTTATATATCTGCTATTTTCAAATAGCCTATGTAGAAAATTGGGCTAAAGTGGTTCATTAACATTATGTGTTATAATAATATAATAATTTATACCTGCAAGTAACTAGCAACTAAAGTTTTCAAATAAATGTAGTGGAGTAAAAGTACAAATTTGGATCCGAGATGTAGTGGAGTAGAAGTAAAAGTATTGGAAATTGGACATACTCAAGTAAAGTGCAAATACCTCAAAATTTTACACTTAAATACAGTACTTAAGTAAATGTACTTAATTACTTTACACACTACTTTTGATATGCCTCCACCCAGGTCAGCTCTTGAGAAACTCAATTAACAACTTCACCTACACAGGAGGCAGACGCGAACAAGTTAACATGGCCATCCAAGCAATGAGAGTGGGGGGAAATTGGAAAATAAAAGACTGATTAAATTATAGTGCGTGGGTGCCTTTCAATTGAAATGTGATTGCACATGGCGGATCTTACGTCTGGTAGTCCTCCGCGATCGTCCAGAGCTGTCGTCTGTGCTGGTATGCGTTGGACAAGCTATCAAGCCCGTCTAAACAGAGACGTAATAGGAGTTGTAAAAAAGACACATAAAACCTAATAAGGATGGAGGAAAACAGTGATAAAGCGGAGTAAACTACCAAGTGCAACCGACTGTACAACTTGAACAATTCGAACTCTACTTCTTCTCGGCCAAAGGCTTATTGGTGTAATCGACTATCTACGTGTCTACTGTATTCTTAGCAGACATTCTGGATTGACTCAGCCCTTTGAACCTGTAAGATACAATACGATATAGCGTTTTCACCGCACTGAAACGTTATACACACTCAGCACTCAGCAACAGAAGTAAAGAAGTACTTAAAGAAAAACGTTTTAGATACAGTATGTTAGGTACAGTATAAAGCAAACAATTTCAGTCTAAATACAATTTGTAATTATTAGAGGTGTAACGATATAGTAACTGCATCGAAATATCGTTTTTAACTCGAAGTATATCAAAATGAAAACAGCTCAAATCGAATCGTATCGTTTGATTTTGTATCGTATCGAATCGGCAGTGAAAAGAATCGATTGTATCGATACTACCTACTTGTGCATTGTATTTAGCATTTTTAAGAAGAAAAAATGAAAAGGAGGGGTTTAATTACTTTTCCATTCCATATAGCTACACTGGTCTATTGATAAATGTGTGTAATCTCTGGGTTCATATCATTGTGCAGTTTTGTCAATATACAATGTCCATGTATTTGGCAGATAATCACTGTGTTTACTTATTTATATCCATAATAATACATGTTTCCCTTAAAAACCTGCACTATCCACACGTTTCACACAGATTTAATTTCTTTGCTAAATATCGATTTTAAATCACTGAATCGTATTGTATCGTATCGCCATGAATGAACCAATATCGTCCATGTATCGTATCGTCAACCATGTATCGTGATATGTATCGAATCGCTATTAAAATGTATCGTTACACCCCTAGTAATTAGTCAAATCTTATTATATATTTTTGTTATCTATAGCACAAGGTGGCACATAGTCAATTATGTCAGGGGTGTGTCCGACTTCAGTTGTGGTAGTTAAATGGCACGTTACCTGAGCGCAAAGTGAGGAAAGGGATTATATTTAGACTCTGAATTAGTCACGGGTGTGTTTCGGATATCACATTAATCAAACCAATCAGAGTGTCGGCTCCTGTTACTCTTAAATAGAAGGTGCGCCCACTCCGTGGCCGTTGCTGTTTGAATGACGGATTTGACAATTGGAGGAGACGCAAACAATTTTCGACGGCGGAAAATTGCATTCTACCATCTACTGGAGCAGCATTAATCATCTGATATAACGATGCACAGAGACGTGGGGGAACCAACGCGTGGGGGAACCAACGCTCTCTGCTCACCCAAACATCACACGGAGGCAGTGTTGATTTCGTCGACTAAAACTATGACAACTTTTTTTTTTTGGATTAAAACGTTAGGGAGGGACTATAGTGAAGAAGAGAGTCATTTTATGTTTGGTTGCTCTTCAAGTTGTTGCGTGCTGAAAATAGCAGATCTACAAGCTCACAATGCGTTGCAGCTCGACACGTTGTGAGCTTGTAGATCTGCTATTTTCAGCACACAACTAAGTTACGATGCCATCAAGGCTTGCCAAAATACATCTCAGTGACTAAATCAACTGTAGATTTAGTTGCCTAAAATCTTATGATATTTAGTCGACTAAAATTAGACTAAAAGTAATACTTTTCAGGTGACTAAATTATGACTAAAACTAAATGGCATTTTATTCAAAAGACTATGACTAAAACTAAATTCAAAATGTGATGTAAAAAAAATGCAGTGGTTGTGCCGCTGCGCTCAGAAGACCTGTCCATACAGTCTCCGACCACCGAACTTTTCGCCGGAAAGGTCCGACTTTCTAAACTCAAATCCGGGGTAATGCTTTTCAGAAGTTGAGAGTGACGTCATTTTGTAGTTGAACCGGACCTTTCCGACGGAAAGTTCGGTGGTCGGAGACAGTATGGACAGCCCTAGAATCACCACCTGTAGTCTAATATGTGCTCATGTCCAAGAGACATCTATGATATCCTGATATATCAACTTAATAAGCCAGCAATTTCTTTATTACTATTTACAGTAACACGACTAGCCCTCATAAGTCACATCTGCCCATGAAAGATTGCGGTGCATCTTAGGAATGGGCTTATTGTGTCTAAAAAGACATATTTAGCCACGTGTACGCATGCCCCCACCCACTGAAATGAAAATAGTTAAAATCACTTAAAACGATAGAAATCAGTAAATGAAAACATTTTAACACTCATCTTTTCTTTTCTCTAATTACAATCTAAAATAGAAATCCGCAAATGAAAACATTTTAACACTCATCTTTCCTTTTCTCTAATTACAATCTAAAATATGAACCCTTAAGTAAACATACTCAGTTACTTTACACCACTGTCACAGAGTGTAAAACATCTCCGTGCATTTATGTACGCAGTAAGGAATCTATCTTGACAAACACTAAATAGAATACCTATAACACAGCATCAGCTAATTCATGCTCCCTCGCACGTCAAAGTGTAAATCAGGCCTATAAGTCGACTAGTCCTATCATTTATCAATCCATTAAGGCAGACAGATCACTCATGCTCTGCTTCAGAGTTGTCCTGCTTCACACACAATTACATACGCCCTGGAGCTGCCTATTATAGCCATTATCTACCAGCCAATGAGACGCTTCTCTGGAGCAGGTTGGGGTTAAGTGCCTTGCTCAAGTACATGCTCTGTAATAGCTCAAAATGGAGCAGGAGCTAAATCCGTCTGAGACACTCCAGAGATGTCGTTTCTTTTTTTTCTTCTTCCCACTGGGATTTTTCTGAAACGATTTAGGTGCTGATGGCAATCCAGCTTCTTATGCATAATCGTCGTTGTCCGATGAAAACCTTGTATGTCCAAGACCGTTCGTTTTGCATTTATCATTTTAAAAAATGATTTAAACTAGTGAAAACAGCCGATCTACAAGCACACAACGCTCGCACCGCGAGGCGTTGTGTGCTTGTAGATCGGCTGTTTTCACTACTTCTGTGCGACGGCCTTGTACGATGGAGCAGGGGCTTTACTTTGCGAAAGGACGTGCAAATTTGAAACTTGGAGATACGAGGTTTCCGCCCGACAACGACGATAATACTATGCGTGCATTATAAAAATATAAACATTAACCGAAGGCATTCTCCTTAAAGGAGTAGTTCAACCCCCAAAATGAAATTTCTTTCGACAAAAAACTAAAAAATATTACTGAACTCAAGTCTCCATGGCATGAGTAATCAATAGAAAGAAAGTCATTTTGGGGGTGAACTATCCTTTAACAACTTACTGTACGTTTTTAATTTAATTTTTAAATGTCCATCAAATACAAAAAGGACAAAGCCTCACGAGCTTGTAGATCTGTCATTCAAAATAACAATTATTGTTGTATTATTATTTAATGCTTATCGATATTAATGATATGGCCAAAAAATGGGGACATTCTCATTTTATACTCCATATTCAGCTCTACTCCTCTAGCTAGTGGTCAGTCACCTCCCTGGTGACTATGATGAAATAATCCAATAGAAGTGTGAGGTAGAATTGAATTGAGAAATTTAATTCAGATGCCTCTGTGGGCGCTTTCGACCGGCAAAGAACCGGTTCAAGGTTCTTTTTCCCAGCGTACAGGTCAGCGTACAGGTCTCCACCAGGTCAGGTAGGTTATTGTGGGTCAGCAATGCAGATCCGTTGGTGAAGTCAGACTCGCGATCCCTTTCTTCCACTGGCGATGACATCATTGCGCGGTGAAAGGTCTGGATCGCCGAGAACCGCATTTTTAGTCTGCATAATTTGCACTCAGCAATGGCGTCTCCATGCTGAAGGATGAAAACATCCGGAAACTTTCTGGGCTGTGTCAAGTGACACGAAACGTGCACGTTTTCACTCTGGCTCTTCAAAATAAAAGCGGACGACAATGGAAGGAATTTGTGGCAACTTACTGTCGGGATCACTACAAAATAAGAGGCACTAAAAGTGTTTGACGCAGGATCTGACATGAATTTTGACCAGAAGGTAAGATTCAATGTGTCCCTCTAGCAAGCAGGCAGGCTCTATTAGATCAATGGTAAAAATGGCAGCACTTGCGCAGGAAACCGGATTCAAATCCGGGGTAAAAGAGGAAAGTTACACACTAGGCTAGAGCAGCTACAATAGCCTACAAATTACATTGTGTTCATGCGCAGTGGTACAGTAGGAGTCACTTATTTCAAATATTCAATTAATTTCAAGTAGTGAGGGGTGGTGGCGTGTGTTGGTGTGGGCTACACTGGAGTTGTTAGAAGCCTAAAATACTTGTACTGGGTCTAATAGATACAGTAGATCATATCGTGTCAATCAATAGCTTGTCTAAATGAAGATTTGCGGATGGCAGAACTTCTTGCAGCCCTGAGGGGAAGAAAAGCTGTCACAGCGAGTTAACATTGAACTCGCTGCATATGAACTCAGAGAAGCAGAACTCCTGTACTACACAGCCTACAAAACACTCTACAATCATTAGAAACCAGATCAAAGAAAACCACGCACGCACACACACACACACACACACGCATACACAGGCACACGCACACAAACTAACTTAACTTTATTAAAACGTATATATCCAAGAGTATCACACACACAACGCTGTGTTGTGGCATTCTTAACTCATTAGTGGTCCACGACGTGGCAACGCGTCAATCCCTTTGATGCCTCTGGGGGCCCGTTGACGCGTTCGACGCGTTGTACAGTAAACTATACTGTACTGTAGCTACTGTACCAAGCTACCGCGGTGACGAAAAAAAACACTCCATTTCCGAAATGCAGCGCGAGATCACGTGACCGGGAAGTGCTGTACGTCTCCCTCATAGACATGCCTGTTAGGCTGCTGCAGAAAAATTTGAATTTTTCTTCTAATCTTAGCTTTTAAATCACCTTCATGTTCAAAACGCGGCCTTTTCTACCGGCCGTTACAAAAGCACTGCGGCCCCGCGATTGTTTAAAAGCGTTCCTGACTGAAAGAAAACATTGTCGTGATAAACAGGACATAGTTGGATTACATTTACTCGGATTACTTTTTTGCCAGGAGGACCTCAAAGGTAGGTAAAATAGCGGCTTGCCATGGGCACCTGCCGATGAAATGTTGAACAATCCTGGGCACGCTACCAGTTAAGACAAGAACGAAAGAGAAAAAAAAAGAAAAAAAGAAATAAAGTTTCAATTTGGCGCAAACTCAATCAGGGCGTCTGAGATGTGTCTCCTGAGGATGAAGCAAAGTGACAGGCCTAAAGAGGTTAGACGCCTGGTTTATTCAATTACAGCCCTGCAATAAACAATGCCCAGAACCCTCTATTCCCTGATCAGCTCATTGTGTCTCTGTCTCTCTCTCTCTCTCTCTCTCTCTCTCTCTCTCTTTGACTACGAAACCTGACCCTCTGCGCCATCTGTGTCATCCCCACTGACGGATGCCCTCGGCCAGCGCGCCGACACTACCTGCGACGGCAGCGCGTGACTTATGCTCCAATCTGTGCTCCTAGCAAGCAGGGACGTGCACAGAATGTTAGAGAGGCAGGGGCTGACATTTCTAAAAGGGCCTTTGGGTGGAAATGTGGAAAATAGCAGACCTCCAAGCTCACAACGCGTCGCGTTCCCCTGTGAGCAGCCCCGTTGGGGTGGTCATTTGGTCATTTTTGCACATTTGGTCATTTTTTTACACCTGGGGGGTCCCCCAGGGTCCTGGGGGTCCCTGGAGCTCCGGGGGTCCTTGGAGGTTGTAGTTTGACAGGTAAGGAGTGTGTGTGCAAAATGTCGCATGGATGGGGGCAACGGTTGTGCAGATAGGAGCAGGCAAAAGTGTGACGTGTGACTGACGGACTGACTGACGCACGGACAGCCGGTGGAGGTTTTGATAGTAAATGCGACCTACGGTCGCAATCAAGTGTATACTGGGGGTGTGGCGTATGGCATGGATTTCGGGGACTGCCCCATAGATCGAACTCCCGTTGGGTCGAACAGCGTCGGCGGGTTAGATAATCACCCACGTCACGGTTACTGGGGTTAGGTTTAGGGTTAGAATTAGGCATAGTTTTACTGAGGTTAGAGTTTGGTGGTCGATCCAAAGGGTGTTCGACCTAATGACATGTTACCATGGATTTCTACACAGAGAGAGCAATTCTTTCAACGTAAGATGCTGCATTCAAGTTCAGGAGAGTTTGGACAAGGCAATTCTTTTGAATGCTGCCTTCAGGTATTGCAGGGAAAGAGGGCATTTGCATTTCTTTCACCATAGTAAAAACTGCATTCATGGTCTGGACTGGAGAGGGCACTTTTTTACAGACGGGTAAAAGGGCGGGGGGCTCAAGCCCCCGTTTCACGTCTATGTGTGCACAGCCTTTTTAGCCGCCACACTCTATGCTAATATTCAAAGAGTCTGATGGCGTCGTTTGCCCCGAGATTAGTGGAGAGCCGTCGGTGGATGACGATAATGAGACCGTCTATTTCTCCACTCTGGCCATTTGAGAGACAGTCAGACGGTGGGGTAATCTGGTTTGTGCCGGGGGCTCCATCCGCCGAGGCCCCGCGCTCAGCGCGCTGACATTAGCATTAAGACATATTAGCACATTAGTCTGAATGGGTGATGATGCGTCCTCAGTCAGTTAAGCAGAGGATGATAGTGGCTGTGTTATGGTTATGGTGATGACTTGCCGGGGACTGGCGACGACTCCATCCATCTTCAGCGGCACCTGACAGAGGCAGAGGCACCTGCTGCTAATGGCCAACAGCTATACCTGGTAATGCTAACATTTGAGCTCCATGGCATAGTTTTTTTTTTTTTTTTAAATCAGGGGTCTTCAATGTTTTCAGGCCAAGGACCCCTTAGTTAAGAGAGAGAGAGATGAAGCAGGGACCCCCCCACAACCTCTTCATAGATTCCATATAGTTTCATTGTTTGACAGCGCAATCATCAGTGTATTTTGGATTCATGTCAATTTGTGTTTTCAGATATTTAACCACTTGAACCGTCAAAACTTTCACTCTGTACTTAGTGTGCTCTTTTCCCTCTCCCGATCTACAAGCTCACTGCTATTGTTGGCTACAGTAATCCGAATATGGACACTAGGGTTCAAGTTGTTGGCTAAAACGACAAATATGCCTTAATACATTATAATTGTCCTCTATAACTAAGATGTAAAATTAAAAACACCTTAAATATTTTATTTCTTCTAGAAATAGCTAATCTTTCACTCAATAGGGGAAACGCCCCTCGCAAGTTGATGATGTCATAAATGGCATGTGTCATTTTTATGGCATGCATGTGCAAAAAAAAACACACAAACACATTTGAAATATTGATTTGATGCTCATATTAACCATAGGAAGTATTACGTTTGTTTTTATTTGCACATGCATGCCATAAATTCCATAGGGATAGATCACAAATTACATTTATGACATAATCAACTTGCGAGGGGCGTTTCCCCTATTGAGTGAAAGATTAGCTATTTCTAGAAGGGGGGGCTCTAAGACGTGATGAATTAAAAAAAAAGATAAACTTGTGAGGGGTAAATGTCACCCACTCCCAGCCTGATAAGCCAGAGCTTACCGCAACCGGGCCTGAAGAAGTTCATGAACATTCTAGCTTCCGGGCGCAGAGGACTATAGGAAGAGGGCCCTTAAGGCAGTCGGCTGAAGTGAACTGGGTCGAACAAGAGGGGCTTTCAGTGGATCTGTTTTGATCCCAATTTGCGGGTCGGATGTCCCTGAAAAGCAGTCTAGTCATGGTGCGCGCCAAAGGCCACATAGGCACAGACAGTATGTAGGTTATATATAAATGTTGGGTATTAAACGGAGCCATTGATGGCCTGCCCTCACTCTCTTTGCGCCCGTTAATGGAGCTTTTATGAATCCCAGGCCTCATTTGTCTCTCATGGTTAGGGGCTTTCTGCAGTCTGAATTGTGTAATAATGGCAAACCCAATTTGCTTTGTGCTACGTTAATCTCAAGATATCCTCTCTCTCTCTCTCTCTCTCTCTCTCTCTCTCTCTCGTCCCTTCTTTCACGCTCCCTTAACCGCATTCAGCTCATTCATCAATGATTCTATTATCACTCTATTCCTCCAACTGTGCGCGTCCAAAAATAATAAAATAAACTCAAATTACGCCACTCTACTTTTGTAAAAAAAGAAAAAAAAGACTACGATTGGACTCGTGAAAAGGCGACATTGAACCACGATGCCGTTATCTCGTCGCGAAGAAAATTCCCCCCCTTTTGTTCAAGCCCAAACCACAACATGCCCCGGAGCAATCAAACGAAAAGCGCTAATGATCACGAGAAGCGGGCGGCAGAGCAGAAGCAGTCACAGTTGAGCTATAAACTGTCACTATAACTGGCAATTACTAATCGAGGTTAAAGGGCGCACATCTGTTCCCGGGATCAGCTGATGAGTCAGAGCTGGCGGGGGGACAGGAGAGATGGGACATGCAGATGCCAGTGACAGAACAGGCTTGCAGGACAGGACTTAACTCATTTAACGCTGATCCCGAGTATACTCGTGAAAAATACTCGAGTATTTAGAGTGCCGATCCCGAGTATACTCGCGTAAAATACTGTATATAGAGTAACGCCGGCACCCTTACCCTAGGGTCCGTTGGAAAGTCCTGGCACGATTGGACTCACCGATTCATCATCATCACGGATCCACGTGCACAAAATAGTAATCCCTTAACATGGAGGCCGACGGTGGATCTCATCTTTAATGTCCATTTTCTCCAAACAACACTTTTAAAGCCAAGGATGGCATTAGATTCTCGCTACAATAACGTAATAACAAAGGCAACGATCGGCCATTTTAGCAACGGCATGGGGTGACGATCGCTTCCGTTGAATGACGTCATGACGTCAAACCGGAAGTGTTTACGCAATGGCCTTCTGGCCTTCAAAATAAGAGAATGGCAGCGTATGGAGCCTGCGAGAGGCACGCTGGACATTTAACCCGTTCATGTCTGGAGCACTAAATGGGTTAATTACAATGGAGCCGGAGCTACCGCTATGGCTGCACCTGGATTAAGACATAGGCTTGACCTTTACACACATTGGGATACACATACAAACTCATCTCTCTCTCTCTCTCTCTCTCTCTCTCTCTCTCTCTCTCTCTCTCTCTCTCTCTCTCTCTCCTCTCTCTCTCTCTCTCTCTCTCTCTCTCTCTCTCTCTCTCTCTCTCTCTCTCTCTCTGTCATCTCGCATTGCATACATAAAACCTTGTACAGTCGTGCGTGCGCACAATAGGGCATTAACGAAAAACTCGACTCCCACCAGAGATAGTCGAAAGTCGAAGTTGAAAAAAATCTCTATATATTTGACAATTTTGGCCAATGTTTAATTTGTCATTTTAGAGGTATTAAAACAGTCCTTAAATTAGCACTTTAGAAATGTGCAAATACCCTCTATACACTTAAACTTTATGTTGGTTTGTTTACTGTTGAGTGAGAAAACAATGTTTCACATTAAGTTAATCATCTGGGGACCCCCCAAAATAACGGGGGGGTCGTGTGTGATGAGATGACGTCATCAAACGATAAAGTCGACTTCAACTCAACTTCAAAAATCAAAGTCGTTAATGCCCTGGCGCACGCACACATGCGCACACACACACACACACACACACACACGCTCACACACAATGAGTCACAAATGCAATTTGGACACAATTAACGGGCATCTCAACAGCACCGCAGAGACAGAGAGACGAATTAGACGGAGAGAAATGATAAGAAAATGACTTTGAGGGTGGAAAACAGAGAGAATGTGGGAGGCGAGAG
>NC_137830.1:44144033-44229033 GCF_963921795.1 Nannobrachium achirus
GGCATCAATAGCAGAATTCAAAATGTACTTGAGTGAAAGTATGAAAGTGTTGGCATCGAAATGTACTTAAAGTACCAAATGTTTGAAAATAGCAGATCTGCAAGCTTTTTTCAAATTGCCTAGGTATAAAATAAGGCTAAAGTGGTTCATGTATGTTTTATAATAATATTATAATTATAATAACTGCAAAGTAACTAGTAATTACATTTTCAAATAAATGGAGTGGAGTAAAAGTACAGTATTCGGATCTTAGATGTAGAGGGGTAGAAGTAAAAGTATTGGAAATTGGAAATACTCAAGTGAATTACACATAGGCCTACCTCAAAATTGTATTAAGTAAATCTACTTTAAAAAGTAACTAAGCAACTAGTAATTACGTTTTCAAATAAATGGAGTGGAGTAAAAGTACAGTATTCGGATCTTAGATGTAAAGGAGTAGAAGTAAAAGTATTGGAAATTGGAAATACTCAAGTGAATTACACCCTAACCCTAACCCTAACCTCAAAATTGTATTAAGTAAATCTACTTAGTTACTTTACACCACTGGACAAAGTAAACAGTATACTGTACTGTTGGGCTAAGGGGTAGAGTTGCCGTCTTAGAACACAGAGGGTTCCCGAAGGGTTCCCAGTTCGATCCCGGGCTCCCCCAGAGTTAAGGCCTGTCCATACTTTGACCGAAACCGCCGTTTTCGGTCAAAAGGTCCTTTTCAACTATAAAATTGAATTCCTCGAATGTTCTGGAATGCTTTTTCTCCGAACAATAGTTCTGAAATTTGCACAACGAGATGTTGTCACTCGCCGAAATCAGGTTCGGTGAAACGGCAAACGTGATTGGTCGGTTGGACCCCCCCCCCCCCCCCAGCTACTGTACATTGGAAAGCCTGGTGACGCGAGGCTACTGTACATTGCTTTTGTTTTTGCTTTGCGACCTGCGAAAACTAGGCTACTATACTGTGTGTCGGTGCATGCTCAATGAGCGGCGCGACACGACGCAGAAGGTCGTCAAAACGACTGGCAGACATTCTCATTATTTCAAAATGTTTCTCCTCGTCCATGCTCCTCATCCCCTGAACGAGAGTCTGATAATCCCGGGGCCTTGTCGTATTTAGCGGGCGGACATACCACCGACGGCTAGATGTGCTCGCCTCCTCCTCAGTCGCACAAAGCAGGGCAAAATCCTCCTCTGCCTCCTCTAACATTTCCTCCTCCTCCATAACCTGTCCTCCACAATACGTGCCACCGCTTCCAACGTGCCAACCCTCCGAACAGGAGCGAAGTATGAACATCCGACGCTTTTTTTTTCGGAAAGATAAAAAATAAAAAAGTTTATTTTTCAACCGAAAAGTTCAGTTCTGTCGAAGTATGGAGAGGCCTTTAGTGTCCAAGAGTCCTTGAGCAAGACTCTGAACCCCTCGTTGCTCCCGGTGAGCAGGTTGGTGCCTTGCATGGTTTCCCCCGCCATCGGTGTATGAATGTGTGTGTATGAACGGGTGAATGTAATGCACAATCTCTGTAAAGCGCCTTGGATAAAGGCGCTATATACCATTTTGAGGTTTGGGTTAAATGTGTTCGATCAGAAGCCTTAACTCATAATAGTAAGGGAAAGTTAGCCGAGTGTTAGACCAATCTGGGAACTAAATCTAAATCAATATCTTTCTCCACAAATGTGTTCATAAAGGTGTCTACTATGACCTCTGAACTTTCTCAATTACAGCTACCTTCGGAAACTTTGTTGGAGCCAATCAAAGTTGGGGGTATCCCGAGGGCCTGGGATTAAAGGGGGAAAAATTGCCAACATGAGCGTATGAGGTGTGTAATTAGGGTATGTTGGGGCTGCTGAATCCATTCCAACCATTAGTTATCAGTAAAAATGACTCCTTGGCCATAAAATATGCCACACCTACCTTTGTGTGTCCACGAGACATATGGGGCTGTTAAGTATGACATCATTTTGTAGGCAGAGGAGAATTTCTGCCCCCAGTTTCCGTGAATCTTTTTACTATTTTTACTATTTGCACATTTTTCTTCTCTTTGTTGTTGAAAGGAAAGTGTTAGAATTATACTTTAGTCGTTATTTTTGTCTCGGATCTGTTGAAATAGCGAGGGACAGAAAATGCTCTGGGGGCAGAGTTCTCCTCTGCCTACAAAATTATGTCACGGCTTAAAAGCCCTATTGGCTATAAAAAAATGGTTGGAGTAAACTATTCCAGATCAGGCGGGTAAGCGCACATCATGACACACAGGATAACATGATACAATCTGACAAGGAAAACTCAAAAGGGTTTAAAATATAGGGACTAACAGGACACAGGTGAACTCGAATGACATGATGGCTAAGAGCTAGCTAATTAGGCCTATTTTATGGCCAAGGAGTCATTTAAACTGAATGGTTGGAATGGATTTAGCAGCTCAAAAATACCCTAATTAGTAATTACACACCTCATGCTTGGCCATTTTTTTAATTTTATCCCCTTTAACTCTTATACCGCTTTGGACGTTCCTGTTCGCCCCAATTCCCAAGAGACCTCTGTGCCAATACGGCGCTCGTTCGGTTCGTTCGTCTGATGACTGTAAGCTGATGAGGGGTCGCGCGGCCGTGTACTGTAAACACATTTTCCGCGGTGATGGTGTAAAAAATCCATTATGCGTTAACATCAACGGAGAACAATTCACTTCCTTGTTGATTTCCTCTGGCTGTAAGGCTCTGTGGCCAGTGACTGGTCTTCTTCTTCTTCAACACATAACAGGCAAATTCACATTCATTCTCACATGACGCCGCCCTCTGCTGCCTGGCAGACCAAAGTGCACTATTGCACAATAAAAAAAAATAAAAAAAATAAAAAAATAAATGTCTGTCTATCTACTATAACGTCGCAAAGGTAAGCCGCTTTTTGATGGCACCAGACCCAATAAATAAATAAATATTCTGGCAGTAGGAGAGTTAATCCCAGGCCCAGGTATCCCGATACCCCGAACTTTGATTGGCTCCCACAAAGTTCCCTGAGGGAGTTGTGATTTAGAAAGTTCAGAGGACATAGTAGACACCTTTTATGAACACATTTTGTGAAGAAAGATATTGATTTAGATTTAGTTCCCAGATTGGTCCAACACTCGGCTAACTTTCCCTTACTATAACAAAAAGTTACCGGAATCTGAATCTGATGAGATATCCGTATACACTTCCGTCACTCCCTTTCACTTTGTCTCTCCCGCCTGTCAGCCGCTTTCTAACAACTGAAAAACCTGATGGTGCAAATAAAACAACTCCCCGGCAGCCCAACACCGGACTCTGAAAATAGACCGTCATTTACATGATTATTAACCCATTTAGGCCTAGAATTGTTGAACGCTTTAACCAGTGAAAAATAGCAGATCTACAAGCTCACAGCGCGACACTGACTGAGAGAAGCGCTGCGAGCTTGTAGATCCGCTATTTTTGAAAAAGTCGTGAAAATGTGTGCAAATCTTTGAATATATGTATTTTCAAAGCGAACGTTTGTAAATCAAATGTTGCTTCTGGGTGGTCCCTGGAACTAAATATTTTGAGATGGGGGTCCGTGGCCAAATAAATATCATTTTGTGGGTCTTTCACATGAAAAGGTTTGAGAACCACTGACATAGTATAGTCTCTCAAGAACAGACTAACTGAGCTCCAGTTAAGTGAAAAGGACCTTTTCTTTGACGATGGCTGGCCAGATTGCTGACATAGAAACATGGGTTTTTCAAAAAACCTTAGAAGGATTCAAAAGACACTTATAGAATCGGGTCAAAATTCAAATTTTCACTATTTTTCAAAAATAGCAGATCTACAAGCTCGCAGCGCGGCACTCGGTGCCGCGCTGTGAGCTTGTATATCTGCTATTTTTCAATAGTTAAAGCATAAAATAATGACATAAAATACTTGTGTACCCGTTCTGAATGTGTTAATAGTATTCCCAGTGTTCACACACACTCCAGTATTTGTTTGTGATATTATTAGCATGGCTTTGATACGAGCTTTAGATCCTAGTTGAATAAACTGAATGTATGAATGTATAATTATTACAGTGCACTGTGTCTGGCCAGACAGGAATACTCCACCGAGCCATCCTCAAAGGACTGTTTGCTGTTCCCAAACAAAACCGAGCGGCAGAAGTGGGACCTGCTTTGTGTGTACGCGACTACGCGTGTGTGTGTGTGTGTCATCCGATTGAAAAGATTTCTGTTTCTTCAGGGGTCTTGAGGCCTTGACCAGTTGTGTACTGTACCTGTAAAGTAAGTCAAACTCAAGTTATGTACTTACAGGTAAAGGTATATACTTTTATTATACTTTTATTATACTTTTTATTAAGTATTTCCAATTTTCAGTATAGGCTACTTTTACTTCTAATATTTTTTCCATCACAATTATTTGACAACTTTAGTTACTAACTAGAAAATATTGTTCCTTCGAAACAATTGTGGGCTCGCTTCAAGCCAGAAAACAATGGCTATAAAAGTACAAACTGTCAAGATCGCAGGCAGTGCTCTCTTGCAAAAGTTGACCTGCTGGTGGCGCTATAACAGGCCAATGTGAGAAGGGTGGCATCTGTTCCTTGACCTAGTGGGAATGTGCTTGCAAGATTTCACGCACATCGCAGGCTGTGTTCATGATTTGAGGTGTTTTTGGCCACTTTATCGCTGCTTGCGGCTATATTTATTATTATTATTATTGTTATTATTATTTGTGCACTTCATAGGCATGTTAGTTAAAGGTCCTTAGATTGTGTGTAGAATGTTTCATGCAAATTGTTAAAAAACTATCCTAGAATAAAAAAGGGTTTAAGCGTTTCACAAACTGCTCAAAATGATATAGCGCCCCCCTTTAGCCAATTGGGGTAAGATTGTTTTTTTGCTATATTTGGACTAACACTCTACATCTTTGCCAAATGCCATGCACATGTTACTTTGCACGTATGATTTAGAGGCAGAAGAATAATTTGCATAAAACTGCAATATTCATTGAATTATTAAAAAAGCATGTTTCAATTTTAAAGAAATCCGACCAGACAGTTTGACCGCATTGGTCCAAAGTTCATGTGAAAAAAGTTTTGTGCGCATAACGCAAAAATCCCAGGAGGAGATAGATTTTTACTGTTTTTCATATAATTCAAAATGGTGGGAGAACTAAAGGTCAGAGATCAAAAGTCAGAGCGTAGAAGTTGTTCGGCATGAGGAGACGCATAAGTGTATATAGGTTTCATGGCTGCACCTCAAACAGAGCATGAGCTATACATGTTCAAAGTTTGCACTTTCGAAGGCTTCCTACAGCGCCACCATTTGGCCGATTGCTGTAAAAAGTAATAACACACGTCGCCACAGTAAGCTGAACACATTGATGTTTTTATTTTCATTTTCTGACTAAGTATGTAGGAGTAGAAAGGTGCCAACCTTTTGAGGAGAACTTGATATGACTAGTATAGCATGCCTGATAGATAAATAATGACAATATCTAAAGTGTGCTCGCCTTTCAGGCGAGCCCACAATTACTTTATAGATTTTGATTATTATTACAAAACATACATTAACTAGTCCCCCCAGGAATCTGCAGAGAAAAAGTTTTCTGCGGAGAACATTTCTTGATTCCGTGGACATTAAAAAACGACTTAAAATGACCAGTTATCAAGCTAAAAATTATATAGTTCTAACAATCAAGTAAAACCCTTCATGAAATAGCTACAATTAATTGTAATTAGTGGTTAGAATAATCGAATAATCATTTTTGAGAATAAAAGTCTAATATTAAATCTATTATTTTTTAATAATTTTAACAATTACTTTCTGTTGCAAAGATTATATTGTCATACAAACCATGCCCATAGTAACCACATTTTAGAGGATAGCCTACACTACCTAGTATGGGTGTAATATTTATTTATTCTCTTCTGCATTAGCCTTGTTATTGCCCGGACCATAGAGGCATAGAGAGCAGAGAGGAACTATAGTTCAGGACACAGTTTCTGTCAGGAACGAATGTGGGACCGGACCCATCTAGCGTCAGTGCAACAAGCAGGAGGGAAGCTAAGCAAGCCCCCAGAACCCAGGGCTAGATTTGAAGCAACCCCGATGGTGGCCAAAGTTGGAACTGCAGCCTAAACGCGCATTTTGGCCCCGCCCCCTCCACTCCAGACAGGAGAGGAGAGCAGCGTGACGTCATTTTGGAACCACGGTGGTTCCAATTCCCCCAGAATGCACCTGGATTTAGCTACATGCTAGCACGTAGCCGTTGCTTCAAAACGCCACTGAGCACTTGCATTGAAATGATAGTGGGGGCGGGGCTCGTCCGCTCTCTATTTTATATATACTCTATGAAGCTAAGCATAGGAAGCTAAGCTATTCCCCCAGGCTCTGTATGAGGTGGCCACTGGCCAAACCATGTACAAATCGTTTTATAATAGTTGTAATAACTACTCCCGCCGCTCTGCTGCCACTCGCGCCTGTTATTCCGCGGCCGTCAGAAAAGTCCGCGAATGGCTGAGAAATCCGCGGGTGGTCGCGAGTTCCGCGATAAATTCCGTGATCGCGGAATCGCGGATTCCTGGGGGGACTAATTAACCACTTCAGGTCTGTCATTAAAAAAATAATACGCACGCACGCACAAACGCGCGCGCACACACACACACACACACACACACACACACACACACACACACACACACACACACACACACACACACACACACACACACACACACACACACACACACACACACACACACACACACACACACACACACACACACACACACCATGTGAAACTAGAAATGATAAGAACTGTATCTATTACCTGCAATGTAACAATAGGGCGGCATGTATTTATCTCTCATAAACATTCACTGTGTACTGTAGATCCCTCCATCTTTCTATCAGATTTCAGTTATTCACTTTCTCTGTAATCCACAAAGTCTGATTCCATTGTTAATTGTTAATTCTGTGTGTCTGTCAACTACAATGTTAGTACCACCAATCAAAGGTTTCCAATTTGAACTTGAACTTAGTTGAAAGAGTCAGGTTTTCGATGCTTTAATTGCGAGTCGAGGATGTTAGGCAACACAAGGCAGTAGGCAGCTTGTCTCTAAATGGACACAGCAACAAATCTTATTTTGTTGGTGTACCTAAGAAAAAAAAAAGAAAAAAAACTAAAAATCTGAGGGATGTAGCATCATCATTTTAATCACTTTATGCATTTATAAGTTGGCTATTCAAAAATAGCAGATCTACAAGCTCACAGCGTGTCATTTCGTGGTGCAAGCTTGCACATCTGCTATTTTTTTCCTTTTCTCTTTTTTAACGTAAATATTCTATTCTGAGGAACCCTAATTACATATCAATTTGGGGGGTCTTTGGCATGAAAACGTTTGAGAACTACCGACGTGTACGTGTGCCTGTCTCTAAAATATTATTTTAGAGACAGGCACAGACACACATACACGTCAGTCATATTATGAGTATGACTAAAACTAAATACCATTTTATTAAAAAAAAACTAAATCAAAATTTGCTGTCAAAATCAACACTGCTGTTAGGCGGGGCAGATGAGAGCCAGGGCAGGGGCGTCAATTGGGTATGGCAGGGGTATACAGCTGCCATACCCTGGGTCCAGGGGGGGGGGGGGGGGGGGGGGGGGGGAATAAAAGTTACTTTTAAATATAAATCCATGAATGTCTCTTTGTCTATCTGTTCTGGTTATTATGTAGTTAAATTACAGTAAAATAACTACAAATGCAAAATGTAACAAAATGGTCACTTTAACAAGGTATTATAATTATATTCTCCACACTTGTATTCTCCCCATCTTGAAAAAATGGTATATTCCCAGGTTCCGCAGGTCAGCTGCACAGGTGCAATGCATTATTGTTAATAATGGCACGTTTACAAACATGCCAAGTTAAGCTGCACTTGAACAACCGTTCCAGGCTGCCATATCCAGCCCAAGAAACCATAGCAACGGGGGGAAAAATAGAATGTACTTCTTGAAATAAATGTATCGTGCCTGTTGCTAAGGTATGGCAACATGGCACCAGTCATGTTGCCATACCTTAGCTTTTTCTGAATTGACACCACTGATGAGAGCCTTCCAATGTAAACTTCAAGCCACTTCCCTTCTTGCTGTGATTCGCTAAGCACTAGCCAATCAGCAATGACAAGCCTATACGTAACAGGTGACGTTCAGAAATGCAGGCTCAAATACCGGACTGGAAAAACAAAGTGTTAAAAAGCTGAATATAGCGAATCAATCTGGATTCCAGGCTAGCTACTAACTATACAATTAAATGTATGTAATATTACATTTTAAAATATATATTTTGACTTTCAATTAGGAAGATTGATGTTGGGGTTAGGATTTGGCATTGAGGGGTAGTGTTTAGGGGTTAGCGTTGGAGTTATGTCAAATCTACCCTAGTTATGAGCTTGTAGATCTGCTATTTTCTGTGTGTGTGTGTGTGTGTGTGTGTGTGTGTGTGTGTGTGTGTGTGTGTGTGTGTGTGTGTGTGTGTGTGTGTGTGTGTAGGACGGGCACATTTTTAACCCCTTTAATCTTAAAATGTGCATCCTAAAGCTGTGTGTGTGTGTGTGTGTGTGTGTGTGTGTGTGTGTGTGCGTGCGTGCGTGCGTGCGTGCGTGCGTGCGTGCGGTGCGTGCGCGCGCGTGCGTGTGCGTGTGTGCGTGCGTGTGCGTGTGCCTCCGTAACTCCCAGCCTATAGCAGCTAAGCCTGATTTATACTTGGTTGCGTGCCGGTGTCTTGCACCAAAAAGCAGCAGATCTACAAGCTCACAATGCATCGCCGTGCCACGTGTTGTGAGCTGTGTAGATCGTTTCTTTTTTCGGTGGGAGACACCGGCGCACAACAAAATATAAACCAGCAGGCGTCAGAGCCTGCTGCTCTGTGGGGAAACTGGAGGCTTTTGTCTCCTTTCATGGTTTACAGCACTCTTTCACGGCTCTATCGATCCCTCCCTGTCTCTGCCCCCCTCCTCCCCTCTCCCTCTCTCTACTGGCGCCCACACACAGTGTTGCCAGGTCTGCTTATTACAAGCCACTTCGTGCTCGTGTTTCTGTCAAGTCGCTACATGGACCATGGTGGTTGCCGGTTAGCTGTTCTTTGGCCTTGTTTCATACAGTAAAAAATCTTAGGACAGAGTTGTACTTTACCGTATTGGCCCGAATATAGGACAACCTTTTATTCTAGAAAACATCGTCACTGTCGGGCAGAAACCTCGTATCTCCAAGTTTCAAATTTGTATGTTTTTTCGCAAAGTAAAGCCCTGCTTCATCATACAAGGCCGTTGCACAAAGGTAGTGAAAACATCAGATCTACAAGCACTTGCTTGTAGATCGGCTGTTTTCACAAGTTTAAATCATTTTTAAAATGAGAGACGGTTTTTATTTGGACATACAAGGTTTTCACTCGACAACGATGATATCCTCAAAATATGGGGTCGTATTATAGTCGAGGACCAGACATTTTTCATTGTCATTACACATCCGCGCCGGCAGATGGCGCCGGTACCGAAATAATCGAAAATGGCGCGCACAAAAAGAACGTCTAAAAAGTGCAAACAGTCAGAGAAAAGCTTGAATTCCGCTGTCCCAAGAGCGGCCGCTTCAAAGAGATCGATAGGAGGGTGTGTGAATACGTTACTGAAAAACGAAATGACGTACTGCCCATCACCAGAGCCGTGATCCAGCTGAAGGCCCTGGAAATAGCCAAAGAACTCAACATCCCTCCCACTGAGTTCAAAGCGAGTCTCGGCTGGTGTAAAAGAATGATGCGGCGAAATGGATTAGCGTTGCGACGCAGGACAGGCCTTGCCCAGCGCTTGCCCTCTGACTTCAGAGAAAAGCTACTGTCTTATCAGGTTCAGGTTCAGGTTCAGTTTTATTAGTCAAATGCACATCCATACAGGTATAGACATACATTGAAATGCTTGTGCCAAGAGCACTCTCAGCCTTATTACACACAAAAAAACAAGACAACAACAGGTCACCCAGGACAACCCAAAAACAACAAAACAACCATACAGTGTAACAGTGTACAGTTTAAAAACTGCGTATCTTGCACATGACTACCTACGTCTCGCTTCCATCTCTTCGTTAAGCATCCTGATTGCTTGAGCATAAAAACTATTACTGAAACGGGTGGTGTGAGATTTGATGCTCTGGTAACGTTTTTTGGATGGGAGGAGATAGAACAGGGAATGGGCGGGGTGACAGCTGTCCTTTAAGATGTTCTCTGTCTTTTTCTTACAGCGTGTGTTATAGATTGTGTGTAGCTGTGGTAATTCTGTGCCAATGATTTTGGCAGCTTTCTTCACAATTCTCTGTAACTGTGTACTGTCTTGAACAGTCACGTTACCAAACCACACTGTGATGCATCCTGTCAAAACACTTTCTATGGTACAGCGATAGAAATTAACAAGAGCCTTGGTGCTCAGGCCAAATCTCCTGAGGCGCCTCAGAAAGTACAATCGCTGCTGCGCTTTCATAAGGATACCTTCGCTGTTTTGAGACCATGTGAGTGAGTTTGTTATGTGAACACCCAGGAATTTGAAACTGTCCACTATGTCTACAGGTGAACCATTTATGGTTAAGGGACTGTGATTGACTTTAGACTTCCTAAAGTCAACGATGATCTCTTTTGTTTTACTAACATTTAGAGAGAGATTGTTATTCTGGCACCATAGGGTTAGCTCTTCAATTTCCCTCCTATAGGCCCTCTCATCATCGTTGGATATTAGTCCTATAACCGTGGTGTCATCTGCAAATTTGAGAATAGAATTATTGCCACACCTGGCAACACAATCATAGGTGAACAGACTATACAACAAGGGACTGAGGCAGCAGCCCTGGGGCGCTCCAGTCCTGGTCAATATCTTAGAAGAATGCTTGTTCCCTATTCGTACAGATTGTGGCCTGCCTGTCAAAAAGTCAAACAGCCAGTTGCAGATACTACTGCCAAGACCTAGACCCCTGAGTTTCAACACAAGCTTAGATGGTACAATCGTGTTAAAGGCAGAGCTATAATCTATGAAGAGTAGTCTGACATAAGAGTTCCTATTCTCCAGATGTTTCAAGGCAATGTGTAGTGCGAGAGAAATAGCATCATCGACTGATCTATTAGCACAGTATGCAAACTGTAATGGATCAGTATTGGCAGGGATAATGTGCGTTATATGTGATATAACCATTTTTTCCAGACACTTCAGCCATATGTGCTTGAGTTAAGAAAGAAACAAGACTACCCCTTGGATCAGATGGGCAACGCTGATCAAACGCCTGTTTATTTTGACATGCCAGTACCTGTCACCGTGCACAAGAAAGGTGAGAAATCAGTCTTAGTGGAGTCTACTGTTTATTTTGTCTTCAACATATTTTTTCCCCCCCAAAATGATATTTGAAAAATAGGGGTCATCTTATAATCAGTCGTCCTATTTTCGTGCCAATACGGTACTTCATTATCACACACACAGAAGCCTATAGTAGCTTCCTACAGTAAATGTTGTTTAAACCATGTGGTTTAAACCCCTCTCCCACCTAAAACATATTTTGTGCCAGGGAGTCCTGTATCCGATTTCAGATATTTAAGCTCATGTGTAGCCCATATTCTGTAGGTATAAAGTGTGGCCTATACAGTAGTTGCTTCATTTAGGCTTGTTTTCATAGACCTGGTTGCTTATTTCTCTGGCAAGCATCTGGCAACACTGCCCACAAAACCCCCCCTAATAATAATGTAAATGTACGGTAAGCAGTCAGTAACATTAGAACTTTATCTATTACCTGCAATGTAACAACAGGGCGGCATGTAATTATCTCTCATAGACATTCACTGTGTACTGTAGATCCCTCCATCTTTCTATCAGATTTCAGTCATTCACTTTCTCTGTAATCCACAAAGTCTGAGTGTTAATTCCATGCGCCTGTCAACCATTATGTCATAATCAAAGGTTTCCGATTTGAACTTGAACTTGAAAGAGTCAGGTTTTCGATGCTGTGCGAGTCGAGGATGTTAGGCAACAGGCAGCTTGTGTAGCTCATATGCTGTAGGTCAGGGGTCTTCAACATTTTCAGGCCAAGGACCCCTTAGTTGAGAGAGATGAAGCAGGGACCCTCACAACCTTTTCGTAGATTCCATATACTGTAGTTTCATCGTTTGACAGCACAGTTTTCGGAAATTTAACCACTTGAACCGTCAATACTTGACAAAGTTGATCTTTCACTCTGTACTTAGTCTGCTCTTTTTACCCTCTACAAAACCTCTTTGCCGAAAATAGCTGATCTACACAACGCCTCGCGTTGTGAGCTTGTAGATCTGCTATTTTTGGCTAAATTTCTCAGAATATGGACGCTAGGGTTCAAATAGTTAATAAAAAAGCAGAAAAAAAGGTTTCTATCACACAAAGATTTGGAGGACTCTGAGGACCCCCTAGGCCTAGGGGTCCCACAGCCCCTGGTTGAAGACCCTTTCTGACATGTAGGTATAAAGTGTGGCATATAGTCGCTTCATTTAGGCTTGTTTTCATAGACCTGGTTGCTTATTTCTCTCGCGAGCATCTGGCAACACCCCCCCCCCCCCCCCCCCCCCAAGCACACTGTGTGTGGGAGGGGGTGCAACAGAGCTCATCGTTTGTCCACCTCTAGCATGTTCACGGTGGTACACAAATAGAGCTCCGCACAAATAGCACACAGACGCCCATGTATTCTCTGAGGCGATTAAAAAACAGCAGCAACACTAGCTGTGCTGACGGACACCAATGCACGCGGAGACAAATCTGTATACCTTTTTTCATGGGTGCAGTCAAAAGAAAACAACTACAGCTATAACCTACCGGTATGTACACTTGCCCAAAGGGAATGTTAACTTGTGTGTAACGCCCAGACTATACCAGGCTTTTCAAAGCGTGTGCGTATAATGCGTGTGTATATTGAGTTCGGAAAGATCGGATTGATATCAATGATAGTAATAAAGCAATATTTGGTTTTGTACTTTTTTTTAGTACTTTAGGTGGTTTAATAATGAGACACGTTATGTCTGGAACCTGACCTTCAAAATACCAAAAGCAGTGAAGCTACTGACATTTTTTCTTTTTCTTTTTTTTTAGTTCATTTCTGGAAAAAAAATATTGGCTGGGTTTCCCAAAGCGATGTTTAGGTCGTGTGTAGCTTATGCACGTGCGTAAGAGCCTACGAGGTACTGTGTAGCAGCAAACCAGTTTTCCCGAAAGCCTTCGAGCACGGCATTACGTGCGACCTAACTGGCTTCGGGAAACACTACTTAAGTTGGCTCTCAAGAGCATGGTGGCAGCGTTACGTGTCTTCTTAAGGCCTCCTGGAAGAAGTAACATAGAAGCAAACCCGTTTCCCGAAAGCACCCCGAAAGTCATCTCAGCCTACGCAGTTACTGTCCTATGCAGCAGTTTGAAAGAGCGACCTGGAGCGTCCTTAAACACCCTTCGTAGCGAAGCATGATCACCATAACTATAACTATAAAAGTATAGTTTTAAAAATCATTCAAACTCAAGTGGATGACAGTGTTCACACCGACTATAAAAAAAAATACAATGGTGAACGATATTTATTTTTATAGTTATTGTGCCCGGTGGAAATGGTGCAGATAAAACACATAGCTGTAGGACCGACAGTAGGCTATTATCTAAGGCACATAGCCTACTGTCAGATGTCCTGAAGCAGTCCAAATACAACGTTTGGATAATGGATTCACGAATTAAATTACAGGAGTGAGGTGACATTCTGCAAGGTAAATGTGTATGAAAACGTAAGGACGTGCGTAAGGACCTCTTCGGGAAACGCGTCCCTTTATCTGAGGGTTGGGGCTCAAAACAAACTGACATTGAAATCATAATTGAATAAGGGGGAGAATTAAAACAGAAACTTTACAGGAAACTTTTCTAACTCTCGTATAGACGCACGCAGAGGCGCGGAGTAAAGCCGGGGGACCAAGAGAGAGTTTCGGTAAACCCTGTATCTCATTACCAACTCTCGTTCACATCAGGCTTTCTCCCCGCCGTCTCCCTCGCCGCCCATCTCAAACACACACACAATGACACGAACGGCACCGGCATCCGCAACCGGCAGCTGATCTCCCTCGCTGCCTGATGTAAGAATTGACGTTTTCCCCCAGACCCTCAGTCTAATCCGTCTGATTTGATAAGGAATCTCATTCCCCTGGCGAGACCACACCGAGACACCATCCGACAGGTCTGACTCCACTTCATACCCCCCCCCCCCACCCCCCTCTCCGCCCGTGTCAATGCTATCTCCCATCGGCTTGCGGCAACCAGACAGAAAAATAAAGCCCGGGGGTTGGGGTGTTGTGGTGCCCCCCCCTCCCCCCCCCCCCCCCCCCGAGGTCGCCGCAAGCAGCCTCTCCGGGACCTATTTGCGCGAGCGATCCACGGGACCCGAGACGATCGATTGTTATCGACAAAGACCGTAATTACATTTCATTAGCTTTCAGCGCTAATCCAACGCAGCCCTGGCTGCGTTGGCAGGAGAGGGAGACGGGAGGGGGTTGGGGAGAGGAGAGGAGGGGGAAAACTTACAGTCAAAACAAAAGAGGAGACGGACAGACAGACAGAGGCGAAAGAGAGGTAGAGGAAATGGCTGAGGGGGGAAGGCAGAAAACAAGGGAGGTGAGCGAGAGAGAGAGAGAGTGAGAGAGAGAGAGAGAGAGAGAGAGAGAGGTGAAGGAGAGGCGGACAGTATCTGACAAAAGCTGGAGATGGAGACTGTGGGTGGCAGTGTGGTAGCAGCAGACTCATCTCATACTATCTACGCAGATCGTATTCACATGTAAAGTTATGCCGACGCTCGCATATCTTTTTATTTCTAGTACGTTTTTATCCCACGATTTTGTAACCCGTCATTTGTCTAATGTAATCCTGGGCGCTACACTCCCTCTGCCAAACCTGGGGAGAACAACGTGCTGACCTCTTCAGCGCTGACCGCTTCCTTCTATGCATGAGGAGTCCAAGCTGCTTCTTATCACCTGACAAGGGGGGGGGGGGGGGGGGGGGTAGTTTCCCCGGTTGGACGTAGCACGTGGAAGGAACCAGTTCTTTTCACCACCATGCATGTTTTTTTTGTGAGGGTACCTACCCTAGGAGACACGGGGAGATCCCTAGGAGACACGGGGAGAACATGCAAACTTCATGCAGAAAGGCCCTTTTGCCAACGCCACCCAGGGGCTCGCGTATCTTAATGGTACACATAATGTAATGCCATTCAGTTTATTCAACTTCTGAAGAAGCCGGCCCATACTTTGCCTATCACAGGAATACCTATAGCGTCCGTCTGGTTGGCTTTAAAACCCATTACACAGTTAAAGGGCTGGGTCGGCACGACCGCGGAGGATGGCTTTAACTTGGCAAACACTTAACCCTTCTGACCGAAGATCTTTGACCATTCTGAATTGAATACTAATTAATCTCTCTTTCCCTCCTCTCGTTCTCTGTCCCTCCTCCTCACTCCTTCCCTCCAGCCCTGGAGGTGGATGTCAAAATGTTAATTTCCCTCAAATTGCTTGCCATTACAGCTCAGATACGAGGCGACGGAGGAAGATAAAGGTTTTTTCTTTTCTCCTTTTAAAAGGTGAAGGTTTTCCTTTTCTCTTTTTAAAGGTGAAGCACGGAAGGAGAGAAAGCGGCGAGGTATAAGGCTCGGTCCGCCTCCTCCTCCTTGGCCAACGTTGTTTATTGGTTTCTTTTGTTTTCTCTTCTCTTTGTGCGTCGACATGGTTTGGGCTCGTAAGGACGGCAGGCTTCAAAGATCAAGAGCCTCGCTAAGTTAATTTAATTACTACAGGCGTCCATTTAGTTAATTCAAACTAACCTCCCCTGAAATGCATCTCGGTGCAGTGTTTGTGTATCGGTGAGGGCAGTGATGGAAACTATTACATTCAGGGTTCTGTTTATCAACAATAAATGATACCGTTAAATGTTGTGGGTGAATTTGGAGTGTTGATTACATAAACGAGGGAGTGGACATGATGAGGTGATGAGACCAGATGAAATGGATTCAAATGAACATGAGTGTTATGAGTTTTTAATTAATTAGATTTGATCAAAAACAATAAAAGTACCCTAACAAAAGTGCTTCCGGTCTGGACTGGCACCGAATATGGAGATGCATTTCCGGTAGGCGGGACATAACCAATTGTCGGATTCCTGATCCTGTTTCCGTTTGCTTACTGGAGCTGCAGCTAACTCTGGGAACGGCAGCTCGGATTTCCGAGCGGATTCCATGCGAATGGCGTGCACACGCATGGTGCATGATCCGTGCACTATCGTGCACGGTGGACACGCACACAATTGTGCGGCTTTTTGGCTCGCAACTTGGCACGTTAACACATCTGCCGCCTTACACGTTTATAAACGTTCTATTTTGCCCAGCTATCTACCGCCTTACACGTTACTGTACGTTCTACCGTTTTTGGCCACTGGGGGGCACTGTTCACTAATATATGAGACAGCAATGTGTTCACAGCTCTTTGGGCAGCCTGTGATGCTGATAAAAAATTATAAAAATGTTATTCATGTAATCAGCTTTCTGCACACCTTCTTCAAGATGGCTGCCAAAATGGCCACCATCCACATGCTGTAATTGTTTGTGTGTGTTAATCTAAAAATAGATTTTTCTTGGGGTTGATTATATTTTTCTGCCAACTGCAAGGGGGCAATGGACATCTTCTGAGAGCTTATTTTTTTTCAAAAAATGTTTAATTTTTTATTTATTTTCATTTTAATTTTTTGTAAAAAGCCGGGCAGTACTAAGATAGATTTTTTTTTAACCCTTGGCAGGCATTGTGTTAAAGGGAATTTATTTATCAACTTTTAAAACTATTTCTAATTTATCTTTCAGCTTATTCACGCGGCACAGACTGCTGCAATGTTTGCAACGGTAGAGAGATGGAGAGACAACAGAAAAGAAGATAGGATGCCAGAACAGTCGGAGGTAATTGCTGTTCGGGTGTGGTTATGAGTGGAAAAGTGAGAAGATTGTGTATGTGCATTTGAGTGTGAGTGTGAGCTGTGGGTTACCTAGTCCCAGGTGGGCGGTGCTTGGCGAAGTGTGTGGCAGAATGGGCGTCGCAAACTGACACAAACTGACACATCCGACGGGGGCAGCGGCTATAGCTTGTCGCTCTGTGACGTGCCGTCCAATGAATGGCCTTGCAGGGAGCGGAGCGTGGGCGGAGGATCAGAGTCGGAGGCATCACGTTCCCATTGACGCACTGGAAGGAAATAGGATCTAATTTAAGGACTTGAAACGCAGCTTTAGAGATAGCAGTGTTAAAGGTATAGTCAGGGGACATTTTTAAAACATTTTCAAAAAGATTTCTTCACCAATGTGTTTTTTAAATGTGTCTAGTAACACATCTCACAAAGACTGAAATTCTGTTTCCCTATAGGAGAATCTGTGACACAACTTCATTCTGCAGGGGGGAAACTGCTTTAAGTATATGTCAGGGGTCAAACTAGGGTTTTTTCGTTATTCTGAATCCATTGCAAGCATTTGTTTTGCATGGAAAAAAATAAAAACTTCCCGAGTTTGAAAAGGTACTAGTGCTGTGCCAACCCCGAGTTTCCCGAGTTTGGGCCGTTTTTTTTTTTTTTTTTCTTTTTTTTTCTTTCCAAAAAACATTTTTCAAGATTTTTTTTTTGGACCTCCAGAAATGTATTAGGCATGATCGCGATCGTGAAATTGCATGTTTAACCTCCATACCAACCCATTCTTTCAAACATGGCAGCCATGTTTGTTTACATCTGAAGAAAACATAATGGCTGATAAATCATGAATGCCTGAACGGATTTCCAAGCGGATTTTTTTGTTTGAAAGCTGTGAACAGTGTGAACACACGTGGTGCATCATCTAGGCATGGGCGTGCCCTTTTTACACAATTGCGCAATTACATGGAAGTCTATGGTAACCATGGCAACGTGGGACATTGAAGAGAAAAAATCATAGCAACATAAGTGTTAAGTAAAGGTATCAATACTGCAATGAAAAAACACTCTAAGGGTGCCCTCACACCAAAATACCTATGAGAGTGGAATCCGCGTTCTGCCAATGCATTTCAATGAGAGTGAAGCGGTTTCATGCCAGCAGAGGATTTCTGCAAAAAACGCTCCCTTCTCATTGAAATGCATTGGCAGAACGTGGATTCCACTCTCATAGGTATTTTGGTGTGAGGGCCCCCTAAGTCTGGAATTCAAAATGTACTTGAGTAAAAGTGTGAAAGTGTTGGCATCAAAATGTACTTGTACCAAAAGTAAAGTACAAAACGTTTGAAAATAGCAGATCTACAAGCTCACAACGCGTCGCGATGCGACGCGTTGTGAGCTTGTAAATCGGCTATTTTCAAATATCCAAGGTATAAAATAGGGCTGAAGTGGTTTATATATGTTTTATAATATTATAATTTATATCTGCAAAGTAACTAGTAACTAAGGTTCTCAAATAATAGTAGTGGAGTAAAAGTACAAAATACCTCAAAATTGTACTTAAGTACATTACTTAAGTACATGTACTTAGTTACTTTACACCACTGGCGATAGCGGAGGTGTCATGTCAGCCTGAAGGGATTTTCGTCTGCTGGCGGAAAGCGTCTGCTGCCGACAGGGAGCCATCGGGAGCTTGCGCAACATACTGGCTCTGCTGTGCGGAGAGGACGAACGGGGAGGCGGGGGAGAGGGGTAGCCATGCAAACCAGCGGCTCGCAGGGAGTAGCTGAAGTTGAAGTTACAGTAGTTGAAGTTGATTGACACAGTCACCTGTCAGTGATTCTGACCCCATGAATTATCAGTAAGACGCCTCAGGGCGACATGCAACCTTGCCTTGACATCTGGCCAGTGATGTATATCGGACCAGTTACCCATAATGGAGACCCCTGGTACCCATATATGGAGATCCATGTAGGCTATACTGTATATGGAGATATGCTGTGAGAGCCCAAACATGTTTACTCAGTTATTCGTTAGTCCTATGATGTCTATGACATCTGACATCATACCCTTTTATGCCCATACATGGAGATCCCAGTCTGTAGAACCAGCCGTTAGTGTGGTATGTGGCCGATGTGGCCTCCATATATGGGCATTGCCATATGAAGTCCTGTTAGATATGGGCTTAATATTGATGACATCAGGGAACTCCATATATGGGCATGAAAGGGATTATGTTAGTGTGACATCACAGTGTAGCCAGAGTGTGATGTCAGAGTGGCAAACCCATTCTGTTAAGAGTGGTTCCTCTGACATCACAGTGACGTCAGAGCATGATGTCAGAGCGACAAACCCATAGAACCACAGTGTCGGGTGTGACAGAGATACATACTGTACATATGGACAAGCTGTGACCGTTTACATACTAATCTGCGACCTAAGGTCGCAATTAAGTAGACGTTCGTCATCACGCATTACGTTTTTGTTTAGGGGATGGACTTAGGGCTGTAATTGTCTTGTTATAATACTCAAACACAAGATTTTTTTTCACTTTTTTGCCATCTACTGTTCGGTATGGCCATATTATCATAGATATGCTCTAAAAGTGTGGAAAACTTATTTTTATTTCACTACGTCTTTAATGTTGATTCAAGTTCGATTCTTTACTGCCTTTACTGACTTTACTGCATCGCCATGCACTCAAACTAGCGTCTAGAGGGTCTGGGTGGTTCGGTACAAGCGTTTATGTGTAAATAACAAATATTCAATCGATAGAGGCGCTTGCTTACAAATGACTGTGAGATCCTTCAATTGATCGCAGCGGAAAAGGAAAATTGCTCTTCTATTATCTCACTGCAGACTTGTTAACTGGTGAGAAGACACCGAGAGAGGATACAGGGGGAAGTAATATCGGATTGGAAAAAAAGCAGAGGAGAGAGAGCGAGGGAGAGAGAGAGAGAGATTTTGATTTTAAAAGCTCTTTATTAAAACCATATCTTTTCCAATTCAGCTCATACTGTTACAAAAGTTAATCAATGCATCTCATCCCAAGATCATACAACTACGCAACCAAATATAAATATGACTTTCCATTAGAAGCCAGTAATTTATATCCCAGTGCCCAAAGAACCAGCTCTAACCGTTCCTGTAATAGGCACAACATCTCCTCAACAGCCTAGATGTCATTGAAACCTTCCAGATTATTCGTTAGCTTATAGTAGGCATGCTCAACTCTAAGTCGAGCAGCTACCAATCCTGTTAAACCTGCACTTGATCTATAGATCCGGTTCCCTTTATCTTATTAGTTTGGTAAAACTAGAAAACCTCACCTAGTCCTAAGAACCACAACTTAAACAAAATCAAAGACACCCATCAGCCTTGCGACACTTGGTGAATAAATGCGCTAGTGTTTCTGATTGCGGACAAAATGGCCTATACTTGGATCCAGGTGTGCGTCTATCAGTGGCTATGGCCCCATGCACAATCCTCCACTGGAGGTCAGCCGCCCGCTTGCCAATTGGCCACTTGCAGGGACATGCTGGGCCCCTGATCCAGCCCAGGAAAAAGAGTTGGAGAGGCCCTCATTGCGCGCTATAGAGAGAGATCTCTCTCTATAGCGCTGCTGCCACTCAAAGATTTGCCATTTCAGATCATGACAAGTGACAAGCCAGTGGGCCGATTACATGAGTTATATTTCGTCGTTGTCGGGTGGAAACCTTGTATGTCCTAAACCGTTTGTTTTGTATTGATGATTTAAACTAGTGAAAACAGCCGATCCACAAGCACACAACGCCTCGAACAGCCGATCCACAAGCACACAACGCCTCGCCCCGCGAGGCGTTGTGTGCTTGTAGATCTGCTGTTTTGTGTTTTCACTACTTTTGTGCGACGGCCTTGTATGATGAAGCAGTGCTTTGCTTTGCGAAAAAATGTACAAATTTGAAACATGGAGATACAAGGTTTCTGCCCGACAGTGACGATTTACTTTGTTGGCCGCCCAGACCCCAAAATGGAACGAAGGCCGACATTTTATTTTTATTTTTTTCCTAATGGCCGGCCTGAACCGGCCGTTCGGGAGTTGTCCCGCTTTTCCCAATGGCCATCACGTCCCTGGCCACTTGTACAAAGACCTCCAGCAACCTTTCGGGGAAGAGTCCGGGGCCGAAAACCCCAGCCTACCTCGATGCTCGATGTAAACCCCGTCAGAGAGCGTGCATATGACACCTTAACTCATCCAGTGCCTATCCCGAACTAGTTCGGGATAATTTGGGCCGTATTAACGTCCTGAGTGCCTATCCCGAACTAGTTCGGGATATAATTTTTTTTTTTTTTTAAGTTACTTTTATTTTTGAACCCCACTATATTCTGTTTACACGGCCCGCGAGAGCGTCGCGCCGCCGATATTTACCATCCACTCCAATGCAATCCAGGATCTTTAGAGCTCATTTTCTCTGTTCCAAGCATATCCATGAGGTGTGCAAGGTTTAATCATGGCTAAATCGCCGAAAATAGGTCTTCTAAAATGCTTGGTAGCCAATAGCTAACTTCAAGCTAACTTCATCCTGTTCCTGTTAATGAACTGAGGAAAGTGTTCTGGTGCATCATGGCTGCGCAGGGCTTGTGCATGTAACAGTGTATCTTTATGATGAATTCTTTGGCCACTGGGCGCCCTCTAGTGGTGAAAGCTGGCACTGATAGGGTTAAAGAGGTGGTGCCATAGCTTTTTCTGTTTTGTATGTGTCTATTGATTACATTACTTATAATATGCAAATATGTCTTCCCTGTGTAGTTTTGGTTACTTCCTGAAAGCTGAAAGCAGATTGAAATACACTGATATAATGAATCATAATATCATCCCCTCCCCCTTTTCACAATCTAGCAACAGCTGTGGGTGTGGCTACCTTCAGCTGGGTCACATGGGTGTGACCACATAAAAACTTAATTTTAACACTTTCTCCAAGTATAATGATAATACAATGGCACCCCATCTTTAACACGAGACAGAGAGAGAGAGTGAGTGAATGGACTCTGCGAAGGCCACGGCTTGAAAAGAAAGTATCAGAGAGCCCATTGAAACGAGCATCTGTCATTTTCTTTGTTATTTGCGTTGGCTATATTAAAAAATAGCGGCTCTACAAGCTTGTACGTTTTGAATTGGTCTCAGGTCTTAGCGGGATAAGGCTTTCACGTACTGATGTGGGTGGAGAGAGGGAGCCTGAGACTGGACAAGCGCATGCTTGAAACTCAGCGTTTTACTGTGGCTCTCCGTCGCTGCTAGGAGGCCTGGCTACAGGACACCATGCATGGGCCACAGTTCCTCACGTGCATATGCTGACAGCTGCCGACTGAACGCCATTGGACACACACACACACACACACACATAGACACACGCAAGAACACACACACACAGAGCATTCTCACACATGGGGGTATACACTACACACTGCCGGGGGGGCTCGGCAGAGGCTGAAATTCCACTCTGCCTTATCGATACGCGGCAATCTAATCGGGGAGCCAGTTCCAATTTGCCCAATACATACCTCTGGCCAGCCACCGCGGCAAAACAGCTTAGCGCGGAGCACTCAGCCGCAGAAATGGGCCCACACCCAGCGCCTCCAAAATGAGGACCAAGACGCCAGACGCCGCGCCATCACAGCGTGTGCGCGTGCGTGTGAGAGGATGTATGAGAAGAGAAAAGGGGATAGACGGAATAGAGAGAGAGAGAGAGAGAGAGAGAGAGAGAGAGAGACCCTGACATGCGAGCGTGCACAGCACTGCACACCCATGGTTGTGCGTCTGTACAAATTTATCAGAGGGATCACTTGGCGGGATGGATATGACTCGCCTTGTATTCCTTGACTGCGGGCAATATCATAGCTACAGTAAGTGGTGGTGGTGGGGCTGGTGGTGGGGGTATCTAAGTTGAATTAGAGAGACATGATGAATGACGCAATATTTTCACGCCAGAGGGAAACTATTGCACTTGAAATTAGAGGGGGAGGGGGGGGGGTGAGAGAGAGAGAGAGAGAGAGAGAGAGAGAGAGAGAGAGAGAGAGAGGGGGGTAGAGGAGGAATTGAATAAATCCACAGGAATAAAGAGCTAATGAGAGAGGTAGCGGGGGGGAGAGGAAGACTGGAGTTTACCTCGAGCGGGAGGGTGGAAGACAGGGACGTGCAGAGAATGTCAGAGAGGCAGGGTCTGACATTTCTGAAATGATCTTTTGGTGAAAATATCGAAAATAGGCCGTCGGCTATTTTCGTTGCTTGATACCACACTGAACTAAGCATAATCAGGAGATGTGGCGTAACGGCCTGGATTTCTACACAGAGAGGTCAATTATTTGAACACAAGATGCTGCATTCAAGTTCCGGTTGAATTTGGACAAGGCAATTAATTCTGTTGAATGCTGCCTTCAGGTATGGCATGGAAAGAGGGCATTTACTTTTCTCTCAACACAGTGAAAACTGCATTCATGGCATGGAGAGGGCACTTTTTACAGACATGTAAAAGGGCAGGGGCTCAAGCCCCCTTTGATGTATATGTGTGTGCACGTGCCTGGTGGAAGTATACTGGAGAGACTAGAGCCACAGGGGGGGGAGAGAGAGAGAGAGAGAGAGAGAGAGAGAGAGAGAGAGAGAGAATACTAGGTAGGCACTATAGGCAGACATATTTTCAAACAGAGAAAATGACAATAAATGCAGGAACGTGCAAGCGTGCACGCGCGCGCACACACACATACACACACACACACACATACACACACACGCACACGCACACACATGATGTACAGTAGCTAGAAAGACAGACAGACAGACATATGCAGAGAGAAAGGACAGTAGTGACAGTAGGTGTGGAACTATGGAGTGCAGAGTGATACAATGTAAAGGAGTAACTGACTGAGATGGAGATAGAGAGACTGTCAGCTAGGGTAGAAGTAAACTCTCTCTCTCTCTCTCTCTCTCTCTCTCTCAGACATATGTGGACGGTCCTCTCATGCATGCTGAGGTTGAGGTCCTCTCGAGATGAGCTGCGCTGTGTGTAATATCCACGCTTCCAGACCACTGCCCAGCCAATCCCGCCCTCCCGTCAAACTGACAGCAAGCCATAGCCCATCTTTCCCTCCGCTCCACCTGAGTGGAGCGCTCTGGCAACGTGCGGGGCGCGGACGCACGCACGCACACACACACACACACACACACACGCACGCACACACGCACGCACGCGCGCACACACACACACACGCACAAGACGAGACGGGGTGGGTGAGACAGATGGGAAGATATGGAATTCTGGCCTCTTTCACCTCCTGCCCAATACAAATGATAGGGCCAATTCAGCCCAGCTGTACTGTTAAACCTGGGGGAGTACTGCGAGAGAGAGAGAGAGAGAGAGAGAGAGAGAGAGAGAGAGAGAGAGAGAGAGAGAGAGAGAGAGTGTTGTAGCAGACAGGAAGGAGACAGACAGACGGGTGATGGGGGGAGGTGGGGGGTGGTCAGGTAAAGGATGTAAACCCGCTGTTCTCGCTGTCAAGATTCACTCCTCGTCTCTCTCTCTCTCTCTCTCTCTCTCTCTCTCTCTCTCTGGATTGACAGGGCAGGCCGGTTACGATGGGTCTGAAACCATCGTGGACAACACGTATAGGACCTGCCATATGGGGTCATTATACATTGGTGGAAAAAGTACTGACATTTTTATCAATACTGCAAGGTAGACATACTCCCTTACAAGTAAAAGTCCAGAATTCAAAATGTACTTGCGTAAAAGTATGAAAGTATTGGCATCAAAATGTAATTGAAGTACCAAAAGTGAAGGTACAAAATGTTTGAAAAAAGCAGATCTACAAGCTCACAACGCGTCGCGATGCGACGCGTTGTGAGCTTGTAGATCGGCTATTTTCAAATAGCCTATAGGTATAAAATAGGGCTAAAGTGGATTAATGTATGTTTTATAATATAATCATTTATATCTGCAGAGCAAGTAGCGGAGTAAAAGTACAATATTTGGATCCGAGATGCAGTGGAGTAGAAGTAAAAATATTGGAAATTGGTAATACTCAAGTAAAGTACAGATACATCAAAAATGTACTTAAGTACAGTACTTAAGTAAATGTACTTAGTTACTTTACACCACTGCTGGAATGGAACCCCCAGCGAGAAACCCACAAAGGCTCGAAGATTCTACAAATGCCTTCTGAATCAGTGGTTCTCAAACGTGTTATTCAACGTTGTTCAAACATTTTCAGAAATAGCAGACGCACGAAGTGGCACGCTGTGAGCTTGCACGTCTGCTATTTTTGGGTAACCAATGTAACGGTTTTAGTGGGTTAAATTAGAGCAAAAAGTAGAAAGCGCCTTAAAGGACAACTTTACAACATGGGTTAATATTTTAGATTGGAATTAGAGCAAAGAAAAGATGAGTGTTAAAATGTTTTCATTTACTGCTTTCTATATTGTTTTAGCGATTTTAGTATTTTGATTTCAGTGGGTACAAGTGGCTAAATATGTCTTTTTAGACACAATAACCCAGCAAATTCTTTGTTACTATTTACACCAGCCCCCATAAGTCACATCTGCCCATGAAAGATTGCGGTGCATCTTGGGAATGGGCTTATTAGTGGGGGAGCCAATGAAGTGATTCTGCTGGTTGTAATTTTGGAATGATAATTGTTGAAGACATGTATATCTTCATTCTTGGGGTTCTCACAATGCCAAAAAAACATGTCTTCAATTTTTCTTTTTGGGTTTAGCATGTGTAATTAGCATAATTAGCCAATTAATTGCCAAAAACGGGAAATGGCAATAACTTTGCTTCTAGGTAACTTATAAAGGTGATCTAAGAGTCTAAGTCCATGTTTGTGAGGTCCATAAATTCATATGTTACCATTGTGAAGTCATACAACCTTTAATAATTAGCATAATCAGCTTAAAGTATGCAAAAACTAGTTGAAAATCAGGAATTCGCTTCATTTTTCACATTAGCTGACTTTGGAGAGATAATCTGAGACTCTTATTGACTAATTGAGTATGTTTACATGTCCAGAAATTCCTATCCTGATGTAAGTAAATCATGCAACCTTTTGTCATTAGTATAATCTGCATACATGATTTATTAATTAGTCTGAAAGTAGGAAATTACCTGTTTCTTTTTCTGTCAGTATATCCATAGATTAATTCTTGTCATAATTAGTCAAGCAACTGTGCTTCAGCTGTGAGGGATCACTGCTGATAAAGCTACGGTAATCATATTGAAAACACCTGAATGATGCTGCTTGGACACATCATCAATTACTAACCAAGGATAAGGTGTTTCTGGTCTGCTTTAAACTGTAGTAAAATTGTAGAAATGAACAATTGATCTGAATTACAGAGTGGATAAAGGAAATATTTTTCACTGTTGAACAACTGCAATACAGGCCACTTTTCATCTAAATACAGGTAAGCTACTTTTTTCTTTTAGTAGGAAATCATTTTCTGTTTGGGTATGTGCATGTGTTCCCATTTTTTAGTTCTAATGAAGGTGGCATAGACTGAAACGTTGATGATAATGTTATTATATTACATAATATAAGTATTCCCTTTTTAGCAAGTTGACAGTGTGGAATATTTTTTTCCAGTGTGTGCCAGTGTGCCAGTGTGTTCACACATGAAAGTCAGAGTAAAACCTCCATCACCATACTGAGGAACCAAGCTCTGATTTCAGTGGGCTTGATGAAGCCTGGAATGAGGCTGATATATATGGCCCCACTACAACGAGACAGATCCTAGAAGCGAAGCACATGAAGAGGGCCCTAGAAGCACACATGACAACAGTTCAAGCCCTGTTTGACCTTTATGTGGAAGAATTATTCAGAGAGTATCCGAAGCTGAAGGGTCCATGTGCAGAGTCGGCACAGCTGGTTGACAAAAGCTGTATTGAACACATCCATCAAGAGGTGTTAAAGGAGCAGCAGGCCATGCTAGCTACCCTAGAGTCCAACCAAGTCCTGGAGGCCATGTCAGAGTTTGACAAGAAAAAAGAAGCGAACAATCCCCTCTTCAAGTTTGTGCGGCGCTACATGAAGATGGTGTTACTGATATACACTTTCATGCGTGCTACCCGTGATGGCCTTTGGGAACTTCATCTTTCTTCCCTCGATGAGCTATGCAAATACTTCTTTGCTCATGACAAGCAGAAGTATGCCCGGTTGGTTCCAGTCTACCTAGCAGAAATGAAGGCCCTGCAGACCACAGACCCAGAGATATACCAAGAATTTATGGATGGGCAGTTCACTGTCAATAAAAATCAGATACCATTCTGCGCCATTGGGGTGGATCATGCCCTTGAGCACATCAATCGCATCATGAAGGTCACTGGAGGCCTTGTGGGCGAAAAAATCTTAAACTAGTAACAGACCACTATAATTTGACCCAATTAATAGAGCAACCTACAAGAATAACCAGTCACTCAGCAACCAAGATAGATTTACTGTTCTCAAATAAAGTGGAAAGAATTGCTAAAACATTTAACTTCGTGACAGGTCTCTCTGATCACTACATCATATTCTTTTCCAGAAAACTCTCAAAACAGGCGTTCAGCAAAGCTCAGTCCCAGCCTATAGTCAAAACAATCCCAAAACATCTGCAACATAGCCTTGAGGTCGCCCTACAAGGGCTTGAGTGGGATGATTTACACTCATGTGATGATGTTGAGACCGGATGTAATATCCTTCTTTCCAAAATTGGCAGAGTAATGGAATCTTTCACCAGAGGTGGTAACCAGAGGAAAGGGAGAAAAATTACTCTACCTTGGGTCGATAAAAAATGCAGAGATCAAATGAAAACCAGAGATTTACTGCTTAAAAAGGCATTAAAATCTGGCCTGACAACGGACAGACAGCTATTCACACATGCTAGAAACAAAGTCACAAATTTCTTAAGGAGGGCTAAAGCTGGATTTTATATCTCCATCATAGAAAGTGCCAGAGGAAATGGGAAAAAAGTTTGGGAATACATAAATAAACTGACAGGGAAATATTATAAGCAGGATAATAACAACTTAGAACTTAAAATAGATAATGTCCTGGTGAAAGATCCCCACACGCTTGCTAGCAACCTAATGCTGTTTTTTCTAAACTCTGTGTATGAAATCACACAATTGTTCAGACCCTCTAAGTTTGTTCCACGCCCTGTTCAAAATGATCTCCCCATTTTTAATTTGGAGGAAGTCACAGAAAACGAGGTGACAAACATTGTCAGATCACTAAAAGCATCCAAAGCTAAAGATGCACATGGGCTTGACACAAACTTTCTTAAAACAAATATTGACTCTCTGGTGGCACCAATCACACATCTGGTAAATCTGTCCATAAGAAAATGCACTGTCCCAACTCAGTGGAAAGCTGCTGTTATAACACCTATATTCAAATCTGGCTCAAAAACGGACATATCAAACTATAGACCCATAAGCATCTTACCTGTTATATCAAAAGTGGCTGAAAAGTGGATTGTAAAGTCTATTGTTAAACATCTAGACAAAGGCTACACCCCTCTGCATCCTATGCAGTTTGGGTTTCGAGCCTTCCACTCCACTGAGTCAGCAAATTGCTTATTCATTGAAAAGTTAAAGTGTGCTTTGAACAAAGCCCCATGCGCAATGGCAGTATTTTTGGATTTCAAGAAAGCATTTGACTCTGTCAGCCATCAGGTCCTCTTGTCCAAACTAACACATTTCAACTTGTCCCCAGAGGCCATCAAATGGTTTACATCATACCTATCAAATAGAGAACAGTGTGTTAGTATAAATGGCATCAAGTCTCCTTATCACACTTGCTCGGTTGGTGTCCCCCAGGGATCAATAGTAGGACCAATTCTGTTTTCTCTGTTTATAAACGATCTACCTGATGTATGTAAAGATGTACATATTCAGATGTACGCAGATGATGCTGTTATACTGACTCATGGAAAGAGCTATGCAGAGGTGTCAACGGTTTTAACTTCTGTTCTGACCAGCGTTCAGGACTGGCTTACAGACTCATGCCTGCTCCTGAATGCAAAAAAGACGGTCTGCATGGCTTTTTCCAAAAGACCAGTTGTGATGGAATCATCAAATGTGTTTCTGGGTGGAGAGGAACTTGAACTTGTGTCAGAGTTCAAGTACCTCGGGGTCATGTTAGACTCAACCCTAACCTTTAAAAAACATGTAAAAAAGGTTACAAACACAATCAAGTTCAACCTTCAGAACTTTAAACAAATCAGACCTTTTTTGGCAGTTAGTGCTGCTAAATCGTATCTCCAATGCATGATCCTATCACACATTGAGTACTGTTTCACAAACTGGTCTTGCGCAGGTATAACGACTCTCAAACCCATTGAACAGCTATATAAGAGTGCGCTTAAGGTATTCGATAGGAAACCCCACTCATATCACCATTGTAATATTCTTCAGAGGTACCGTTTTTTGAGTTTCGCTAATTTTAAGGTTTTTAAACAGGTCAGTATCATATATAAGACCCTAAATGGTCTATGCCCACCTCCCCTAAAGGAATTCATAAAAAGGAAGCCTGATAGAGGACTCAATACTAGAGCAATCACTAGAGGAGATTGCGAAGTACCGTACCGGGTAACCGCTTTTGGAAAAAACACCCTTTCAGTGCAGGGATGTTCAATCTGGAATGACCTACCTCTAACAATAAGAGACTGTTTGTCATTTCCATCCTTCAAGTTCAATCTAAAAAAATGGGTAGTTGACAATCAAACCTGTGACCATGTATAGTCCTAAGAGTACAGCTCATGCCATGTACGTATATTTTTAACTATCCTTTTTTAATGTAGGGTACTGTTAGTAATATGTGTTGTTTTGTTGTTTTTTTTTCTTGGTTCAGGAAAAATAGTATTTGTATGTATGTTATTAGGCGCCCTCTCCTAATGTAGGGTTACTGTTTGTTGGTATGTATTGTTTTGTCTTCATGTGGGGACTACGGATGAAATTTAGCATTCTTGCTAATTCCGGCTTATTTACATTGCATTCATGTAGTGTTCATTAATATGCATTGTCCCGTCTAAATAAACAAATAAAGTAAAGTAAAGTAAATTACTCAGAATGCTAGTGCTAGGGAAAGGTTCTTCTTGACAGCACCAGAGCTGAGTAGACTTGCTGAAGAAGCATGCCAGATGGCTGGCACACAAACAGCTACACAAATGGAGCACCATGACTTGTCCATTGCTGTCTGGACAAGGCAGGAAAATAATGTACTTCGATTGAAGCATGTGATCAAGTCATCTTTGAATCCTCTAACATATGATGGCAAAGACCTACCCAATATCATCACAAAAGTTGTGATGCCACCCCACGTGGAGAAAGATGTATGCAGCCAAGACGAAATTGGCCAGCAGAACTATGTTGCTTTTGTGAAAGCGCGCATTAACAAAAATGAAGTCAGTGTCTGGGCCAGAATGAAAAAGGTTCAACTGAAGATGTGGAAGAGTGCAGGAAAAGTTGTGAAACACAAGCTCGCTGACCAGGTGGTGGAATTGAAGGATGACAGGTCATTGTTTGCTCGAATGCTGATTGTTGCTCGATCACGTTCAGAGATCAACCTCAAAGAAGCCATTGGCCAGCACGAGTTCACTGCCAAACCACGTGCTCTCTTCACAGTGACTGGTGAGCTTCGGCCCTGCACAGACAAGAGCAAGCTCATGACCATTCTCGAGGAGCTGCAGAATGAGAAGAGGACTGGTGACGTTGGTGTTGATCAGCAACCACAGAGTGCTGCCACTGACAGTTGTCCCCTGCCAGCTAAGAGTGTAACTGTCATAGATGGAATGGCATTGGTACAGGCAATGGGAAAGCCATCATGGATCAAGACATGTTCCCAGTGGGCTGACCACTTCATAGCCATACTGGACAGGAAGACCAAAGAACATAGTGAGACCCATGTAGTATTTGACCGCTATGATATTGCATCTTCACTGAAGGAGGCCACACGTATGCGACGCCAGGGTGGCAAGCCCCCTACCACTTATCATGTGGAAGACAACACACCGATAGGGAAGGTGTCTGAAAAACAGTTCTTGTCAGGTATCCACACGAAAGATGAGCTGACTGTCTATCTTGCTAAGAAAGCCCTCCAACACTTCCAGGGGAAACCCAACGTTTTTATAATCACGTCAAGGCAAGATGTCCACTCAAACTATATCGATGTAAAACATCTCCACAGCTCACAGGAAGAGGCTGACACAAGGATAATCCTGCACAGCCTGGATGCTGTCCGAAGAGGGGCAACACAGCTCTACATTGAGTCCCCGGACACTGATGTCTTTGTTCTTGCAATCCGACGGTACAATCAGCTGTGCAAGGACACCTATTTCATCACCGGTGTGGGAAACAAAAAACGTATCATCTCACTGGAGCCAGTAGTGCAGGCACTGGGTGAAACGAGGACTTCAGCCTTACCAGGGTTCCATGCCTTCACTGGAGCTGACCAGACAGGCCATTTTGCTGGAAAGGGAAAGTTAACCTGTTGGCAAGCCCTAAACCGGTGTCCTGTGGAGGTGGTATCTGCATTTGCTACTCTAGGTACTTCAAAAAAGCTCAGTTCTGACACAAAAAAAAAGATTGAAGCATTTGTTTGCCAGCTGTACGAGCCCGGTACAAATCTTGTGGATGTTGGTGAACTCAGGTGGAGGTTATTCACAAAGAAACAATTAGAAGCAGAGAAGCTGCCACCTACACAAGGAGCATTACATCAAGCCATTGCCCGTGCCCATTACCAGGCAATGGTATGGTATCAGGACCACGTACCTAACCCACAGATGCCACCAGCAACTGAATATGGATGGGAGGCTGAGGGAGATCATCTGGTGCCAGTCACAACACGGGATCCCCCAGCTCCAGCCACCATTACTCAACTGATCAAATGTGGCTGCAAGAAATCCCAGTGCATGTCACATTGTTCTTGTCGATCTCAAAATTTGAACTGCTCTGAGATGTGCATGTGTGGGGCAGATGAAGAGGTGTGTTGTAATGTAAGCAAGGCACAACTGTTGGGGATTGACGATGACGAAGATGGAGACCCTTCTATTTAAATGTGTTTACAGAACTTTCTGTACATATTAGTATAAACGATCTGATAATTCTGTGACCATTTCTCATATTGTTCTTTATTTTATATGAGGGATATATAAAGAAATATAGCTATTTCTGGTTTCGGTGTGATTATTACATAATTATTACACAGACAAAAGGTTGCATGATTCATGTATAGGATAATAATAATTTCTGGACTTGTAAACATACATCTTAGAGTCTGTGAGAAGCTTTCACAGTTGACTTAAACAAAGAAATGCAGCAATTTGCTTCTTTTCACCTCGTTGTTGCGTAATGTATGCTATTTATGCTAATTAGGAAAGGTTGTATGACTTCACAATGGTAACAGATGAGTTTCTGGACCTCACAAACATGGACTTAGACTCTTAGATCACCTTTATAAGTTACCCAGAAGCAAAGTTATTGCCATTTACCGTTTTTGGCAATTAATTGGCTAATTATGCTAATTACACATGCTAAACCCAAAAAGAAAAATTGAAGACATGTTTTTTTGGCATTGTGAGAACCCCAAGAATGAAGATATACATGTCTTCAACAATTATCATTCCAAAATTACAAAAGTTCATAGGCTCCTCTACTATATTGGGTCTAAAAAGACATATTTAGCCCCCATGCATGCAAATCAAAATTGTTAAAATCACCAAAATGATAGAAAGAGAAAACATTTTAACACTCATGTTTTCTTTTCTCTAATGACTATTTAAAATATGAACCCTTGTTTTAAAAACACAAAGTTGTCCTTTAATCTCATAAATCCTAGCATTGTTGTACTATAGACATTCTGTGAGAATAGCTGACGCTACAGTGTGTGAGCTTGTAGATCGTCTATTTGTGGCAAAGGGATTGGTTTTCGAGGGAAACAGAAGCAAGCTTCAGGCATGCAAGTGAAAATCAGCGGTTGCGATGCCGCCACGGCCCGATTTTAGTCGTCTAAATCAACTGTAGATTTAGTCGACTAAAATCGTACGGTATTCAGTCAACTAAAACCAGATTAAAAGCAAACCATTTCAGGTGACTAAAATATTACCAAAACTAAACTGAATTTTGCCATCAAAATCAACGCTATACTGTCCATGTGAGTATATTCTGTCTTTAGAGAAGAGCCAGGTCAGCTTCTGTTCTCCGTCAAGTTAGTTTTAGAGAGAGAGAGAGAGAGAGAGAGAGACACACACACACACACACACACACACACACACACACACACACACACACACACACACACACACACACACACACACACACACACACACACACACACACACACACACACACACACACACACACACACACACACACACACACACACACACACACACACAGGAGGCCGTGTGTGTGGGTGTGCAGGGGCCACAGAGACGGGAGAAAAATGTAAACATGCCCCCGGGAAATCAGACCTTGTGAAAAGGTGTCGGAACACATCAAAATGTGGCGTATATCGCTTGTTTTGGCGAAAGAGAGAGAGAGAGAGAGAGAGAGAGAGAGAGAGGACGAAAGGAAGAAAGAACACATCGTCGAGAAAAGGAGAATAAAATAAAGTAAAACAGCGCGAGGTACGGAGGAAGGGAAAACAGAAGAGGGGGGGGGAAGGAATCGCATAAAGCCGATAGCTACTGTAGTGCAAGCCAAACAGATGGAAAAAGACTTTCAAAGTTTGAAACTTGGATTGCATCGGCGACGAGAAACACGTTGGCAGTTTTGATGAGACACGGGGGGATTCATTTCTGCAGGATTGGACGCGCGTCATGTACTGTACAGTACGCTGCACACGTCGTACAGTAGCCTACATGCATGTATAAACAGAAGGCTTACAGTTTGCAGTAGATTTCCTTTAGTCTTTAGTGTAAATATAGCCGGCGTTTCGTTTTTTCTCTTAAAAGGGGGATTTTGCATCTGCTTTCATGCTCGTTACGAATTCAAAGCCCCCCTATTTCTGAGCTGGGAGAGGAGAAAAAAATCACACCCGTGTGAACTGAGCGGTGGTCCCCCCCCCCCCCCCTTCCCCCCTGTGTGTGTGTGTGTGTGCGTGTGTGTGTGTGTGTGTGTGCCTGGTCTGGCCTGGCCTGAACAACAGCGCCCCTCCCTTAACATGTGTGGTCAGAAAAGGTTACTGCAGGCTACAGACAGACAGACAGACAGACAGACACGCAGACAGACAGACATACCCACACACACGGCCACGTATAGGAGCGTTGTGACCACCGCTCAATAATGCACGCGAGGATCCACGCACACGCACGCACGCACGCACGCAACTGGAAAGGCATTTTGTGCAGTGGTGTAAAGTAACTAAGTACATTTACTTAAGTACTGTACTTAAAGTACAGTTTTGAGGTATTTGTACTTTACTTGAGTATTTCCAGTTTCCAGTACTTTTACTTTTACTCCAGTACATCTCAGAGGCAAATGTTGTACTTTTTCTCCACTACAATTATTTGAAAACTTTAGCTACTAGTTACTTTGCAGATATGAATTATAATATTATAAAACATACATTAATCCACTTTAGCCTTATTTTATACCTAGGCTATTTGAAAATAGCCAATCTACGAGCTCACAACGCGGCGCGATGCAACGTGTTGTGAGCTCTCGAGATGAAGTGAGCTCTCGAGATGAAGTACAAACATTTTGTACTTTTACTTTTGGTACTTGAATTATATTTTGATGCCAATACCTTCGTACTTTTACTCAAGTACATTTTGAATTCCAGACTTTTACTTGTAACAGAGTATTGCTATATTTCAGTATTGATATTTTTACTTAAGTAAAACATCCGAGTACTTTTTCCACCACTGATTTTGTGACAGTACACAGAGTGGATGGGCTCAGCCCCCCCCCCCCCCCACCCCCCCCCTCTCTCCCCGCCCGGTCCGTGGCGAGTGGCGTCCCAGCAGATGCCTGCGCTCTTTAAACAAGGCAGGATAGCAGGTGAGGCTGGCATTCTAAACAACGTGCAGCCTGATGACTAATGCAACAGATCGCCACGGGGAGAGAGAGAGAGAGAGAGAGAGAGAGAGAGAGAGAGAGAGAGAGAGAGAGAGAGAGAGAGAGAATTACCGTTCCTCAGTTGCCGGGTGGTTGATTGGAGTAATGATAGGGGTGGAGAGAGAGGGAGGAGAGAGTGGGAAGGGAGGGAAGGGAGGGGGGTGTTGTAGGGGGTATTCTAGAGTGATGCCGTCAGTGGTGCAAAAAAGCAGAGGTGGAAAAAGTACTCACATGTTGTACTTAAGTAAAAGTATCAATACTGCACCATAGATGTACTCAGTGGCGGGCGATGCATTTTATACCCAGGCCTTCAATAGATATCAATCCTCCCACAAAGCTCAACGGTTAGAATTGCGCACAAATTCACATGATTATAGTGTCATTTTACATAACCAGGCAACAACAGACAACAATGATATCCAAACCAAGCCGATGAGATCGGAGACTGACTCAGTTACACACTGCACGAGCACATACCGCATGCATGCTCACAGCCACACACACACACACACACACACACACACACACACACACACACACACACACACACACACACACACACACACACACACACACACACACACACACACACACACACACACACACACACACACACATGCAGCTTAGTGCACAGGCAGAGCCAACTTGCAACACAGACAGCAACAACAGTATAACCTATAAAACGATCAATCATCATAGCGAGTACAAAATAGCCTATAAAGATCGATTCAACTCACCATGGCTGGTAATGTGTCCATCAATGCCAAGCTTTTCTTTAATTCCTACTTGAAAAAGTTTTGCCAAATTGTCCAGTAAATCCACACCAAATCTGTTAATTCTCCTCCTTCAGCCATGTTTCGTTATTTGTGCGTTTGTTTGTGAGTTAATTTAGCGAACTGAACTCATCATCATCAGCTCAGAGTAAACAGAAGAACATGAAAACAAAGGTTTGGTTTGGAGGAAGTGGTTCCTGTTTCTCATTGGACAGTTTTTCCAGGGAAACCTTCCAGGGATGGGATCTATAGACTGTAGGACAATGGGATGCTAGCAATAAAATAAAAGACTTTGGTTTCTGAGGCAAGCAAGCAACGTCATCAGGGCCAGCTAGAAGGCTCTCCTATCTGAAAAAAATACGCCCAGCTAGAGCAAACTCGAATTCTGATTGGTTGGAAGAAGCTGACAATCTAAATTCACACATTACTGCGGCTGTACTGCGGCGGGCTTTAATGGAAGTGGAAGGGTGGAAGCAGAGACCAGCCTGACTGAGTGAATGAGAGACAATGAGCGAAATAAATACAATATGTTTGTGGAAAAATAATGATATATTATGAAATATACATGTCTTTATCAGGCACGTGCAAGGCCAGCAGAGAAGGCCTTGCAGGCCCTGACGGCCCACCACTGGTATGTACTCCGTTACAAGTAAAAGTCCAGAATTCAAAATGTACTTGAGTAAAAGTACGAAAGTATTGGCATCAAAATGTACTTAAAGTACCAAAAGTAAAAGTACAACATGTTTGAAAATAGCCAAGATATAAACAAATACCTCAAAAGTGTACTTAAGTACTAGTACTTAAGTAAATGTACTTAGTTACTTTCCACCACTGGGAAAAAAAGTACTCACATCTTTTACTTAACACTTTGCCGTCCGAAATAGAATGGTGGTTGGTAGATCAGCCGTGAAATTTCTATTATTGTATTGTGATCTGAGACATAATATTATGTTTATAAACATGAGCCCGCCGCCCCTCCTTCTTGGACAGCGCCGTTGTTTTTTCTTTTTTTTCCCCCCCAGGTCATTAGCTCACCGTGATTTTCTCGATCTCCGTTGGGATAGAGTGGTGGTTTTGGTCGAGCATCGATCTCCCCGTGCGTTTCGCGTGCGCGATCCGCGCGCATAACGATCCATGCATATAGTCCAGGAGTGACTGAACAGTCGATGTGTCCACTTTGGATAGCCTAGCACCTAGCACTCCAGCTCTGCTAGTGCTAACGTCCAAACAACAAGTGGGTGGGAGGAAGGAAGGCTGAAGAAGGAAACGCCATGAGAGTCACTTCTGTTCATGTCAGACCAGCCATGAGCTATCAATGCACGAGTGGTGACTAGGGAAGGTTAGACGATCGCCGATTTTCGGATGAAAATCATTTATTTCGGTAAATACGGGAAAGTACAGGAAAAGACGATTGGCTGCCCCTCCCCCCCTAGGAAGTCCGATATAGTACGGTTTTAATATTAAGGGGCTCCCCGTGGCTTGGAAAGGGTTAAAGTTATACTATGTAACTTTTTTAATAAAATAAATCTTAAAATTGTCCTAATTATTAAATCGCTAAAGTTTTAGAACACCCACTCTGTTAATTTCAGCTCCCAAAGCCTTTTTATTACGTCATATGCATCATTCTGTACACGTGTCTCCCTACCGGCCAATCACAGCCCAGATCATACACTGCCCAGCTCTTCAGGAAGTACACTGCAGTGTTTACACTGGTCTAGGAGTTTAGCATGTAAGTCCCCAACCGCTGCTCGTAGAGGGACACGAGAGACCTCTATGGATGCGTCTCGGCGAGGCGGACGCAGTGGTCTGAAGGCCCGGTCCGCTGCGAAAAACGGACGAAAAAAGCAGACGCGACCGTGGTTTGCTATACCGCTACTGACCACTAGTTGAGCAACTAACTTACACAGTATAGCTTTAACTAAAAGTCTCAACACCGCGATGTAGAAATAATCTGTTGCAAGTGAACGTCCGGAATTAAACATTTACTCGAGCAAAAGTACAAAAGCGCTGGCATCAAAATGTACTTAACTCATTCACTTTTGGAGCATATAAACAGTGTGCGGGCGTTCTTCTCCTTCCATTATCTGATACCTTGATGTCCAGCACCTGGCCTGAATATAGGCTTGAGATGTGCACACAATTTTGTCTATGAACTTAACTCATTCATTGCCTTTTCAAAATGGCCCCCAAGTTCCTCACTGCCACGTTCCTAAATTTCTAGGGCACGGATCAATTTTTAGTGCACGGATCGTGCACGCCCATGCCTAGATCATGCACCATATGTGTAGCCTACTTTTTCACAGCTTTCAAACAAAAAAATCCAACAAACATGGCTGCCATTTTGAAAGATGTGTTTGTTATGGGACTAAACATGCAATTTTGCGATTGCGATCATGCCCAATACATTTAACTGTTCTGCTGCCCTTGACGACGCTCACCGTCAGTGAAAGGGTTAATACCATGGCGCCGTTGACGGCGAGGACTGTCAATCTTACTGTATATACAGTAAAGATATTATTACTTACTGTACGTCGCTCCGGTCCCGCCCGCATCGGTAATGTCCGCGATTTGTTTACAACGCACGTCGGGCGTGCACGCGAAGTTAACGTCCTCCATAGTAAATCCATTGAGAGGCCCATAAAGAGACTTCATTTTCTCCAAAAGGGACATTCTTATACAAAGGATGGTCTCCACTCTCCATACTATACACAAAAGCTGGGCGCAGCCATGTTCTCTTCTGGGCTCACACTGTCATGTGACTAGATGACGTAATCGTTGCCGTCAAGTGATAATCCAAAAAAACAAAAACAACCCCCTTCCGGCCCTTCAAAATAATAGCGGCGGCCTATGGAGGAAACGGCGTGGCACCGAGGCACCAAGCAAACCTTCAGATTAAGAGGCAGTAGTTGTGTTAAGGCATTTTTGGAAAAAAAAATGTTTTTTTTTTTTTCTTTTTTTTTTTAAATGGGAAAACTCGGGAAACTCGGGCCATTGCTGTCTGGGGGTACTGAAATAACACGGGAAACTCGGGCTTGGCTATGAATGAGTTTAAAGTAACCCAAAGTAAAAGTACAGATTGTTTGATGATGGCTTGGTCTGGCACCGAGCCAACTACACGCAGAGGTTGTGTTTGTTATTGGTGGGAGGAAGAGCAATCAATGCAGAGGTCAGAAGGAACGGCAGCGATGGATTCATTCAGGATTAATTCAGGCTAAGATTTGTGCGGTGTAGTTTTTTTGTCTTCCTTTTTTCCCCCCCGTCTCCTTCTCAGGTAGGTGTGTGTGTGTGTGTGTGTGTGTGTGTGTGTGTGGATTTTGTGTGTGTGGATTTTGCCGGACTTTAGTTAAAGCAGAAAAGGTGTTCCTTCTGCAGCTAACGACGGTGTGTCGGAGCAAGAAATGACACAAAGCACTCCAGGGACCGTCTTCAACTGTCACAGGGAGGACCCTGTGTGTGCACACACACACACACACACACGCACGCACGTACACACACACACACACGCACACAGACACACGCATGTACGCACGCACGCACGCACACACACACAGTTTTTTTTTCCCCCTCGTCACTTTGTTTGCTGACCTCTCTCTCAGAGTGAGAGAGAGACAGAGAGACATAGAGATAGCAGGGACGTGCAGAGAATGTTAAAGAGGCAGGGGCAGACATTTCTAAAAGGGCCTTTTGGTGGCAATATCGAAGATAGCAGACCTTGGAGGTCGGCTATTTTAGATGCTTGTTTTCTACACAGAGTCAGAGAGGGCAATTCTTTCAACATAAGATGCTGCATTCAAGTTCAGGAGAGTTTGGACAAGGCCATTCTCTTGAATGCTGCCTTCAGGTATGGCATGGAAAGAGGGCATTCATGGAATGGAGAGGGCACTTTTTACAGACAGATAAAAGCCCTCTTTGATGTCTACGTGTGCACGTGTCTGAGAGAGAGACGCACGCACGCACGCACCGCACGCACGCACGCACGCACCGCACGCACGCACGCACACACACACACACACACACACACACACACACACACACACACACACACACACACACACACACACACACACACACACACACACACACACACACACACACACACACACACACACACACACACACACACACACACACACACACACACACACAGGAGGGCGGGGTGGAAAGTTGTAGAAAGACAAAGCTCTGGACAAGCTGCTGCTGTGTACTGCATCCACGCTGCCAGCACATGTGACATGCAGTGTACAGTAAACAGGGACGTGCTGGCCATTGGGAAAAGCAGGACAACTCCCGAACGGCCGGGAAAAATTCCCGGCCGGTCCAGGCCGGCCATTAGGAAAAAAAATTAAATTAAATGTCGGCCTTCGTTCCATTTTGGGGGCTGGGCAGCCAACAAAGTAAATCGTCACTGTCGGGCAGAAACCTTGTATCTCCAAGTTTCAAATTTGTACATTTTTTCGCAAAGCAAAGCCCTGCTTCATCACACAAGGCCGTCGTACAAAAGTAGTGAAAACAGCAGATCTACAAGCACGCAACACCTCGCACTTTCACTAGTTTAAATCATTTTTAAAATGATAAATACAAGGTTTCCACCCAACAACGTCGAAATATAACTCATGTAATTGGCCCACTGGCTTGTCACTTTGTCACAAATCTTTGAGTAGCGCTATAGAGAGAGAGATCTCTCTCTATAGCATAGCACGCAATGAGGGCCTCTCCAACTCTTTTTCCCGGGCTGAATCAGGGGCCCAGCACGTCCCTGACAGTAAACGCTGGGAGGTTATTGGTGGAGGAGACGCCAGTGTTTCAGAACGTCTCTAAACCTCAGTCGGACCATCTCTCCTCTCATCTCCTCTGGGATTTACTCCAACACTCCAGAAGGCTCTGCCTACGCAACACACACTGCCTCACTCACCCACCAGACCCCTTCTGTGAAAACACACACACACGCACGCACACACACACACACACACACACACACACACACAGGGGCGTCACAAGGGGTAGGAAAGTGGAACAAAATATTTTGAGATGGGGGTCCGTGGCCAAATACATACCATTTTGGGGGTCCTGCACATGAAAAGGTTTGAGCTCCACTGACATCGAAACATAGGTTTTTCAACAAAAAAAAAAACTTTTTCAAAGAGAATATTCAAAGATTTTCATGATTTTTCAAAAATAGCAGATCTACAAGCTCGCAGCGCGGCACTCGGTGCCGCGCTGTGAGCTTGTATATCTGCTATTTTTCAGTAGTTAAAGCACAGGGGCCCCACAGTGAATCCTTGTACCCAGGGCCCAGAATTTGGTGCGACACCCCTGCACACACACACACACACACACGCACACACACACACGCACACACACACACACACACGCACACACACACACACACACACACACACACACACACGCACACACACGCACACACACGCACACACACGCACACACGCGCGCAATGACGACTTCCACAAATCCATTGAAAATAGTCCTCAGGGGGGGAGGAATTCACAGTCTGTTCTTTCACACTCGACGCCGACGGTACAGCAATCTCCTTTTCTCACTACAAAGCCCCGCGTTCTTGTTGTGCTCCATCGCTTCATCCTCGCCGCGGTGTTTTGTCGGCCAAATGCCGGTTGAACCCCGACTCCATCACCGTCACTGATCAGGTATGAAATGAAAAGGAGTCTGTTTAAACCCATTTAGAACGGGTTCACAGTATTGCGTATCATTATCTTATGCTTTAACTATTGAAAAATAGCAGATATACAAGCTCGCAGCGCCTGCGAGCTTGTAGATCTGCTATTTTTTTTAAATCGTGAAAATTTGAATTTTGACCCGATTCTATACGTGTCTTTTGAATCCTTCTAAGATCTTTTGAAAAACCTGTGTTTCCATGTCAGCAATCTGGCCAGCCATCGTCAAAGAAAGGGTTCTTTTCACTTAAATGGAGCTCAGTTAGTCTGTTCTTGAGAGACTACTACAGTATATCAGTGGTTCTCAAACCTTTTCAGGTGAAGGACCCCCACAATGATATGTATTTGTCCACGGACCCCCATCTCAAAATATTTATTTCCAGGGACCACCCAGAAGCAAAATTTGAGTTACAAACTTTCGCTTTGAAAATACATAATATTCAAAGATTTGCACACAGTTTTCACGACTTTTTCAAAAATAGCAGATCTACAGTGAGCTTGTATATCTGCTATTTTTCACTGGTTAAAGCATTGCCTAAATGGGTTAATGCCGTTCTATATCTGGGCACATCTATCCCTGTGCTTATCTTTCTCTTCTCTACCACCGCACGTTACCCCCCGTGTAATGGACCCCTCGTCACAGCAGCCATCTTGACAGGCAATACAGTGTAGATGATACAGTTTGTCAGCATATAGTGACACCTAAGCAATTAACACGGCAATGGTGAGTGGCGGCCGTCAGCTCGGGCTTCTAAATACGGCGCAAACTTGTCGTCGTGTCTTTGGCCAACGACCATGGCGTTTTTGAGGCGATGCAGTGGTAACATGAAACGCCTCTCGTTAGCACAGCCTCTGCCTCTCCCCTCAAACAGACGCAGTTGTTGATTAGCGTGACTGACAGACGGACATAGGCTCGGCGTTCTCATACTAAATGCTCCCTCGCGGTCGCAATGAAACATGCCCACAGTTAATGCCAGTGGTGGAAAAAGTACTCAAATGTTTTAATAAAGGAAAGTAAGTATCTGCATTATAGAAATATTCAGTTACAAGTTAAAGTCCGGAATTCGATATGTGCTTGAGTAAAAGTATGTAAGTGTTGCATCAAAATTTACTTAAAGTACAAAAATTAAAAGTACAAAATCTTCGGATTTCCAAATAGCCTAAAGTGGCTAAAGTGGTTAATGTATGTTAACTTTTATAATATTATAATTTCTATCTACAAAGTAACTTGTAACTAAAGTTTTCAAATAAATTGTGGTAGAAGTAAGTAGAAGTAAAAGTATTGGATATACTCAGGTAAAGTACAATTACCTCAAAATTGTACTTAAGTACAATACTTGATTTAAATTTCATTTTTGGACACTGCTCCTACAGATTTTGCCCTAAAATCACGCAAAGCGGTACACAGGTGACCTGACGGTCGCTTGCTCCCGATTAGGGAGTCTTATACTGCAACTACTTAGTTACACCACTGGTTAATGCTCCATTTCTCCCAAAACCAAAAAGCTGCTGTGAATCGACGGTCATTTCCATATGGAGCAGACTCTACTCTAAACCAGTAGTTAGTTTTCAACCTTATCAGGTCATGACCCCCAAAAATAATCATATTTGAACTGTGGACCCCCACCCTGACAAACACTTGGAATGTAGGAGTTGAGGCATTACATTTTGTTTGACTCAGTTCAGATAAAATATTGTGAAAATAGGGCACACTCTGCACCTCACGTCTATAATACACTTTTTGTAAGAAAACATTTCAGCAAAAACTTTGTAGCTACTCCACACCGCCCTCTAGTCATCTACAGATCTTGTCAATAGAAAGATTTTGCCTTCCTGTGAATTATTTTCTTTTCTGGCTAAAAAGTGTATTTTAGACATGATTTGGGGGGCTCAGAGCGTTCCCACTAAGGAAAGTAGGCTTTCAACTCCCTAAAGCCGTCTTTGTTTTGGTGAGTAGGGAAACAGTATTTTTTTTCTTCTTCTTCTTCTTTTTTTTACTACAGACGAGAGGATACGCAGCCTTCGGATCAGGTCCAACATGTCTCTGTGCTGCTCGGGTAACGGCTCTCATATTCCAAATATTAGACGGGTCCATTTGGATCCGGCTCCATTTTACCCGGGTCCATTTGGGTTCGGGTAGGTAAAATTGGACCCGTGAAGACCTCTAATCGGTACCATAGCGCCAAGGAGAACTCCTTCTAACCAGGGGCGTCAATTGGGTATGGCAGGGGTATGCAGCTGCCATACCCTGGGTCCAGGGCGGAAAATAAAAGTTACTTTTAACTATAAATCCATGAATGTCTCTTTGTCTATCTGTGATGGTTATTATGTTGTTAAATTACATAAAAATTACTACAAATGCAAAATTTAACAAAATTGTCACTTTAACAAGATATTATAATTAGCCTATATTCTTCACACTTGTATTCTCCCCATCTTGACAAAATGTTATATTCCCAGGTTCCGCAGGTCAGTTGCACAGGTGCAATGCATTATTGTTAATTGTGGCACGTTTACTAACATGCCAAGTTTAGCTGCACCTGAACAACCGTTCCAGGCTGCCATATCCAGCCCAAGAAACCGTAGAAACGGGGGGAAATTTTAATGTACTTCTTAAAATAAATGTATCATGCCTGTTGCTAAGGTATGGCAACATGACTGGTGTCGCACGCGTGCAAGACACCACTCATGTTACCTTAGCTTACCTTAGCTTTTTCTGAACTGACGCCACTCCTTCTAACCCCCAGGGGTTCCTGACCCACAGGTTGAGAACCACTGCTCTATACTAATAGGCAAAGCCTTTTTATAATCAAGGACTATGGTCGGAAAGAGCCGTCCTACATCTACGCCCTTTGCTGGTCGTGTAGCCTGAGGACGATTACATCCAATTCATGACAACCCATGCTTTGAATGCACGCAGCAGGGGACAAATCTGACGACATCCTCAGAAGCCCCGACAGCAGCTCTGCTAATGTTTTTAAGCATTTTTCAGAAACCCCCTTCGGTTTTCCCGCGAGTGGATCATTAAACCGCAAGCCTATAACGTCGGCACAGACACAGCGGCGGCGGCGACAGCGAGGGATAGGCAGCGAGCGCCCCGCCTGTGTGTTCCCAAAGCAGGCGCTGCAGAACGAAAGAAGAGGGGGACCCCTAGGGGGTCCTCAGAGTACTACAGGGGGTCCTCCAAATCTTTGAGTGGTAGAAAGTTTATTTTTCCTTTTTTATATAACCACTTGAACCCTAGCGTCCATATTCTGAGAACCTTAGCCAAGAATAGCAGATCTACAAGCTCACAACGCCTCGCGCTGCGAGGCGCTGTGAGCTTGTAGATCGGCTATTTTCGTCGAAAAAAGATCTTGTGTAGAGGGGAGAAAGAGCAGACTAAGTACATTGAAAGGTCAAGTTTATTGAGTATTGACGGTTCAAGTGGTTAAATATCTGAAAACACAAATTGATATGAATCCAAAATACACTGACGATTGTGCCGTCAAACGATGAAACTATATGGAATCTATGGTAAGGTTATGAGGGGTCCCTGCTTCATCTCTCTCTCGACTAAGGGGTCCTTGGCCTGAACACGTCAAAGACTAAACGCCTCTCATTAGCAGTAAACCGGTACACGCTGTCGAACAAAGTGACAGAAAAGCGGGTATAGGAGAAGGAAAGTGGATGACACAGAGTGAACATGGTGGGGTGTGCACGTGTGCGTGCGTTTGCGCGCGTGTGCGATGTGCGTGTGCAGGGACGTGCTGGCCATTGGGAAAAGCGGGACAACTCCCGAACGGCCGGTCCAGGCCGACCATTAGGACAAAAATAAATAAAAAATGTCGGCCTTCGTTCCATTTTGGGGTCTGGGCGGTCAACAAAGTAAATCGTCACTGTTGGACAGAAACCTTGTATCTCCAAGTTTACAATTTGTACATTTTTTCGCAAAGCAAAGCCCTGCTTCATCATACAAGGCTGTCGCGCAAAAGTAGTGAAAACAGCAGATCTACAAGCACACAACGCCTCGCGGTGCGAGGCGTTGTGTGCTTGTAGATCGGCTGTTTTCACTAGTTTAACTCATTTTTAAAATGGTTTTGGACATACAAGGTTTCCACCCGACGAAATATAACACATGTAATTGGCCCACTGGCTTGTCACTTGTCATGATCTGAAATGGCAAATATTTGATTAGCAGCAGCGCTATAGAGAGATCTCTCTCTAAAGCACACAATGAGGGCCTCTCCAACTCTTTTTCCCGGGCTGAATCAGGGGCCCAGCACGTCCCTGTGCGTGTGGGAGGGTGGTTATGGAGTGATAGTGCTGACAGTGTCAGAATGACGGCTCCATGCTGAACAGGCAGGAATGACTAATCTAAAGTGGCTTTATATTCGTCCTCATCAGAAATACTTCTGAGGACGACTTCACACAACAACTGCTCCACTTCCTGTCAATTATTATCTGCCAGGAAATTGCACGCGATTTCTTATTTTTTGTCCGAGTGAAGCAGGGATGAATGGAGGCCGCGCCGAAAACGACACACGCGCACGCCCAGCCGCACGCGGCGCGCTGCATGTGGACACGCTCGCACGCACGCGCACCTCATCACAACACACAAACAAAGACACACACACACACACACACACACACACACACACACACACACACACACACACACACACACACACACACACACACACACACACACACACACACACACACACACACACACACACACACACACACACACACACACACCTCATCAAGCTGTGGCTTCAATGATTAGTCTAACAAGTCTCAGCATGAGAGCATGCAGTGTTTTCCTGTGTGCGTGCGCACGCGCGTGCGTGTGCGTGTTGGTGTGCAGCACGTGTAAGGTGCGTGTATGCTATTTACTCTACTCTTTCTACTTGCTGTCCACGTGACTGTATAGCACATACTTGTATATTCTTATACATCTTAGGTTTTTCAGTAAAGTAATACGTCACTGTCGGGCAGAAACCTTGTATCTCCAAGTTTCAAATGTGTACGTTTTTTTTCGTAAAATAAAGCCCTGCTTCATCATACAAGGTTGTCACACGAAAGTAGTGAAAACAGCCGATCTACAAGCACGCAACGCCTCGCACCGTGAGGCGTTGTGTGCTTGTAGATCGGCTGTTTTCACTTAAATCATTTTTAAAATGCTAAATGCAAACGAACGGTTTTGGACATACAAGGTTTTCACCCGACAACAATGTAGGGGGAGAGCGGGGTAAACTGAGACACTTTTTACATTTGCTCCCCTCCAGGCGAACTAAAAGATATATCAGTAAAAATGTACACATTTCCCAGTAATTTGGGATGTTTCCTAACAATGGAAGATATCAGAACATATTCAAGACAAAAGGCAGAGAAAATATGATTGTTTTAAAAAAAGTGGTCTTGTGTCTCAGTTTACCCCAGGACCGGGGTAAACTGAGACAGACCAGAGAAATCAACGGGGTAAAGTGATCCACTCACTTTTTTCACTTTAAAACTACCATAAAAACACAAAAACCCGGTTAACCGGGTTAAATATGCGCAATACAAAAATGTACATAGCAGACATTCGGTAGCACTTTATAATGAAGTACCTCAATAAAGGCTAATTAACAGCTAATAAGGCACTTATTAACAATGAATTAACAGCTAATAAGGCACATTAAGTCCTAATAGTGCATTTATAAATCCTTTACTATGCACTTATTATGAGATCAATTAACACTAACAAATCCTTAATAAATCTTTATTATAACAGTATAAACAACAACAAGTCATTAATTAAGCCTTTATTAACACTTTATTAGGCAATTTAAAGCCACCTATTCTAAAGTGGGAACACATCGGGTACACCCGCCACTCTGACATGTCTCCTTTCCGACATGTCAGAGTGGCGGGTGTACAGGATGTGTTCCCACTTTAGAATAGGTGGCTTTAAATTGCCTAATAAAGTGTTAATAAAGGCTTAATTAATGACTTGTTGTTGTTTATACTGTTATAATAAAGATGTTATTAAGGATTTGTTAGTGTTAATTGATCTCATAATAAGTGCATAGTAAAGGGTTTATAAATGCACTATTAGGACTTAATGTGCCTTATTAGCTGTTAATTAGCCTTTATTGAGGTACTTCATTATAAAGTGCTACCAGACATTCTTTTAATAGGGTTTGTCCTGTCCTTTCCACCCATGTGTCAAATAACGTGACACATGGGCAGAAGGAAAATACTAAAAACCCTATAAAAAATTGATAGAAGGGTTTACCAAACTTTCCTCAGTTGATCCTGATGTAATTTTTCCTGTAGAATCTATTTCTGCAAAGTATATTGTTGTATTGTGCATAACTAATGAAATAATTAGCATATTTAGTCAAATGTAGTCAAATATGCTAATTATCTCATTAATTATGCACAATACAAAGAAATGTATATCAGAAATGGATTCTACAGGGGAAAATACATAAGAATCAACTGAGACTAGTTTGGTACACCCTTTAATCAGGTTTTTACAGCTTTCTCCCTGTCTATCATGTTGGGATAATGTGAGATAGTGTCTCACTTTACCCCGAAGCAATTGTCTCACTTTACCCCACAGCCACATTTTGGGAAAAGGGATATTTTTATCAATTCAGGGTAATCTTCAGCTAGCATCTATCACATGGATTTATAAGCTGGTAGTTCATCAACATGTATGATATAAAATGTTCTCCCTGCATCAACTTGCTTTGACACAACAGCTGATTATGTTGACAGCAAGAAAATTTACTTTTACATGCAAAAAACACATTTTTGTGAAAAAAAGCACGTTTTCTACAGCACTATCAGGTCTCTCTTTTCATGACAAGTGGGAAATTCAAGGGGCTTGAAAATATAATGGTCACATGACCACAAATGTGTTCCATTGCCAAGATAAATGGAGTGTCTCAGTTTACCCGGTGTCTCAGTTTACCCCGCTCTCCCCTACACCTCTTCTGTATGAATAGACAATTAAACCATGTAATACAATGTCTGACAAAGTCATAAAGAAATAGAACAATAGCCTCAAATCCTACTAATAAATTACCAAATGTATGTCTGTCCGATGTCTGTCTGTTATACACGCATGCTGACATCACTGATACTAAACAGTGCCCAAATTTGGACCATCACTGATACCGCCGTCTGTACTGCACATGCGTCCCCGCCATGGTAACAGATGCATGCTGAAACAGTGCCCAAATTTGGAGATGACTGACATCACTGATACGTCTGGGTTCTCCAACATGACTTCTGAGACTCCTACATTCAATCCCTCATATACTGTGCACACCCCATAACCCAAGCTGCTCGTAATTCAGAGCACATCTGTTCGAACGGTCGTCGCGACACGTTGTGAGCTTGTGGATCTGCAATTATTTGGCAAACATTCTGCCCCAGGATAATGGATGTCGGGTATATATATATATATATATATATATATATGTTTTGTCACAATAAATCGTAACATTCATATCGACACACACACACGCGCGCACGCACGCACGCACGCACGCACGCACGCACGCACGCACGCACGCACGCACGCACGCACCATTTCTCGTTCTGTCAGTCAGTCAGATCATTTGGAGGGTTTGGTATACAGTACAGTGCACCATACTGTATGTCGGCCTTATCTCTCCCACAGCAGAGAAGCATGTGTATGGTTGCTCAAATGGCAGATCAGGGGGACCCGTTCTCCCCTCCCTCACAGCCTGGCCAACACTAATAGACCATTGACTCCCTCCAAGTGCTTAAATAAACACATATCTACATCCACCGCCTGTCAACATGCACTGTCAGGACACGCACAGTTTGTTGATGTGTGACACGGCACACGTGTGTGTGTGTGTGTGTGTGTGTGTGTGTGTGTGTGTGTGTGTGTGTGCGTGCGCGCGTGCGTGCGCATGCATGCTCTCCAGACCGACAGCAAATTACCTAAAGGATATGGTCATTATCTCTATTCATACGGTGCGACGTCAGTTGATTATCTATACGGGAAAAGCATAAATTGTTTTGCTGACGGCTGCAACACGGAGGTAGATGGAGATTTCACGGGGGAAATCTGAAAATGATTTTTCCTATGTGGAAGGATCTCATGCTGTAATACGGGGGCCCACCGGTGAATGGTGGACATGCGTTTTCTCGGGTGGAAATTGCCACTATACGTGGCTTGCATTATCCACAAAAAAAAAACATTAACTGCTGTCCATGTCCTTATTGTTATAGGCAAACTATTTAAAAACGATCACAACCCTAATCCTTTGGTTATTTGCTTAAAGGGGCCACACCATGCTTTTCAAAATATATATTTCATATAAATATTGGTCCATAATACGGTTTTATACGGGTTTTAGCCTAAACAACCACTCGGATATTGAAATGTCACGTTCTGTCCCTTTCAGATGCAATACCAAAATGCCCTTTGTTGGCAACGGGGCGGGCGCTGTCTTTGGGCTAAAATTGGAATGATACAGAGAATATTAGAGAACCACGATGAGAACCATGTAGAGTCCATTGTAATCTTCTCTGTATCGTTCCAATTTGAGCACCACTTTACCTCATGGTTCCATCTCATATATATAGTCTCAATAGAATATAGCCTCCCAAAAAGTACCGCCCCCTTCTCGAGGGGGCCCAATAGGAAATGAGCCCCCTGTGACATAGAATGGGGCCGATTTCAAAAGAGTACCGTTCAGACACGCCCAGAAAATCACTGAAATGAAAGGCAAGGCTTATAGAGTTAATGAATGGGTTTTTTGGGGGCTGGAATTAAGAGACACTGTGAAGACCAAAAAACAGTCCCTTTAAATAACAGCAAATACAGCTACAAGCTCACAACACTTGAACATGTGCAATTATTTCTATTCATCATGTTGCTAAAAAAGGGTCTAAACACATTGAAAGGGCCTTGTGGTGTGGTGGAATGCACACAGTCCATGTACACGCGCACACACACACACGCACACGCGCACACACACACACACACACACACTAGGGGTGGATATTGGCAAGAATCTCGCGATGCAATACTCATCACGATACTTGGTTCACGATACAATACATCACGATACATTGCTATACTATTGCGATACAACACTATTGCGATACTATTGCGATATATTGCAAAATTCAAAAGAATTAAAACAAAATTGTAGAGCTTAAAATACATACATTGAATTAACTGAACATTGGAAATTCCTCCTAATGAAAAAAAAGTTTCCCATTCAGACAGGCAATATTGCCATTGATTATTTTCAAGGCAAAAAACACACCATGTCACTCTCTTTCAATTATATTCAATAACATTTCTGCTTACTTGGTTAATAGCATATTTCTTTAAAAGCAGAATCAGTAATAGGCCTATTTAATTTAGGCAAATTTATTTGGAGGAGAAAAGAGAGTCAAGAAATGTGTTAGTGGCTGCCAAAGATGTTTTATATACCTGTTTTTTCCTTTTTGTTTATTGGTTTGCTGTACAAGCTCTAGTTCCACACTATACAGTCCAGTTGGTGGCGGTAATGCACCCTCAAAGGGTTGCCAACCGCCAATAAACTCGAAAGAAGAAGAAGTCAGTCAGGCTAATGCTAAGCGTAAGCTAGCTCCGGTAGAACTTGTCGTTTTAAGGGAACTAAAAATGCTATCCTGGACAACAAGTGCCAGGTTCAACAAGTGTTGTCCATATCTACTACTCCCGTGGACTTTATTTGGAATTATCGTTTGTTGTTCTTGTTCAACATGAGACGTGAGTCACGCACGCATGCACGCAGCGACACACACACACACACACACACACACACACACACACACACACACACACACACACACACACACACACACACACACACACACACACACACACACACACACACACACACACACACACTCCTCCCTCCACTGATTCCACTCTCTCTCTCTCTCTCACACACACACACAGAGCGAGGATTAGAGTCCACATTGATTACCGCATGTTATGTTCTTTTTTTTCCTCCAAAAGTATCGCGATAGGACGGCCTGAATGATCGATACAGTATCGCCAAATACATGATCGCGATGTATTGCCATATCGATAATATCGCACACCCCTAACACACACACACACACACACACACACACACACACACACACACACACACACACGTGTGCGCGCGCAAACACACAAGCAGCGCCAGTTATCAAGCCACTGTGATCTAAGCATTGATCAGCACATATAGATCAAAGCAAGGCCACGGCTGCGGAACCATGTTGCTTAATTGCCAGACCCTGTAAAGGATTTGGGTCTTCAAGTGGGTACCCCCGGTAGTAGCGTACAACCTGAGAGGGGAGACATGATGGGGCGCATGAAGATGAGGCATGGCGCTACTCAGGCCGGCTTTACACTGCCACTGAAATCTAGCCTGAATCAGATCTGAGTCACATCAAAAGTGGAAATCCGAATTTCAAATGCAGGTCACATGAAATCCGATTTTGAAAAACCACATCCTGAGGTGGTTTCGGATCTGAGGACATCTGTCTCAGTCTGAAAGCAGTAACCACATCCACCCCATTGAGTTATACGCAAGTCACATGCAAGTCACATCAAACTGTCCAAAGGTCACTTGCTGCGCGACCCGAGCGCGGAGCGCCGACGTCATTACAGAGCGCGAGTATTTACTATTTGATTACAGCGCATATTACAGCGCACTGAGAAAAACAAGAGAGGAGAGAGAAAACACGTGAGATAAATAGATAAAACGTTTGAGCACCACTGACATAGAAACATAGGCAAAAACCTTAGAAGGATTTGAAATATTCAAAGACAAATTTTCAAGATTTTTCAAAAATAGCAGATCTACAAGATGTGAGCTTGTATATCTGCTATTTTTCAATAGTTAATATTTTTCAATAGTTCATAGTCTAAATGGGTTAAACCCCCTCCCCCTATGAAGAACATTCATGGGGGGCCCGCAGTGAATCCTTGTACCCAGGGCCCAGAATTTGGTGCGACACCACTGCACAGCTAGCTGTTTGTGCTGAACCGCTCGGCTTCGGCTTTGTTTTCTGTGATGTTATATGATGTGATAGAAACTTTTCTCCCTTTTTATATTAACCACTTTCCCAAAAATAGCAGGTCTACAAGCTCACAACGCCTCGCATCGGCTATTTTTGGCAAAGAGGTTTGGTGTTGAGGGGAAAAAGAGCAGGCTAAGTACAGGGTGAAAGGTCAAGTGTATTAAGTATTGACGGTTCAAGTAGTTAAATATCTGAAAACACAAACTGACATGAATCCAGAACACCATGACTGTGCTGTGAAACGATGGAACTATATGGAATCTATGAAAAAGTTGTGAGGGTTCCTTGCTTCATCTCTCTCTCAATTAACACTTGGGGAGACAAACTCGTTCAGGGACGAGTTAAGGCCACTAGATGTCACTGTGCCAAAAGGAGTTATCTCGTTTACAGACGAGTCAACATAGGGTTAACTGTACACGCTGCTGGCTGCCCTCTGAATGACCCGAGTCCATTACGTAACCCCGCACCAAGCAGTGAGACAGAGAGGCAGAAAATGGCGGAGGCAGCTTACATTGCTTCACATTCTACTTTGAAACATAAGAAGGGCTTTATCTCTGAATCAGATGAATAGAGCGCCAGGGAAGGAGAGATCTGATTGTTTTCACGGCGACACTTTACCGCGATGGTCGGCCCCGTTTTGGATTATAGTTTCGCGAGCTTTTGTAAACAAAGGGATTATCTTCCTCAATCGTCAGCGGACACCCACGTGCACACGCACGAAGCTTCCGAGGCACTTCAAAATAAAGCGTAAGTGAATGGTGGCAGCAGCAACAGCTAGAAATGTTATAAACCTTAGCAGCCCATGTGTTAAGGGGTCCTTGGCCTGAAAACGTTGAAGACCCCTGCCCTACATAAACATCACATACCCTACCTTTGAGGAAACTTGGTCTGAAAGGTTCTTTCCGAAAGCAACACTTGTGTGCCAATGGCATCTTCAGTTCCAATTTTCAGCACAGAGGCATGACTGTGTCACTCAGCTATACTGTAATCACATCCTTCAAATTGGAATCTGATGCCATCAATGGACAAGCATTAGTGCTCATTAGCTCCCCTGGACTGGGGTAGTGGATGAAGCCGGCTTGTGATTAATTCTACATGCTGTAGTTACGGGAGGTTGATATAGGATGAAATGGATGGGTACACTGACTGACTGATCGGTGGATGACCAAATGGTGTGCAAACACAGACTGGAGGGAATGGAGGTTGCGTCCGAAATATTTTTAACAGGATAGCCCCAATTAAATAATCACTTAAAATCAAAGAGCGATCTTAGTCATGGATAAATGGTGATGGCTCCAACAAAGGGCATTTTGGTATTGCAGCTGAAAAGGCTTGGAATGACAAATTTAATATCTGAGCGCTTGTTCAGGCTTAGAGGGATATTTCACTTTCAAAAAATACTTTTGATAATTTTATCCTCTAATCAGGCTTATGGGAGCACCCGGGACAGTCTTGATTCAGTATTTAGATATTTGATATTCATTTTATCAGACACGCCCTCTTCTTATACAAACCCATTTTAACTTCAAACACCAATTTTAAGCATGATAGATTCAATGAAAGCACCCGCCAATGGTTCTGGTGACTCATACTGCCCTCCTAATACGTGAGCTGGCCGTGTTTTTTCAATTACTTTTTTTAATTAATTTTATTAACATTTTTTATTGTATTTTATGTTTAAGTGTATAAAGGGTATCTGCACATTTCTGAAGTGACAGTTTAAGGACTTAAAGACCTTTTTAGTACCTCTGGATAGAGTACCTCTATCTCTGGATGGAAACAGATGGGGGGAATGGGGGGGTCAGGGGGATGGGGGCGCATGAAAAAGACGGATGGAGGCGGAGAGGATGATTGGCAGGCCTGCGCTGCCCGCAAATGCGCGACAATCGGTGCGCACGCACGTGTGTGTCTGTGCGCGCTTGTGTGCTTGTGTGTGTGTGTCTGTGCGCGCTTGTGTGTGTGTGTGTGTGTGTGTGTGCGCGCTTGTGTGCTTGTGTGTGTGTGTCTGTGCGCGCTTGTGTGTGTGTGTGTGTGTGTGTGTGTGTGTGTGTCCGTCACGTGTGGCAGTGGGAGGGGAGACGGAGGAGTCCAGTAAATGATAATCAATAGCACATCCCTATTAGAGGCAGCAGCAGCTGGCACCTCCACCCCTCTGCTCCCCTCCATCTACTGTCTAAATGAAAGCTACGCTCGCTCGCTCGCACGCACGCACGCACGCACGCACGCACGCACGCACGCACGCACGCACGCACGCACGCACACACACACACACACACACACACACACACACACACACACACACACACACACACACACACACACACACACACACACACACACACACACACACACACACACACACAGAGAGAAAGTGAGAAAGTACTCGCATGTCTTACTTATCGTCGTTGTCGGGCAGAAACCTCGTATCTCCAAGTTTCAAATTTGTAATTTTTTACACAGAAGTTGTGAAAACAGCTGATCTACAAGCACACAACGCCTCGCGGTGCGAGGCGTTGTGTGCTTGTAGATCGGCTGTTTTCACTAGTTTAAATCGTTTTAAAAATGATGATTGCAAAACGAACGTACAAGGACATACAAGGTTTCCACCCGACAACGATGTTATGTAAAAGTATCAATACTGCAATGTAGAGACACTCTGTTACAGGGGAAAGCGATGGCGCAGTCGGTAGCGCTGTGGCCACACTGCAGCTAGAAGGTCCTGGCTTCACAAATTATTTATAAAATGATGGAAGTAAGGGTAACGTTGGATCCAAAACTCTTCTTTTTGGAGTTATACCCTGAAACCCTTGTCATACCAAGAAAAAAACAAATTCTTTTGGACATGTCGTTACTCCAAGCAAAGCGCACAATAGGCTATATGCACAGCAGACATTTTTACTTTCTTCACAGGTGTTACTAATGACACTAATGGAGGCTCTGTTCCATTCTGGTCAGACAGTCAGGGTGCTGATATTGTGCATGTTGGCTCACTGGAAACACTCTGCTACACCGCTGGGTCACTCTCAAAATGTGGTCCAGGGTTCCTTGGGGGTTCCAAAGTACCCCTTAAAAGGTGTGTAACTCTGAGAGCATACAAATTCCATTTGTATGCTCTCAGAGTTATGAGAGTCCTTGAAATAAAAGGTTTGAGAATGAGAACCACTGTGCTGCATGAAATGGAACAGAGCCTTCATTAGTATCATTGGTGGTAACACCTTTGAAGGAAGTGAGAAGAGACCCAACTTCTCTCCAATATGGCTGCTGTGCATTTAGCCTATTGCTTTTTCATGGAAGAACATTCAAAGACCACGGGTGAACCAATGGCTCAGGGAAATGAGCAGTTGTGCTATGGAAAAGATAACTTATATTCGGAGGAAGAAAGGCGAAATGTACGATGAGGTTTGGGGACCTTTTACCAGTCTCTTAAGTAGGGATGTGAAAAAAAATCGGAAATCGACGCGTCGATCGACTCACGCTCACCGCGACTCAAAAAGTACGAGTCGAAAAGTCGAAGAATATATATATTTTTTTATTTTTCAAAAGTTTTTCCCCCAAAAAAGGTTTTAATCGTTCAAAAACGTTATAAGCGTTAATGTTTTCCATATGTGAGAGGACCGTGTGTGTGTGTGTGTGTGTGTGTGTGTGTGTGTGTGTGTGTGTGTGTGTCTGTCTGTGTCGGAGACGAGTGCATGCCGCCTGCATGTGTTGTGCATTCGCATGCATGCGGCGCTAGTCAGGACCGCGGACTACTGGTTGAGAAACACTGCTGGACCGTGCTGATGTGCGCGTCATAGCAGTGCGCGCTGACTTGCCTGACTGTATCTCTATGGACTGGATGCTTTTGTTTACCTCCTGCCTCTGCATGCACGCTTGACACGAAAGCTCGCTTGTTAATGGCAGCGTCGCCGTTGTGTGCGATGATCACAAACCACACTACTCGTCGTTAACGTTAATGCGACACACCGGGGATATATGAGAGCGAGCGGTCAGCGCTCCCGCACGTTCCATGGACTTATTGTCACTCCGCTTCTAGTCTCTAGAGAACAGACTCCATGCTAACAAGGAAGAGCAATTATGTATTATATCATTATTATTAGGGCTTTGATGCAAGTTCTGATGGGTGCAGCATACGTTGTGTTGTTTAAAGTAATGCGCCGTTGTGCTGCTCTCCTCTCAGCTGCTGCTTAGCGAAAAAAAAAGTGAAAAAAGTCGATCGACGCGTCGATTTTCGGCCGCGACGCGTCGATTCGCCAATAATGCGTCGATTAACATCCCTACTCTTAAGGGACCTTGATGTGTCGGAAATGCTTCGAATGAATACCTCATAAACTGTTGTGATTCCATGCACTCTATGGACTCTGTCATACAGATGTGAGACATGGAAAATGAACAAAGGAGACAACAAAGCAGTCGATGTGTTCCATAATAGATAATAGATGCCTACGTAGAATACTCCGTATACATTGGCAAGATCACGTCAGAACTGAAGACCTGCTAGAAAGAGCTGAGATGAAGCCGCTGAGTGAAGAAGTGAAGCTACGTAGATGGAAGATGATTGGACACATACTACGGCAGGGCCACAACAACGACTGCCACATAGCAACTGTGGAGAAAGAAAGAAAAGAAGCAGGATGGACATCATGGTGTGAAGTGAGGACTGCAGCAGCTGACCGTGAGAAGTAGAAGCACTCTGTGAAGGCCTTATGCAGGGGTTGACACTAAGGTCTCAGAGGCACTTGCCCATCGTGCAAGTACAGGTCATGTTCTACTTGCCCGAAGGTAATGCCCACTTGCCCGAAAAGTAAATCGTCCATTATAAAATGATAGGTACGATTTTAATTACTGCTCAATTTCACACTTATTTCTTTACTTTCTGGGGCTGTGCGATAAAATGTCATACCTCAATACCTCCAAATCCAAATGCCAAATACTTTAGCTATGATTGAATATGACTATGGGTTCACACTTGTTATTTTTAATTTTTAAATGTAGCAACAGTAAAAACAGCACATTATAGGTAAATAGTGCTCTTATTTTACATTCCACAGACCAGAAGACACAGCGCACTGGCCACGTTCAGGTGTTTAGACAGATATCTTGTGTTGTGTTTATAGACATTTGTGTCCCCTCTCAAATGAGCACTTGCCCTGTCGGGCAACCTGAAAGCCAACTTCACCTGCCCTGATGTTTTATTTACCTGCCGGGGGCAGGTGGGCAAGCCTTAGTGTCAATGCCTGCTTATGTGACACAAGGCACGAAGTGGATAGTTAACAGGTAGGTATGGACGCTGTCGTGTTTGCCCTGATCCCCCTTTTTTTTTTTTTTTTTTTTTTTAAAAGGTCCTGGCTTCGATTCCTGTGGGGGACGCTGTGGGCGTGTTCTCTCCCCCGCGTCATCAGCGGGGTTGGCGAAAGGGATTTTCTGTGAGCAGTTTGCATGTTCTCCCCGTGTGCCAAGGGTAGGTACCCTCACAAAAAACATGCAGTAATCCTGGTCTCTATACTGCCTCCCCCTGGCCAGCCGGGGCGCCTGATGGGGAGGGGAGAGGAACTGGTTGGAATAACCTGTTCCGTCCACGCGCTACGTCCAGCCGGGGAAGCTCCCCCCTGTCAGGTGATAAGAAGCGGCGTGCTCACTCCTCATGTACTTGAGTGAAAGTACAAAGGTATTGGCATCAAAATGTACAAAAGTAAAAGTACTCAATGTACTCATGTATAAAAATCTTTTGAAAATAGCAGATCTACACACTCACAATGCGTCGCATTGCAGTGCAACACATTTTGAGCTTGTAGATCCGCTATTCTCGGTGCGCGCATGGCGCCGGAACCGCGAATAACCGTGTATAAATCCCCCCTTAAAAGCCCACTAGGTGAAGGAGCCCAACATCAATGCAAAGCAGAGTGCTGGTCAACTGGCTGAAGTAATGAGGCCGGCACAGCAGGGAACCCGTTTAATATGGAAACATCAAAATTACTTTGCTCTAAGGAACAAACTTCAAGGCACGTCAGCACGCCCACGCCCGCCCACACACACACACACACACACACACACACACACACACACACACACACACACACACACACACACACACACACACACACACACACACACACACACACACACACACACACACACACACACACACACACAGATTTCACACACACACAGATTTCACACACACACAGATTTAACATATTTAACACCTTAAATCTTTATCATACCAGGAGATTTCTAATCACACGGTTGTTTTTCATGTCTTTGCGTAGGACTTTCTTTGCCGGTAACTATGGAAATATCTCGGTGACATAATAACGCGGACTCTCACATTCTCTGTCTTTTTTAATGACTCTAACATATTTAACACCTTAAATCTTTATCATACCAGGAGATTTCTGATCACACGGTTGTTTTTCATGTCATTGCGTAGGACTTTCTTTGCCGGTAACTATGGAAATATCTCGGTGACGCGGACTCTCACATTCTCTGTCTTTTTTAATGACTCATTATTCTAGTCGCCTGTGTCCACATTTCAATGATCTATACAGCGTCGACGAGGGGCCATGCAGCGTCACGGTGGAGTGTCGAGCGACATCGCAACACACACTAATAGCCTTGTTAGTGACAGCGGGTTTGCACATGTCCCCTTCTCTCTCTCTCTCTCTCCCCCGCCATCCTGCTCTCTCTTTAACTCCCCCGCTTGACACCCAACGGAGAAGAGACATCCAGGCGTCCATACTGCACGGTGCATCCATCTGCAATGTTCAATGTGGGTTTGACCTCGCGGGGAAATAAATGAGACCATGTTAGTGAGGGGTTTTGGTAAGAAAGAAATATATGATATAGTTTTTACACGCAGGCACATGTCGTTAGCCTCATAGCATAATTGCCATATTTTGATGGTTCTCTCAGAAAAGAAGGACTTATGCAAGAAGTGCCTATAAGTCAACATACTCACTCATTGCCTAAGTCATGTTTATCTGCATTTATTTATATCTACCTAAATGTTAATTCAAAATCATTTCTGCCCAAGTTAGCCTCATCGCATAGTTGTGCATGAGTAATTTTTTGGATCCCCCCCCCCCCAAAAAAAAAAAAAGACGTAGGCGATTATGCTACGAGGCTTCACGCATAGGCCTACAGTCTACATGCACAGGTGTTTGTTGTGAAGTACACATACATACGCGCGCGCACGCACGCACGCATTCCATTCATTTTTAAACCTAACCCTAACCCTTAACCTAACCCCTAAACAGCTTGTGGGGACCTATTAATTTGTCCGCACTTGGTTTTTTCTATCTTTTTGTTTGTACTATCGATTGTACTATCTTGTGGGGACATGAGGTCCCCACAAAGTAGTATTTCTTCTACCGGGCACATGCTCGGTGACCCGCCAACCATTAGTGGCACACTGCCCCCTCCAAAAAACAAACAAACAAACAATTAAACAAATTATTTTTGCCCCCATTTTAGGAAAGTTGCAATCATTTTAGGGCTGGGCGGCCACTAAGTGAAGAGGGCCAATCCTTCAGTAGCACCGGCCCACAGAGCAGAGAGACATCACGTGATTGGCCCACTGGCTTATCTATCATCTGAATACCGGCCTAGTAGCCCAATCACAGGCTGCTGTAGTCCCACCCAAACATCCTGTATAACAGCTGATACAGGCCCACAACGCTGCCTCGACGCGTTGCGGGCTTGTCCGGTTGTGGTTGGGCCGGTCTGGGCCAAGATGCAAGGGCCAGATTTATGTCCCAGTCCAGCCCTGCATACACATTATGGTATTAACGACTTGTGATTTTTGCAAGTCGACTCGACTCAGTAAAAAGTTGATTTGAAGTCGACTTTATCGTTTGATCACATCATCACATCACACACGACCCCCCAATTATTTTGGGGGGTCCCCAGATGATTAACTTAATGTGAAACATTGTTTTCTCACTCAACTGTAAACAAACCAACATAAAGTTTAAGTGTATAGAGGATATCTGCACATTTCTAAAGGGCCAATGACGTTTTAATACCTCTAAAATGACAAATTAAACATTGTCCAAATTGTCAAATATTAGAGGCAGAATTGTGAATGCTCACAACGCCTCGCGATGTGAGCATGTATATCGGCTATTTTCACAATAGAACCATGTTATACCAAATGTAATGTAACACTGTAATATTGGATCATTCCGTCCTTGACAATAAGCAATCCTGCTGTTTGAATGCTGTACAGAGACACACATGGAGCAAAAATAATGATAGAAAAAAATACAAAAGATTTTCTTTTTCAGCTTCGACTTTCTCTGGCGGGAGTCGACTTGTATAATGAAGTCGACTTGACGACTTTTTCGTTAATGCCTTGCATACACACACGCAGGCGCAAGCACAAAGTCACGCAAAGAATACAAAGTAAGTGCGCAGTAACAGCACCCGAGGGAACGCTTGTCAGATAAACAATGAGACACGATTAAGTGACATTATTATATGAAACTAGTGCAAGTCATCAGGGAGAGAGACAGAGAGAGAGATAATAGGGGAGGAGAGAGAGAGAATGGGAGACATGTTTACATTTGCATCCTTCATTTAGTATTTTAAGCCGTCAACGCGTCGTCTTCGGAACGTGTTGTTTATGTCCCCCATGTAAACGTCCCTCACATTTACAGTCTACAGACCTGTCAGAGCAGCCTCACGCACACACACACACACACACAAGGAATCATCTACGGAGAAAACACAACGACACGCTCAAAGAAAAGCTCCCACCCACGAACACACCCAATCATGTGCACGCACGCACGCATACACACAGACGCACATTCCCGAGTAAAAAAAAAAAGCTTCTGTATGCGTTCAAGCATCCTGTAAACTAATAAAGCTGCCTGTGGTCTTAGCCAGTCTTAGTGAGAAGTGTCATTAGATGTGGCAGGGAGCTGTAGCAGCCTGCAAGGCCTAAGAGTCTGTAATCCGTACAAACAAACTGACACGCTACGCAACACACACACACACACACACACACACACACACACACACACACACACACACACACACACACACACACACACACACACACACACACACACACACACACACACACACACACACACACTGCAAAACAGCAATGAAAATGCAAAGTAATGTACAGTCACATTCCCTTTCGAGGATAATCTGGCACAAAGACACATGGGGAGCACAAATGTGGGCGCGCATGAGCACACAAGTCGGCGTGTGTTGCAGTGGTAGCCGCTACTGGTGCATGCACACATACCGCACGTTCATAAGAAGCTTACGGTACATGGACTTCGCCCGTAATCACACAGTGCTAGCAAAGTGCTATAATAAAAGCCAAGGATGTGACAAACGCTCATCCTATAGGATTCACATGCAACACCGGAAAGAACCGGAAAGTTATTTTATTATTAATTAAAGATGGGGTGCCTTGATCAAGAATAGCCGAACTACAAGCTCATAGAGCTTGTAGATCTGCTATTCTTGGCAAAGAGGTTTGGTATAGAGTGAAAATAAAAGCAGACTAAGTATTAACGGTTCAAGTCGTTCAATGTCTAAACATACACATTAAACCAACAACCTACACTGATAATATTGCTGTCAAACAAGTCTAAGCTGTGTCAGAAATCTATGAAAATGCTTAATCTGCAACACAATTGTATACAATATGTAGTGGGGGTCCCTGCTTGATCTCTCTCTCAGCTAAGGGGTCCTTGGCCTGAAAACGTTGAAGACCCCTTAGAGAAAGACTAGAGTCGACGTGTGATGATATCAGCAGTGTGCGACAACGACCGAGCGGGAACCATGCAGGACAGCCCCCAGGACAGCATTACATGCTGAGAGTTGAATAAACCCAGATACACGTTATTACGTTGAGTACAGTTAGACTCAGAAGACACGTTGCTTAATAACACGACAGGCACTGCCTTATTTCCTGATAGCTGTTAGTTATTGGGGAGGAGGTAATGTTGCTGCATTGTCTCCCCACAGTCACATTTCCAATTGGAGATGAAGCAGCTAATTGGAGACGGGGCCATGCTTGGCTCTGAAGACGTAAGTAATGGATCTGGCAGGGGAGTGTCTGCCCGCCCCCCCTGGGACCCCTTTACTTCTCATCTCATATACCCATGTTCCTTTTATCACTCCCCCCCCCCCCCCCCTATTTCCCTCCATCTTCCATCTTTCACCGATTATTCGCCCACCACCCACCAACAGGGGTGTCACAAGGGGGGAAAAGTGGGACTGGGTTACTATATAGGGCCCAAGGTGGAGGGGCCTTAATTATTTGATACTTTAGCTATTGAAAAATAGCAGATCTACAAGCTCTTTTAAGTGAACATTTGTAACTGAAATTTTGCTTCCGGGGGGTCCCTGGAACTAAATATTTTATAGTTAAAGCACAAAATGTTAGTGAATCATTGTACCCAGGGCCCAGAATTTGGTGTGACACCCCTGCCTACCCACACACACGCATGCCTGCCCTCTCATTTATATTTCCCTATTGAGCAGCTCACACCTGGAACGCTGTAGCCACAGAACTAAGGAACATCCTGTCCTAATTCCTTTCCCCAACGTATTAAGCGTGGATCTTCTTCGGGTCAGTTTGACACGCACACCTGTGCAGTGCAGTCAATCTGAAGTTAAAGGTGCATTCAGTGATAATGAAAGTGGCCGGGGGTCATCTTGTCCCTTACTGGCCTTACTGCGTGGAAATGTTTAGTTTTTGTGTTGTAAAAAGTACTCACGTTTTATACTTAAGTAAAAGTATCAATACATCAATATAGAAATACTCCGTTAGGGTGCCCTCACACCAAAATACCTAGAGTGGAATCCGCCAATGCATTTCAATGAGAATGGAGCGTTTTTTGCAGAAATCCTCTACTGGCATAAAACACTCCATTCTCATTGAAATGCATTGTCGGATTCCACTCTAGGTATTTTGGTGTGAGGGCACCCTTACAAGTAAAAGTCCAGAATTCAAAATGTACGCGTTGTGAGCTTGTAGATCGGCTATTTTCAAATAGCTAAGGGATAAAATAAGGCTAAAGTGGACGTGGTTAATATATGTTTTTTTAATATATTATCATGTATAACTGCAAAGTAACTAGTAGCTAAGGTTTTCCAAAAATGTAGCGAAGTAAAAGTACAATATTTGGATCCGAGATGTAGTGGAGTAGAAGTAAAAGTATTAGAAATTGGAAATACTCAAGTAAAGTACAGATACCTCAAAATTGTACTTAAGTACAGTACTTAAGTAAAATTACTTAGTTACTTTACACCACTGGATTTTATACACCATTATAATGTTCTCGTTTTGATCATTAGACCCAATCACTGAATATCGCTAGGCCTACATATCCAGCTTCAGGATATGTATGATACTGATTTACTACGAGACTGTGGCATTTTATGAGTTCAGAAGTTTACAATCTAGGCATTTAGCAGACGTTCTTAATTCAGAGCGACTGTGGTTCTCAAAACTTTTATTTTGACCATCATAACTAAACATCATAACATAACTACGGCCATACTCTACCCTGATTGGTCGAGGACTGGCTGGCCACCTCTGAAAACCGAATCTAGCTATGCTCGCAACACAGGCCATGGTGGAAGTCCTTATATGGTCAGCACACATTCTAGTGAGGAGAATGAATGGAAAATGTACCAGTTATATTTGTATTTGAATGAAATACAATCACTGAATATACCTTTAAAATGCTGGTCCCCTTGCATTACACTGGTTGCCATTGACTGGGTGTTTGAAAGTAAAAGCATATATACGGTCCAAGTTAGTTTAGCGTATTCTGAATAGTCTTTGTATTGTATACCGTATAATATAAAATAAATAGATAAACACAGCCTCCTCATGTATTAGGAGGGCAGTATGAGTCACCAGAACCAAGGACGGGTGTTTTAGATTAATCATGGTTAACTCTTTTATTGCTATGTACGCCCCCATTCATCAAAGTTCGCGCCGGCAAGTACGAGCGGTCGTTTGTTCGTTCGTTCGTTCGTTCGTTCGTTCTTTACCTTGTTTGAGCACTGTAAGCTGATGAGGGGTAGCGCGGGTGTGTACAGTAGAAACAGCTCCCGTAACGCTGCTCTCAAATCTCCACCACACATAAACAACAATGGAGGCGAAATCACTTCCTGGACGTTTTCTATGGACTGCATCTAGAATATGCATTTCTATGCTCAGAGCTACTGGGGGAAGCAGGGACATTTGCAGCCTCATTCACTGCATGTGGCTGCCCCCTGCAGTCAGTTTGTCTCGATTACAGCTATGCATGTGTTTTTCAAAATATTTTTTTGGAAATAATGCATGGATAATGTTCTATAACATCGCAAAGGTAAGCTACTTTTAAGCTACTTTGATGGCCACCATGGGTGACCGGGCCTTCAGCTTCACAGCCCCAAGCCTAGTACCCAAGGTGGAGGGGCCTTAGTTATTTTATACTTTAGCTATCGGTGCCGTGCTGTGAGCTTGTATATCTGCTATTTTTGAAAAGTAGTGAAAATGAGTGCAAATCTTTGAGTATTATGTATTTTTTTAAGCGAACATTTGTAACTCAAATTTTGCTTCTGGGGGGTCCCTGGAACTAAATATTTTGAGATGGGGGTCCGTGGGCCAAATACATATCATTTTGGGGGTCCTTCACATGAAAAGGTTTGAGCACCACTGGCACTGACGTAGAAACATAGGTTTAAAAGAAAAACCTTAAGGGATTTGAAATATTCAAAGACTTGCACAAATGTTCACGATTTTTCTTGCTTGTAGATCTGCTATTTTTCAATATAGTTAAAACACAAAATAACTAAATGGGTTAATGCCTCTAGCTCCCCCTATGAAGAACATTCATGGGGGGCCCGCAGTGAATCCTCGTACCCAGGGCCCAGAATGTGATGTGACACCCCTGCTCTGCCTATGCCTCCTCCTTCCTCTCCGTTCTTCTCCTCTATAGACTTTTCATTTCGCCAGGCGTGTGCGGCACGAGTTTCTCTTCGAGGTGCTTTTTTCTAATTAGTGCCAAGCACGTATCCGGGGTTATAATAAATTGCCAAGATACACGGCAGGTCAGAGGTCAATAGCTCCGCACAGGCTGTCAGCACATGTAATTGATATAATGTACCGTAGATTAAGAATAAACTGTACATGTGAATTTCTTCAGCCTTCACTAAATGTCCGTGATCAAAATGCCACCGCATTAGAATAAAGACCGTGGCTGTGCTACGGCATCCAGCGAACAGGGCGTGTGGCGCCTTTATGAAACGTGCGTTTATTTTTAGAGTGAGCCAGGGAGGAGTAATTATGAATGCGGAGGAAATCATTTTCGTGTCACCCTTCCATGTCTTAACCCCAAACGTTGCAACGCGGCGGAAACTGCATGCTTGGAGTCTGAGAGGACACACACACACACTCGTGCGCACACGCACACACACACACACACACACACACACACACACACACACACACACACACACACACACACACACACACACACACACACACACACAGTTTACAGTTTAGGCATTTAGCATACGCTTTTTAATCCAAAGCGACTTACAATAAGCTGGTAATACATTCACTATAATAAGCAAGATAATATGTCAGTACATCAACAACAATATAACAAATGCATAGGAATATCAATCTAGAAAAACAATAACATAGGTAGACCATGCACCTAATCACGCACGCACACACACACACACACACACACACACACACACACACACACACACACACACACACACACACACACACACACACACACACACACACACACACACACACACACACACACACACACACACACACACAGGGGGGCAGAGATGGTGGTGCACACTGGGAAAATGAGAGAAAAGCAGAGAGGGAAGAGAGAGAAGAAAAAGATGGAGAGAGGGAAGCAGGGACATGCTGGGCCCCTGATTCAGCCCGGGAAAAAGAGTTGTAGAGGCCCTCATTGCGCGCCATAGAGAGATCTCTCTCCATAGAGCTACTGCTACTCAAAGATTTGCCATTTCAGATCATGACAAGTGACAAGCCAGTGGGCCAATTACTGTACATGAGTTATATTTCGTCGTTGTCGGGTGGAAACCTCGTATGTCCAAAACCGTTTGTTTTGTATCATTTTTAAAATGATTTAAACTAGTGAAAACAGCCGATCTACAAGCACACAACGCCTCGCGGTTGTTGTGTGCTTGTAGATCTGCTGTTTTCACTACTTTTGTGCAACGGCCTTGTATGATGAAGCAGGGCTTTACTTTGCGAAAAAATCTATATGCCTATTTGAAACTTGGAGATGCGAGGTTTCTGCCCGACAGTGACGATTTACTTTGTTGGCCGTCCAGCCCCCAAAATGGAACGAAGGCCGACATTTTGTTTTTAATTCTTTCCTAATGGCCGGCCTGGACCGGCCGGGAATGAACCGGCCGTTCGGGAGTTGTCCCGCTTTTCCCAATGGCCAGCACGTCCCTGGAGGGAAGAGAGAGAGGGAGGGAGGGAGGGAGGGAGAGAGAGAGAGAGGCATGCAGGAGGAGAGACCAATATGTCACGACGGCAGCACCTCTAAAAGTCACTGAAATGCCAGGTCACCTGCTCAACGGGGAGAATCAAACCACTGCCAGGGGTGTGAGAGCAGCGTGCATCACACAGAGTTTACAACATCAAACACGCACACGCACACACACACACACACACACACACACACACACACACACACACACACACACACACACACACTCAAAGGATGGCGCGGGGCCAACAAGCGGCTCTCGTCTACTGGTGCGTTTGATTGCTTGGTGGAGTGTGCAGCGATACCTTTCACTTCTCTCCGTTTGATGATCGCCACTTTAATAAAGATGCGGCTGGTTTTTTTTAAGGGTGGAGAGAGGATTACGCCGTCCGTGACGCTGTGTGCGTGTGTGTGTACGTGCGTGCGTGTGTGTGTAGGCATGTGCACACATAGACATCAAAGGGGGCTTGAGCCCCTGCCCTTTTATCAGTTAGAAAAAAGTGCCCTCTCTCCAGATCATGAATGCAGTTAGTACTATGGTGAAAGAAATGCAAATGCCCTCTTTCCATGCCATACCTGAAGGCAGCATTCAATAATACGAGGTGTCTGCCCGACAACAACGATAAGCATGTGCGTGCGAGTACGCACGCGAGTGTGCGTACGTGGCACGCCATATGTACTTCTTTGTTTCACGGCGTGCGCGAGGACACGTTGCCTCACGTAGAGGCTGGCGGCGAGAGGACGGCGACGATGGAGGGAGCGCTGGTGGAGAAAAAAAAACGAATTCCTCATTAATATTTCACACCTGTGGGTGTGATGTACAAATCTGTGACGCGGCAGCGTCCTGAAAAGGCTCCCAGAATGCCATGTGGCATCAGCAGCAGGGACCCGCTGTGCTCTACTTTTGCGGCAGAGTAAATAACGTTCTCCCTCTCCTCGGCATTTGGACGTCGCTAATCTCGTTGTTTGAGTTGGCCGCGGACGCTAATTCCTGCTAACTAGAGAGACAGACGGAGGTCTCTCTCTTTCTCTCTCCCTCTCTCTCTCCCCCTCTCTCTCTCCCCCTCTGCCCCTCTCCCCCCCCCCCCCCCTCTCTCTCTCTCTCTCTCTATCGCTCTCGAGATTGACTGGTTTTAATTGGTGACATCACATAAAATTAGCACAATAGTACTCCCCAACATACAGTCAAATAGCATCACCAAGGATAAAAAACACAACAAAGCCCATATACGAAATGTATGATCTACAAATAAAAATGTAAATGCATGCTGTGTACTTCACAATTTTGACATTTTAAGGTGTGTAGAGCTGAACCTCAACACACAAGATGCACATTTAAACACCTAAACACGGAACTAGTATTGTGGCTAATTGGTGTCAAATACAAATAGACAAGTTGAGTTCAAACGCGTTACTTGCGCCAGCAGAGGGCGCTCACCAAACCAAAGGTATCAGGACAGTTGAAAGCTTACTCTATTTAGTGGAAACGGTCTGAGCCCCCACCACACGATTAAAATACATTTCTAGGGCAAAATGAAAAATATTCTGCCGGATGGAGACACTCTTCCTGGTTGAAGACTGTTTTTACGAAACAACGCTTCCAACGTTGCAGAGTTGAATAACACCCAATGAGACTAATGCTGTGTGTAATTCGGTCCTCTGACCTGTTCGGCAGTAGTGAGTTGGCACCTTGATGGCGACGACAAATAGTGGAAAAACTAGAAGAAATGGAGTCTCCATCCGGTAGAATATTTTTCATTTTGCCCTAGAAATGTATTTTAATTGTGTGGTGGGGGGCTCAGACCGCGTCCACTAAGTAGAGTAAGCTTTCAACTGTCCACTGATACCTTTGGTTTGGTGAGGGGTAAAAGGTTTTTTTTTGTTTTTTGTTTTTTGGACCAGACGACGGATCTTTCCGGATTTGCCAAGGATTTGGGAGGTAGAGGAACATAGCGTTAGGGTGAACTCCACTAACGCTATGGACCAGAGCTAGGAAAACGGGTACTCTGACAATGGGCACAACGAGAGTGAAGTTCTCTCACATAACTTTGAATCTCGAGAACCTTGCGAGCAGGAAAGCAGAAGTTCCTCGTCGAGTGAAATGAAATGACGGGCCGCTAGCTAGGCTTTGATTCTTTGGCGCTGAGAGCTGACTCACCGCACAGTAAAACACTCAGTGTTCCTCATTTAACATGTGGAGTGACGCAAATGAAACCGAATAATCCCTCACAGGTACAGTCGGTTCCGTGCTGCACGCGGGGATCAGCCTGCTGCTATTGATGCCGGAACACACTGTGTCATGTTTCAGAGGCACAAAGGAAAAGAAGAACCGATTCAAATTAGAAGGAAAATATGAGACAGAATTCCTCATGCACCACCTCAGAAATACATTGCCTCGTTGGTTACTTGGTTACCAACAGAGCAGCTCAACCCGTACCCAGTGGTGGAAAAAGTACTCACATTTTGTACTTAAAGGAGGACTCCACCACTTTTCAACCTATCTTCATATAATTGGTCCTCACTAAAAAAATAGCTTTTTTTTTTTTTTTTTTTTTCTCAGAGGAGGGCTGTGGGCAGGTCAGAAACCTATCGTCTTGTGACATCATCGATTGGGAATCCAAGCTAATAGAAACTGCAGGCTTTCTAGTCCTGAAAAGTTGCAATGTTAAAGTGGAAGCCATTGTTCTCGCGATAAAAAAAAATCTAAATATTCTTTTTCAAAAATATTGATGAATTATTTTTTTGGGAAAATGATGATGTCACAAGACGATGGATTCTGAACTTCCCACAGCTCTCCTAGGAGACTTGGATTGAGTAGGAAAAAAATTGCGCTATTTTATTATGAACATTAGTGAGGACCTATTAAATGAAGATAGGTTGAAAAGTGGTGAAGTCCTCCTTTAAGTAAAAGTATCAATATTGCAATGTAGATGTACTCTGTTACAAGTAAATGTCCAGAATTCTAAATGTACTTGAGTAAAAGTACGAAAGTATTGGCATCAAAATGTAGTACCAAAAGTAAAAGTACAAAATGTTTGAAAATAGCCGATCTACAAGCTCACAACGGGTCGCGACACATAGTGAGCTTGTAGATCAGCTATTTTCAAATTGCCTACGTATAAAATAGGGCTACAAGTGATTCATGTATGTTTTAACATATTATAGTTGATATCTGATATAAGTAACTAGTAACTCAAGTTTTCAAATGTTTTACTTATAAGTAAAGGTACAATATTTGGATCTGAGATGTAATGTAGTAGAAGTAAAAGTATTGGAAATTGTAAATACTCAAGTACAAATACCTCAAAAGTGTACTTAAAGGACCACTTCACCACTTCATCTTATTTTATTGTTGTTTGGGACACGATGCAAAACACATCACTGATGTTGCAAAATGCATCACTAGTGTATGCTGAAATACTAAAATATCTCAAAACACAGATTGAACACAAAAAATAACTCAGGATTGTGTTGATCATGTCCCAAACAACAATAAAATAAGATCTGGTTGTCCCAGAGGTGAACTGGACCTTTAAGTAGAGTACTTTAGTACTTTACTGCCTGTTAACGGACCCAACGGTGAAGGACTTTCTCTAAAGCTGGAATTTGGATGATTGCCACACGCAATGCAAGTCCCATTTCAAAACACACAAACACACGCACGCACACTATACACAGACGCACATCCAACCCAACACAACAAGACCCGACATCAACTGAGATGTCGCACGCACGCACACACGCACAACAATGGCGTAGAGACCCCCCGCCGGGCCCCAATGCGAGGTTTTCACCCCCCCCCCCCCCCCAGCGCAGCACAGCGGCTGCCAACACAATGCAGTACAATACAGTAGGCAACAGCGGCCATCAGAACACAATATAACAGTATAAATCAGGGGTCTTCAACGTTTTCAGGCCAAGGACCCCTTAGTTGAGAGAGAGATGAAGCAGGGACCCCCCACAACCTTTTCAGAGATTCCATAGTTTAATCATTTGACAGCACAATCATCAGTGTATTTTGGATTAATGTCAATTTGTTTCAGGTATTTGACCACTTGAGCCGTCATTACCTAATAAACTTTCACTCTGTACTTAGTCTGTCCTTTTCCCCTCTACAACAAACCTATTTGCAGAAAATAGCCGATCTACAAGCTCACAAGCTTGTAGATCTGCTATTTTTGGCTGCAGTTCTCATAATATGGACACTAGGGTTCAAGTGGTTAATATAAAAAGGATTGGAAGATTTGGAGGACCCCCTGTAGTAACTCTGTCTGAGGACCCCCTGTTGAAGACCCCTGGTATAAATGCTATTAATTACCTTTGAGTGGAAATTCTGTTCATAATCCTCCTCCTCTGAATCACGGACAGATCAACAATATCCTACTTGCTTCTGTAGCCTACAACTCTTTTTCTTTTTTAATTGGGTGGCGGGCCCACCAAAGAAATCAGATATTAGTTTCAGAGCCATGGTGTAGAAAACTACCGCGTTAAACCTAAACCGACGGCAGAGAGATTCTCATGCCTAAAGCTAAAAGTAAACAGGAAACAGCTGTCCTCAAGCAACTGATGATTGGGCTATCAGTCAACAGGGGCAAGAGTGTCTTCTCAATCCGGTAGGCATTTCAAAATAAAAGTTTTTTTTTTAAATTATATATATATATATATTTCCCTTAGTGGTGGCGGGCCCCCTCCCCCCGGGCCCTAATGCGACTGCTTCGCCTATAGCTACGCCGCTGATACACAACACAATACACCACGATCTTGCACGCATGCTGCGCGCACACGCCTCGTTTTCCACCTCCCTTGGTACTGCACACAGACAAACACACGCGCGCACAACAAACTCAGAACCCCCCCAAGACATGAAAACCTCAAAGACTATTTACTCTCCGTTCTCCTCTGAAGTGCTCGGCGGCGTGAGGGAGAGAGTTCAATGTACGCAGGGGTGTCGCACCAAATTCTGGGGCCCTGGGTACAAGGATTCACTGCGGGGCCCCTCATGAATGTTCTTCATAGGGGGAGGGGGTTTAACCCATTTAGACTGGGAACGCATTATCACGCGTTATTTTGTGCTTTAACTATCGAAAAAATAGCAGATATACAAGCTCACAAGCTTGAGTGCCGCGCTGTGAGCTTGTAGATCTGCTATTTTTTTTAAATCGTGAAAAAAGTCTTTGAATATTTCAAATCCTTGTTTCTATGTCAGTGTTGCTCAAACTTTTTCATGTGAAGGACCCCCAAAATGACATGTATTTGGCCACGGACCCCCATCTCAAAATATTTAGTTCCAGCAGGGACCCTCTGGAAGCAAAATTTGAGTCACAAATGTTTGCTTAAAAAATACATATATTCAAAGATTTGCACACACTTTCACAACTTAAAAAATATATATAGCAGATCTACAAGCTCACAGCGCGGCACAGAGTGCCACAGCTTGTAAGTCTGCTATTCTTCAATAGCTAAAGTATAAAATAATGAAGGCCCCCTCCACCTTGGGCCCTAGTAACTCATTCCCTCTTTTCCCCCCCTTGTGACGCCCCTGAACGTACACACAGGAGTGAAGTCACCGGGAGCAACGCGGCAACGCGGTCCTCAGTGGGGATCGACTCCCCGACTCATTATGCCAACCCCAGTAGTGGCTCTGAAACAACAACATATTTATTTATAGCCGGGAATGAACGATATGCGGGAGTGCAGGTTTAATTAAATTACATCAATAGACTAGCTAGACGGACCGAGAGTTGGCGGGGGTGACTCACCTAATCATTTAGATGAGTGACAGACAGTGACAGGGAGTGTGTGTGTGTGCGTGCGTGCGTGCGTGGGTGTGTGTGTGTGTGTGTCAGTTGAAATAACACAGTATTCCTACATTATGTATCGGTATAACAAATAAAACTCATTGATGATACCATAACCTTTTTCCTTTTTTTCTTTTTTTTTCTTTTTGTTTCTTTTATAGTCATTATTATTTAACAATTATTTGGGGACCCATTTGCAATACCCTCACCGTCCATCAGTGGGCCCACAGTATTTCTTTTCCACTCCACTACATCTCAGAGGCAAAATATTATACTTTTACTCCACTACAATCATTTAAAAACTTTAGTTACTAGTTTTCTTTTAGATTTTGATTATTATAACAAAACATACATTACCCACTTTTTTTTCTCCAAAATAGTCGTAAACATTTTATACATTTGAAAAGCAGCATTTTGCATACCGAGTACATTTTGATAACCAAAACCTTTGTACTTTCACTCAAGTACATTTTGATTTCCGTACCATTACTCGTAACAGAGTATCCTAGCTCTGGTCCATAGCGTTAGAAGGAGTTCTCCTCCGCTGTGCCCGCAGAAAGCATGTGCACCCTCTTGTCTGGTCCAAAAATAACTAATACAGTTGCCCTACTCACCAAAACAAAGACGGCTTTGGGGAGTTGAAAGCCTACTTTCCTTAGTGGGAACGGTCTTAGCCCCCCACCTCACGTCTATACACTTTTTAGCCAGAAAAGAAAATGTTTCACCTGAAGGTGAAAATCTGGTCAAAATGGACATTTCTATTGACAGGATCTAGCTTCCACTAATAAGGAAAGTTGGCTTTCAACTCCCAAAAGCCGTTTTTGTTTTGGTGAGTAGGGAAACTGAAGACCATGCTTTCTGCGGGCGTAGCGGATGTAGAGTGACATAGCGTTAAGGAGAACTCCTTCTAATGCTACGGACCAGAGCTAGAGTATCTCTACATTGCAGTACTGATACTTTTACTTGAGTAGAACATTTGAGTACTTTTCCCACTACTTTTCCCACTACGTATGGGGCGGCATAGCTCAGGGGTAGAGAAACCGTTATTAGAGCACGAAGGGTTCCCAGTTCGAATCCGGGCTCCCCCTGAGTTAATGTCGAAGGGTCCTTGGGCAAGACTCTGAACCCCACATTGCTCCCGGTGAGCTGGTTGGTGCCTTGCATGGTTTCCTCCGCCACGGGTGTATGAATGTGTGCGTGAATGGGTGAATGTAATGCACAATCTCTGTAAAGCGCTTTGGATAAAAGCGCTATATAAATGCACCATTTACCATTTATTTACCATTTACGGTCGAAGCTACATTCTCATCGCCGCCCATAACTTGCCCTTTGAGAATGAGAGAATTCTAACGATTCTATCTCTCTCTCTCTCTCTCTCTCTCTCTCTCTCTCTCTCTCTCTCCCTCCCACTTCTTCTCTTATATATTCCACATGACATGCCCGATGCGATTGTGTGCCGTGCGCGCACGCACACACACACAAACACACACGCACGCTCATTCTAATGAGCGTGCCCCGCGCTTCCCTCATTAGCCACACTGAGTCTTATCGCAGGCATCAAACGCGACGCTCTGCCACCCCTGACAGGAGGAAAGAAAGGGAAGACTCCCCCATCTACTCTTATCCTCACCCAGGGGCGTCGCACCAAATTCTGGGCCCTGGGTACAGGGACGTGCTGGGCCCTTGATTCAGCCCGGGAAAAAGAGTTGTAGAGGCCCTCATTGCGCGCTATAGAGAGAGAGATATCTCTCTATAGCGCTACTGCTACTCAAAGATTTGCCATTTCAGATCATTGACAAGCCAGTGGGCCAATTACATGAGTTATATTTCGTCATTGTCGGGTGGAAACCTTGTATGTCCAAAACCATTTTAAAAATGATTTAAACTAGTGAAAACAGCCGATCTACAAGCGCGAGGCGTTGTGTGCTTGTAGATCTGCTGTTTTCACTACTTTTGTGCGACGGCCTTGGATGATGAAGCAGGGCTTTGCTTTCATTTGAAACTTGGAGATACAAGGTTTCTGCCCGACAGTGACGATTTACTTGGTTGGCCGCCCAGCCCCCAAAATGGCCGGCCTGGACCGGCCGGGAATGAACCGGCCGTTCGGGAGTTGTCCCACTTTTCCCAATGGCCAGCACGTCCCTGCTGGGTACAAGGATTCACTGTGGGGGCCCCCCATTGGGAACACACTATTACGCAGTATTTTGTTAGCCTATATAGCTGGTGCTAGACACCATCCCCACACATGTTAAAACCTATGGTTAAAACATGGAGGGGATATATACTGCAGTTAGCTGTATTAGTATATAGGCTGGCCCCAGGCTAGTATTTTGTGCTTTAGCTATTGAGAAATAGCAGATATACAAGCTCACAGCGCGGCACTGCGAGCTTGTAGATCTGCTATTTCTTTTTTTTGGAAAATCGTGAAAATGTCTTCGAATATTTCAAATCCTTCTAAGGTTTTTTTTTTTTTTGAAAAACCTATGTTTCTATGTCAGTGGTGCTCAAACGTTTTCATGTCAAGGACCCCCAAGATGATATGTATTTGGCCACGGACCCCCATCTCAAGATATTTAGTTCCAGGGACCCCCCAGAAGCTAAATCTTAGTAACAAACGTTCGCTTAAAAAAATTCATACATTCAAAGATTTGCACACATTTTCACGACTTTTCCAAAAATAGCAGATCTACAAGCTCGCAGCGCGGCACTCGGTGCCGCGCTGTGAGCTTGTATATCTGCTATTTTTCAATGGCTAAAGTTACTGAGGCCCCATTGGGCCCTGGTAACTCACTTCCCACTTTCCCCCCCCTTGTGACGCCCCTGTCCTCACCCCCCTCTGCCTTTTCCCTTCGCTTCCTTCCCTGCATTCCGCTTCCATTTTGAGGTTAATCACTATAAAATAGCCGATCTACACGCACGTAATGTGTCACGATGTGACGCGCTTGCGAGCTTGTAGATCTGCTATTTTTGACACTTCGTCGTTGTCGGGCGGAAACCTCGTATCTCCAAGTTTCAAATGTGTACGTTTTTTTCGTAAAGTAAAGCCCTGCTTCGTCATACAATAAGGCGGTCGCACAAAAGTAGTGAAAACAGCAGATCTACAAGCACACAACGCCTCGCGGTGCGAGGCGTTGTGTGCTTGTAGATCTGCTGTTTTCACTAGTTTAAATCATTTTTAAAATGCTAAATGCAAAACGAACAGTTTTGGACATACAGGGTTTTCACCCGACAACGACGATTTGACCCCAAATGATTCTGAACATTTGGGGTCATTATTGTCAAATCTAACTATAAATGACGCACATCTGCATGCACGCATGTGAGTGAGTGTAACTGTCCAGTATCCATCGCATATCTCAAGAACTGTCTGACCGATGGACTTCAACTCAAAGGGACAGATGGGCATTAGGCTACACCAGGTGTCTTCAACGTTTTCAGGCCAAGGACCCCTTAGTTGAGAGAGAGATGAAGCAGGGACCCCCACAACCTGTTCATAGATTCCATATAGTTTCATGTTTGACATCAACATTAATCAGTGTATTTTGGATTCATGTCAATTTGTGTTTTCAGATATTTAACCACTTGAACCATCAATACTTAATACACTTGACCTTTCACTCTGTACTTAGTCTGCTCTTTTTCCCCTCTACACCAAACTTCAAAGCTCACAACGCCTCGCATTGCAAGTTCTCAGAATATATTATGGACACTAGGGTTCAAGTGGTTAATATAAAAATGAGAAAAAAAAAATTCTATCACACGAAGATTTGGAGGACCCCCTGTAGTAACTCTGAGGACCTCCTAGGGGTCCCGGACCCCCTGTTGAAGAACCTTGGGCTACACTCTGACAAAAACGGGTACATAACCGGGTGGGGCATTCCCAACTTGCAGTGTAAAAGTACTTAAAGTAACAAAAGTAGAAGGTACTTCATTATACAGTACAAGCTCTCAATGCGTTGCATATCGATTGTAGATCGTCTATTTCAAAATGTTCAAAATTCAAAAAAGTACAATACTTGAGTAAATGTACTTGGTTCCTTTACACCACTGCCAACTTGCAACGTTTCAGTGTAGGCCGATGCCCAACACAGGCGCCCACTATAATGATGACTTGCCCAGGATAGGGATGCCAGAGTTAAAGTAGTTAAAACAATTATTTTGCTTCAACAATTACAATTTACAATTTAGGCATTCAGCAGTCGCTCATCTTTAATCCAGAGCGATTTACAATAGCAAGGTAATACATCAATACATCAAATGCATAGAAATAGTAATCTAAGAAAAACCTAGGTATTAAAAAAAGTGATATAAAAAAAGAAAATACTATCTAAATCAGGAGTCTTCAACAGGGGGTCCGGGACCTTGGGGGTCCTCAGAGTTACTACAGGGGGTCCTCCAAATCTTTGTGTGATAGAAACGTTTTTTTCTCCTTTTTTATATTAACCACTTGCCTTCTTGTAGATCAGCTATTTTCGTCAAAGAGGTTTAGTCTAGAAGGGAAAAAGAGCAGACTAAGTACAGAGTGAAAGGTCAGGTTTATTCAGTATTGACGGTTCAAGTAGTTAAATATCTGAAAACACAAATTGACATGAGTCCAAAATACACTGATGATTGTGCTGTCAAATGATGAAACTATATGGAATCTATGAACAGGTTGTGGGGGTCCCTGCTTCATCTCTCTCTCTCCACTAAGGGGTCCTTGGCCTGAAAACGTTGAAGACCCCTGATCTAAATTACATGTATGGTCATTGAGGGTAGGCAAGTGCTACGGTAAGTGCTATGGGGTAAGGTGGAGTCTGAAGAGGTGAGTCTTCAGAACACGGAGGAAGCTATAGGGAGTGAGTCTGCCATTCTAAGTGCAACAGGGAGTTTATTCCACAGTTTGGGGGCCACGTCTCCGACCAAAGGTCTACACCCCAAAACTCCCTCCCTCTCTCTTTGATGCTGGACATGTTAATGCTGACAACCTAACCAGCCTCAGCTGAGATCTTTCCCCCTTTCCTTGTGGGCTGTGGAAGGCTGGTTGTTGCTATGGTAGTGATGCACACATCACACGGGGAGAGAGGTAGGCGTAGAATCAACACAGGGAGGGAGGGAGACAGAGAGACAGAGACAGAGATAGAGAGACAAAGAACATTTTTTTTTCTTACTGTTTTAAAGGACGACTTCAACACTTTTCAACCTATCGTCATATACTGTACAGTAATTGGTCCTCACTAAGGTTGGGCGATATTAGGAAAACAGCTGCCATACCTTGGCTACAGGAAAAAAAATGTCCTTCTTAAAATGAATTCATCATGCCTGTTGCTAAGGTATGGCAACATGACTGGTGTCTTGCACGCGCGCGAAGGCGTGCGTGCAAGACACCAGTCATGTTGCCATACCTTAGCTTTTGCTGAACTGACGCCACTGAGAGAACAGACACCAGAAAGTTAGTTAACTGCAAGTTTAGTGGTCCGAGTTTAGTCAGTGGGGCCCACTAGGCATGGCGTAGCATAGAAAGAAAGGGAAAGAAAATGGCTTTGTACTGTGGAGAGCATTTGAAAAGAACATTACAGACGGAGCATGGTTTTCAAAGGGTGTGAAATGTCAGTGCATGTATGCCATAATAAGTGTGCTGTGCCAGAGAGACAGCCACGTAGCCGAGGCTCTGATTGCAGAGGTTGTTGAAAACATCATTATTGGGGGGTGACTATGTAACCCATTAAGACAGTGGTTCTCAACCTGTGGGGTCGGGACCCCCAGAGGGGTCCCCAAATTATTTTGGGGGGTCCCCAGATGATTAGCGCAACACTGTTTTCTCACTCAACAGCAAACAAACCAACATAAAATGTAAGACTATAGCACATTTCCAAAGTGACATTTGAAGGACTTTTTAATACCTTGGCCAAATTAAACATTGGCCAAATTATCGAATATTATCGAGGCAGAAATTGTGAAAATATCTACATGCTCACAAAGCCTTGCGACGCGAGGCGTTGTGAGCATGTAGATCTGCTATTTTCACAATAGAACTGTTTAATGCAAAATGTAATGCATCAACTCTTAGTGCGTGTCAGGGTGGGGGGTCCCCGGTTAAAATATGATTATTTTGGGGGTCACAGCCTGAAAAGGTTGAGAACCACGGCATTAAGATCTGAGGCCGATTCTAATTTTTTTTAAATAGGCAAATGTGCAAGCTCTGAGCTGTGAGCTTATCTGCTATTTTTGAGATCCACAGTTTTCTGAAAAACTTAAAGTTGTACCATGTAACTTTTTTTATAAAACAAATCTTAAAATTGTCCTAACTCTTAAATCGCTAAAGTTTTAGAACACCCACTCCGTTATTTTCAGCTTCTGAAGCCTTCTCTTTATATGTTTTCTATGATCCTGACCGGGGTCCGGTTTTCGCGCAAAAATTACGTCATCATACACTACCGGCCAATCACAGCGAGGGTTATACACTGCCGGCCAATCACAGCGCATCTTGAAGTGGGGTCGCTAGCTATCACAATAGGGCGGCCATATTTGTAGGCGCCCGTGTGTCTCTATCTATACTCGGGTGAAACACTCCGTTTCTCCGGAATGCCTGAACGCAAAGGAACCAGGGACCCCTCTAAAGATAGATCTCGGCGAGGTGGAGGCAGACGTGGGGGTGACGCGGGGGTGTGAGGCGAAAACCGCGGCGAAAAACGGCCGAAAGACGCGGACGCTACTGACCACTAGTTGAGCAACTTACACAGTATAGCTTTAAATATATCGCTAAAAATCTTAAAACGACGCTTTCCCGGTTTTAGCGGCTTAACAATGTGACTATAAGGGATTCAGTGGAGGCCTTTCATTTATAATTTATTGTCTCAAAAGTCCCTCCCTCATCAACAAAATGTTCCAATGCGATTTTTACAAAAAAAGAAAAAAAAAAAAAGAAAGAAGGTACAGAGAGGGTGTAATAAATGTGCAGGGAGGTGACTGACAGACTGAAGGGCCCTAAACCGGGAGAAAGTCTTTCACAGTGTGAGGAACAGCCTGAAGCCACGGCGCAGTCATTAGAATAGATTTGTCACATTAACAAAGGGGGAGGAATCAGCCGTTCTAAGGAGGGAGATAAAGACAGACAGACACAAGACGGAGGAACACAAAGAGACGCGGGGAGAATAAAAGGACCGGAGACAGAGGAGGAGGACGAGCGAGCGAGAGAGAGAGAGAGAGAGAGAGAGAGAGAGAGAGAGAGAGAGAGAGAGAGAGAGTCAGACGACATCACGCATGATCTTTTTTTTTTTCAAATATGCCTGGGTATAAGAACAAGTACAATACATATACGCACGCACGCGCGCGCACTTATAATTTAACACTTTTATAGCCGGGCCGTACTCAACCGTAGTTCCTTTTAAGGCTGAGGTAGCCGGCCCTACGCAAGGCTTTTCCTCCACTACTAATACTGACAGAATGCCATTCCCAGCGTCTGCCTCGGTGGCTTGGTGGATTGGTCTCTAGTATTCCAACCCATGGGGCCGGAGTTCGAATCCTGGTCGGGCCACTCTTTCTTGCTCTACCCCATGGGGGTTCTGTTTAGGGTTAGGGGTAGAGTTGGGTTGTCTAAAAGATAACATGTGTACACATAGCGACAATGCGGCTCAAAGGGACTGTAGTGCCTTGGACTGCAGCAGGCCAATCACACGCTGCCAGGGTGGGGCTTGACAGAAAGCTGTGACAAAAAAAAATCATGCGTATGGACTAGTATAGCCTAAAGCTATTGTTAGCCGATCATAATTTGGTCATTTTGCCAGCCATGCCTAGAGTTTTAGCCATAAAAACATACATCAGAGATAAAGGGCTTTAAAGTTTGAGAAATGCATTGGATTAAATGGAGAAAATCGGCAGCACGATGCTCTCAGCGTCTAATGGAAACAACCCGCGGTGATTGGGCAATATCCACGGGTAGCCCCGACCTTACGGTAAAATGTAATATTGTTACTGTAAATACAGTAAACGCGTCAAACGTGTTGTGGGCCTCCAGCGACATCAAAGAGTTTGACCACCACGTTGGCGTTTGATGAGTTAAGACAATCAAAATACAGCCCTCAGTGTCATCTGGGGGACCCCCCCAAAAATCAAGTGGCGACCCCCCGCTGGGGGTCACAACCCACAGGTTGAGAACCGCTGGAGTAGAGTGCCCCACTCCCTGCCAGTGGAGACGTACAGTACAGTACAGTATGCCAGGCCAGCTATCCTTCTCTCCAGCTGTAGGCATGCTAAACAGTGGCCCTGCTTTGCCGCTCCAACAGTGCTTTGATCCCCTTTGACGACCTGGTCACGCCGAGAAGGAATAAGAGGGCAAAAGAGAGTTGCACTTGAAAGGAGAGGAAAAGGAGTGCGTCTCAAATAACACACCTTGCCAGATGGATTTGATGCAGCTCTGGAGCGACACAACCCTCCTTCCCCCGGCCGCACCGCTCCCTTCAGCGGTATGGCATCAGGGGCGTCACAAGGGGGGGGGGGAAAGTAGGACTGAGTTGAGGGGCCTTAATTATTTCGCTATTGAAAAATAGCACATAATACAAGCTCGCAGCGCGGCACTCTGCTATTTTTTGAAAACTCTTGCAAATCTTTCAATATACGTGTATGTATTTTTTAAGCGAACATTTGTACTCAAATATTTGCTTCTGCGGGGTCCCTGGAACGAAATATTTTGAAATGGGGTTCCGTGGCCAAATACATATCATTTTGGCGGTCCTTTACTTGAAAACTGACACAGAAACATAGGTTTTTCCAAAAAACCTCTGAAGAATTTGAAATATTCAAAGACTTTCACAAATTTCAAAAGCAGATCTACAAGCTCGCAGCGCGGCACAGAGTGCCACACAGTGAGCTTGTATATCTGCTGTTAATAAAGAATTCAATCAATCAAGAACCTTGGATATCAGGAGGCTTAGTTTGCAACACTAAGAATAATCAAATAACAAGTGTGAGAACCCAATGAAGAGTGATATTGATTTGATAAATACAGATTTTTGAAGAATGATTATAGATTTCACTGTTGCTACACTTAGTCTTAGGAAATCAAATAACAAGTGTGTGAATGTTACGTTCCACGTAGTTGTCTGGGATTTTTGTGTCTTCCTCCCCTCCTGTCTCCTTCCATCTCTCATACTCTCAGGTCTGAAGTACCACCTAATCAGCTGTCAATCAAACCATTACCTGGCCCCACCCTCATCCAATCATCACCACCAGCTGCCTATAAAAGGCTGGGCTCCACCACTGCTCAGTCTCTCCCAAACATTTCACCTGCCCTGTAGTCTTGTGTTTTGTAGTTTTGTTGTAGCCCTGTCATGTAGTGTTTTTGTAATCCTTTCCCAGAGCAAACTTTTAGCCATTTAGTCTTTTGTGTTATTTCACCTACTTATGTACATTCTGTCGTATATGCTGCTGCCTTGGGACAGGGAAAGACAGAGGCCTCTATACACAGGCACCACGTAGGTTGAACTTTGTTAAACACACTAGGTAAGGGGTTGTTGCCACCACATGTGTTTTTGAACCTGTTTTCTGTTAGAGTAGTTAGGTAGGCAGGCTTTTGTTTTACTATTCTAGTTACTTGGTTGTTAGTTAGTTAGTTAGTCTGTCTTTTGTTTCACTTAGCTGCTTTGTTTGTTATTTTGGCAACACCCGTGTCCCCTGGTAGTGGCTTGAGCTTTATTCATGGTTTGTATGCTAGTGCATACTTTTGAATAATTGTAAATACTTGTAAATAACCTTTAAGCTTAAGAGTAAAAGCACTTGCACCTTTTGCTCCAAACCTGTGTGGTCTCCATTATTTGCACCTTACTGCTCAACAACCTGGTTTTCAATCTTTAAAATGTTTATGTTACAACCTTAAACCTCTTGACCATTTTGGGTTCGTAACAGTGAACTAGAGGTCTTCGGACCTGCCCGAGATCCAAAATGACCCGGGGTCCGTCCCGCCCGAGCCAGGTAACGGGGCCGTTTATGCGCAGTGAGGTCGGGCCGCGGGTCGGAGTCCCGGGTCCTGGGTATTTGATAGTGAAATCGCCGGTTCCTGATACCCGAGGGGAACCGAGTCAGCTGAGATTGAAGTTATATTATTATTATAAAAGATTTGATATTAACGTAACGTGTTGGTTTGTGGTTCACAATGGAGTTATCGCGTTTTGTCATGCTCTGCAAAGCATAATGGAAACAAAGCAGACTAGTATAATCAACAACATCAACATGCGACAGAAAATGAAAGCATTAGCATCATTGGCTAGCCAAAGAATTAGGAATAAAGAAAACGTGGATTTATTTGTATTTACAAACTGTCCGCATTGATTGACTGGGTCTGGGAAAAGATCATGTTGTGACGAGAGACGCTGACAGCAGCAGCAGCAGCTGAAACCATGGCGACGTTGGGTAAGAAAGAAGTCTCATACAACTGATATAACTAATAATAACGTTGGCATTCCGTCATTTCGGGGCCACTGGTTCGGGTCTCGGACCTCTCGTTATGCGCGGGTATCGGATCTAATTTGCCTATTAATAGTACGGGGCCGTCGGACCGGGTCCGTCACGTTTCGGGGCGAGACGGGTAACGGTTCTGAAATTCCAAATTATAGACGGGGCCAAATGGGTCCGGCTCCATTTTCACCGGGTCCCTTTGGGTTCGAGTAGTTAAAATTGGACCCGTGAAGACCTCTAGTGTGAACCCAATAATAGAGTAAAATAATAGAGGCAAAATGGTGAAATGCAAGGCATTGTGAGCTTGTAGATCGGCTATTTTCACAATAATCTATCTGTGGAACTGAGTCAAACAAAATGTGATTCCTCAACTCCAACAATTCCAAGTGCCTGTCAGGGTGGGGTCCCCGGTTCAATTGTGATTATTTTGGGAGGGTCGTGGCATGAAAAGGTTGAGAACCATTGACCTAGCATATAGCGGCTCACGTCATGAGCTTCAGAGCCTCGCTGGTTGCCATCCTTGGAAAAACACTCTGTGCTCCATCTTTGTAGTAAGGGGAACATAAGAAAATCTGCGAAGTAAATCGTTACCAAGAAATGTATTCACCAATGTGTTTCTAAAGGTGTGTAATAATATGTACTAAAAGTTTGAAATTCAACTCCCGGGGGAAACCTCATAAAAAAAATATTTGTGTTTGTGTCTCATTAACTTTACTATACAGGAAAAACTACAAAATAAATCTGCTTTAAGTAACATGTGAGGGGTCAAACTAGGGGTTTTTCATGATGCTGAATCCATTGCAAGCATTTGTTTTGCACGAAAAACATTCCATGGGCGACAAATGGCCCCCACAAAACGGTGAAAAGTGATGATTCATCACTAAACCATCGTTTTGTGAGTCCAATTTTAGCCCAAGGAATATTTTTCATGCAAAACAAATGCTTGCAATGGATTCAGCATCATGAAAAACCCCTAGTTTGACCCCTCACATGCTACTTAAAGCAGATTTATTTTTTGTATTTTTATCCTGTATAGTAAATTAATGGGACACAAACACAAATCAGTTTTTTTATGAGGTTTCCCCCGGGAGTTGAATTTCAACCTTTTAGTACATATTATTACACACCTTTAGAAACACATTGGTGAAGACATTTCTTGGTAACGATTTACTTCGCAGATTGGTCAAATATCTTATAAAATCCCCTTACTATTGCCAGGGTTACTGGGTACAAGTGTGTCTCTCTTGATCAACCTCCTTATGCTGGTTGGAGGCATAGCATATATTGTGACATCTCCCCTTAACGTTCAAATAACGCAGGCGGATCCTCACACACACACCCATTCATTCCAACTAATAAAACCCAAATCATCATATAAATTACATTAAACAGGGAGATGGCATGACTTAATACGATAGAAAATATGTTCTGGCACGACCCAAAAAAAAGAAAAGAAAGGATACAAAAAAAGAAAAACCTCATTAATACTAATTTGATGCGATGGGGCAAAGTCGCAATAATTCAAGCACTTCAGTTAATGTTTTTTAAAATGTCTCCTCTTCTATGAGCAATTAAATACGCAATTACCAGTGTTTACGTGATTGATTCCGGAATAATATCAATTCATTTGTGATCCAGACCTCTGCTCATCATCAACACACAAAGTCTCATCTTGGTGTGA